>NW_011889004.1:3206165-3210617 GCF_000151845.1 Pteropus vampyrus
CTGGCTTCCAGGTGAGCAGGGTCAATGGCGAATGCCAGCAGGAGATCGGAGAGTGGAGGGGAGTGAGATTCCATGTTTATTTTCTCCTTCTTCCATCCTGAGCCCTGTTTTGGCAGTGACTGAATTTTTCTACTATAGCCATAGCTCCTGTCAGGCCACAATGCAAGTTCTGGGACACTTTTCCCTTCTTCTGCCCTTCAAAGCCATCAGGGGTAACACCTAACTCTATGGCTAGTCCCTGGGTGCTGCAACATTTCTTGTGGGTTCCCTAAACCTTGCCTGTCTATCCATTTATGCATTCATCCATCCGCCCATCCATCCATTCACCATCCAACCCACATGCATGTAGTACCCACTGTGTGCTAAACAATGTGGTAAGAGCTTCAACTAGTTATTCCTGTTTTTCTTAAGAGTCACCTCTGCAAAGAGGTCTCCCCTGACCACCAAATCTAGAGCAGCCCCTCTTTCTCATTCAATCTCCCTATCCTGCTCTAATTTTTCTTTAGCATTTATCACATTATACTCAAAATGTATTCATTTGCTTGTTTATTGTCTGTGTCACACACTTAGTGGGCAGAGACTTCGTCCATCATGTTCCCTGCTGTATCTCCTGTACCTAGGATGATTCCTGGTGCATAATCAGATATACATTCAATTAAGTATTAGATTAAATAAAGAAATGAAAGGGGAACAGAGCCGCAGAAAGTGAAGCGATTTGCTCAGTTTCTCCAAGAGAGAATTAGAATGCACATCTGCTGGAGCCCAGAAAGCAGGTCATTAATTGCTCTGGAATACCACCTGGAACCCCTCTCAGGCATGACTGACCCTGACTCACAGCTGCCCTCTGAGAGGAGATGGAGAACACATCTCTCCTCTCTTCTTTGGGAAAACCAGTACCTTCTGGACACATTCTTGTCTCCATGGTATTTGCCTATTTTAGTGTCTTCAGCTCCTTTTAGAATGATGCTGAACGTGAATTCCTTTGATGAGAGAAAGAGCCATTTCTGGAGCCTCTAGTGTGTGCTGGCCGCATTGAAGGCTGTGCTTTGTCTCAGGTCAGTGCTGTTGTCAATCCACTTTGCAGGTGAGACTGAGTCTCAGATCGGGTAGCTTGTCCAAGGTCACACAGCTACTAAGCATTGGGTCAGGTGTTAGAACTGAGTTCTATCTATTTCCAGAGTTCTCACCCACTGTGCTATGGTTTCACTGGTGGGTTCAGAAACAAGGAGGAAGTTGTTAACAAAAGCAAGCATAATGGCAGGTTATTGCGTGTCCAACATGGGCGGGGCTTCGTTAATATCTTACAGGCACTTCTTATCCACATTTTACAGATGAAGAAACCGACATTCAGGTTAAATCCTGGCCCGAAGGTAGATTGCAAAGTTGCTGAAGGGACTGCAGTGTGAGCTTCCCCCAACCTGTCCTCAGGTCACTCGCACGCCCTCCCCATGGCCAGCCTCTCTCCCAGCACCATTTCTGCCCTATTTCTGTCAAGGCTACCCACTAGGGCCCTCGGCAGGGGCCTAAGACAGCGTGTGCACACGGCTTGGGAAAGACCCAAGTGCCTTTTCAACCTGATAATAAATATGTGTCGGAGAGGACGCGATCCAAGTAACCTTGGACTCGGAGGTCACTGGACCGTGAAAAGCCTTTGACAAAATCCTTTTGCCTGGAGAGGCTGAGTCCAAATTACAGGCGATTATGGACGCTTGGCATGACTTCCCCAGTTGGTCTTTTATTCCTCATGGGCGGGAATGGCTTTGTTTGGAAAGGATCCTAGCCCAGCCTGGTACCTCACCCTCCTTGGCAATGTCCATTTCCTGAAGAGCCACAGGCATACAACGAACCTACCTCTGGAGCTCATCTGATAATTATGACTGGTGGCCACACCAGCACAACTACAAGCACAATGATATTTACCAGTTATGGAATGCTTACTACATGCGAAGCCCTTTAATAGCCCCACTGAATTCTCCCTACAGTACTGAGGAAGGTAATAATTCTTGTACCTATTTGCTCAATGAGAAAACTGAGGGACCACATGCCTAAGTCAGGAGTGAGCGAACTTTTTCTGTTAAAGGCCAGATAGTAAATATTTCAGGCTTTGCAGGTCATGTGGGCTCAGTCACAACCATTCAACTCTGTCGTTTTAGTGTGAAAGCAGCCACAGACCATATAGAGATGAATGGGTGCAGCTGTGGTCCAATAAAACTTTATTTACACAAAGAGGAGCCAGGCAAGATTTGGCCTGCAGGCTGTAGTAGTTTGCCAACACTTTGTCTACATGACCTGCCCAAGCCTCCACCATGCGTTAAGTGGCAGACCCATTCAGCATCTGAATCCTGGGATTATGACGCTCGCCTCCCTAGTCAGCTATAACTTTATTGGTACATATTATGTGATGGTTAATTTTATGGGTCACCTTGACTGGGTCCTGGGGTGCGCAGATATTTGCTTAAACTTTATTCTGGGTATGTCTGTGAGGGTGTTTCTGGGTGAGATTAACCTTTGAATCAGTAGTCTGAGGGAAGCAGATTGCTTCCTCCCATGCGGGTGGGCCTCAGGCTCACCAGAATAAAAGGCTGAGTAAGAAATTCTTTCTCTCTGCCTGATCATTTCCAAGCTAGGATATCAGACTTCTCTTGCCTTCCAACTCAGACTCAGACTGGAGCTTATAAACCTTCGGTTCTTCTAGTTCTCAGGCTTTCAGACTCAGCCTGGAACTACACCATTGGCTCTCCTGGCTTCCAGCTTGCTGGCTGCAAATCTGAGTCTTCTCAGCCTCCATAATCGTATGAGCTAATTTATCCTAATATAGCTCTTTCTGGAGAATCCAAACCTCAGACTAACACACAGTATTGGTTTTATTAGTGTGCCCATTTTGCAGATGGGAAAACTGAGGCTTGCACAGCTAGAGTGACTTTCTGCAGGACCTCAGCAAAGGAACTTCAGCACCAGAGCTTGCACAGGGCCTGGGAGGACTAGGCTGATGACTCTCTCGTGGGAGAGACCGAATGACTTGGGGTGGGGGATGTTCAGGAATGTTTTTCCCCAGGAGGTGACCTAAGTCTGGCTTTCCAGGTCTTCCCCAGAGTGGCTATCAGTTGCCTTTCCTGGGTTCTCCCTCTATCTTCCTGACATCTTCCCTCTCACCCGTACAGCTCTCTGTTGGTAAACCTATGGATGTGCAGTCACACTGTGCGCATCCCTGTCCCCTCACGCTTACCAGTGAAATTTCCACTACCTCCCCCTGGAGTCCCAGCTCGAGCCACCCTTTCCCAGAAGCCTTGACTGATCCCTGCCACCTTTGCTGGCTCTAAAGCCTCCGTATCTCTCCTTGTGCATGTCTTGTCCTCCCTGGCTGCCCTGCAAAGTGTGGGCACTGCCTGTTACATGCTCGTCTCCCTCTTCCCCGGGGTGTGAGCACCTCAGAAGTGCAAACACCGTTTATTAATATCCGACTTCATTGACAGATAAAGAGCAATGCCCTTCCAGCAATCCAACTGTGGCTCTTTCCCTGGTGAGGAAGGGGGTGAGACGCAGCCTGGATTGAGAAGGGGACAGATGACATAAGGCACGAGGTCCTGAGAGCACGGGAAAAGTCCTGCTGAGAAACACTGTCCCTGTTCCTTCTGCATGCAGAAACCAGCCCACTGGTCAGCTACCCCTGAGAGAGAGAGAGAGAGAGAGAGAGAGAGAGAGAGAGAGAGAGAGAGAAAATAGATGCCTAAGGCAGCAGGAAAAATTCCTTGAGTGACAAGAAGCTTTGAGTTCACCGAAATGCTTAACCAAGATAAGAAAGATGTAACTGATGTTTGAAAGGTTGTTAGGAGACTAACACGAGATTAAGTGGAGCAGAGAGAGAGAGAGATAGAAGGAGAGAGAGACCGGAGAGGAGGGAAGGGGCTGCGCTCTGGAGGGGCTTGAAGTGCAAGCCCAGAAGAACATGAAAGAGGACTTTTTAGGCCACAAAAGGCAGCCATTCACCCCTCGGCCTCTGAGGAAGGGAAATCAGTGGTTGCAGGAACCTGGAACAAGGAGAAGAGCTGAAGGGGGGAGAAGGACCAGAAGGTTTGATGCAGCATACCAGATACGCCCATCCCCGTGCAAGCCAGGTCTCCACTGTCATCTCTCTTAATCCTCTGGGCAAACCTGCCATGTGGAAGTTATGATGCCCATTTCTCAGATGCAAAAACTGAGGCTCAGAGAGGGGCTTGCTTAGGGTGCCCCAACTGGCAAGTGGCAGAGCCGGGAATAAACCTGGATCGGAGTGGCCCTGTGCCCAGGCTCCCACTACCAGGGATGCAGAGCTGTGAGGGAAAAGGTTTAGAGATCGAAGAAGCGGGGTGGGGGCATAGGAAGAGAGTGGGATCCCAGGCACGTGGGGAAGAAGCTCTTGGTATAGTGCGTCCTCTCCCAGGATCCCTCACAGGCCGGCCTGCCCTCTCTATC
>NW_011889004.1:3210667-3214683 GCF_000151845.1 Pteropus vampyrus
AGAGAGAGAGAGAGATAGAAGGAGAGAGAGACCGGAGAGGAGGGAAGGGGCTGCGCTCTGGAGGGGCTTGAAGTGCAAGCCCAGAAGAACATGAAAGAGGACTTTTTAGGCCACAAAAGGCAGCCATTCACCCCTCGGCCTCTGAGGAAGGGAAATCAGTGGTTGCAGGAACCTGGAACAAGGAGAAGAGCTGAAGGGGGGAGAAGGACCAGAAGGTTTGATACGCCCATCCCCGTGCAAGCCAGGTCTCCACTGTCATCTCTCTTAATCCTCTGGGCAAACCTGCCATGTGGAAGTTATGATGCCCATTTCTCAGATGCAAAAACTGAGGCTCAGAGAGGGGCTTGCTTAGGGTGCCCCAACTGGCAAGTGGCAGAGCCGGGAATAAACCTGGATCGGAGTGGCCCTGTGCCCAGGCTCCCACTACCAGGGATGCAGAGCTGTGAGGGAAAAGGTTTAGAGATCGAAGAAGCGGGGTGGGGGCATAGGAAGAGAGTGGGATCCCAGGCACGTGGGGAAGAAGCTCTTGGTATAGTGCGTCCTCTCCCAGGATCCCTCACAGGCCGGCCTGCCCTCTCTATCCTTAGGATAAGACAGAGTTAAGGGAATGGCACTGCCCCTCCTGGCCCGGACAAGGTGCTGAGTGAGCGCCTTCTCCCAGGACCTATGGGGACAGAGCTGCTGCCCATCTAATGAACCCCCTGGGAACTGGTCAAGCCGGGCACAGGGCCGCAGGCAGGAGGCAGCTGGAGCCGCTTGGCTGCCTGTCCCTGGACCTATGAGATGCCTGCTGAGGCCAAAAGGTCCCTAGAACCTTGGCAGACAAGGAAGCCTTGCTAATAATCCTGGCTCCTGGGACCTCCTTCTCTGTGTTCAGGGCCCAGACCTGTGTCCTTTCCCCAGAGACCATATCCCCATTGCCATGGGGACCACAAGATTCTGATGGGAAGGTTGAAGGTTCATGTCAGAGCTGACAGGACCCTCAGAGAGCAGCAATTCCTTATAGAGATGGGACAACTCTGGCCCAGAGACAGCTAAGTATCTGGGTAAAGTCATACAGCAAGATGGGGCAGGGCTGGGATTCAAGTTCACGTGTTTATCCTCCTAGAGTTTCTTCTGCAGCCCTAGGCATGTCTTTCCTGGGGAGGAGGTGACTCTGTTTTCCCAGGAAGTAATGGGAACATGTTATATGATTTGTTCTTGTAGGGCAGGAGGTGAATAAATTGGGAACCTGGCTGTTGCTAGCACTTACATAAGGCCAACTCTGTGCCAGGCATTGTTCAAAGAGATTGACATGTATTAACTTATTTAATTTAATCCCCTCCCAACCCTTACTACAGCACTATTATTATCCCAGATTTCAACTGAAGAATCTGAAGTCCAGAGAGTTCAAGCAACTTGCCAAAGCCAAAAGTCACATAGCCAATGAGCGGCAAAATTGGATCTTAAACCAGAGTCCACACTCTTTATGCATGTGCACCTCCCCATGGAGGGTGGAGTCAGGGTTTCCCCTGTGTGGGCAGAACCAGGCCTTGGGCTGAGCACCTGCAGGGTGAGTAAGACCCACCTGGAGCTCACAGCCTGGGGCACTGACTAGTGGTCGCTAATTATGCTCTATTCTGATGGTCTGGTGAGACTGAGTGGAGTTAAATTAAACTCACTGATAATGCTTGGCTTGTTTGGTGTAATTAAGCCCCAGACTCTTCTCTGCTCATTGCCAAGAGCATGTTCCGGCCCCTGGCCTCACAGTGGGTGGTGATGTACTGGGGGGTGATATACTTCAAGGGGCTCTATAGCCAGCCTGCCCAGATCTGCCTTTTTCCCAATGTATGACCTTGGGTAAGTTACTTAACCTCTCTGGGCTTTACTTTCCTCATCTGTAAATCGGGGATAATAATAGCACTTGCCTCATAAGGTGAAGGTGAAAGTACTGATTATATGTAAAGTACTTCGTACTCTCTGATTTACTCTTATTATGGCTACTGCTGTTGCTACTGCTACTGGAACAGGGGTGCGCCATATACTGGGGTTGTCATCGCAGACCCCAGAGGAATGAGATCTCTGCCACTCGCTGTCAGCCACAAATATTTCTTGAGCACCCACTGTGTACCAGGCCCTGTGCTAGGTGTTGAGGGTCTTGGTGAACAAGGGGGCATCATCCCTGCCCCCACGGGCCTCCCAACCTAATAGGGATCAAAGGAGTAAACAGGCTCTTCCACCCACAGGGATCAGGGCTGCTGAGGGAAACCCCCAGCAGGCCTCTGAGCCAGGCAGGCTGGGTGGGATGTAGGCAGGCGTCCTGCCGGAGAGACCTGGAGGATGTGCCAGACTCAGTCAGAAGAAGATGAGTGGAAAAAGGGCTGCAGGTGGAGGGATCGGCACGTGCAAGAAGCCGTGTGGTAAGCTAGGCGCAAAGGCATTTGAGGACCATACTGTGTTTTCACAGAACAAAAAGTAGAGGGATGGTGGGGTGGGTGATTGTGAGGGCTGGGGGAGTATGGAGGAAGGAGACATGGAAATCAGCAGGGGTCATATCTTCCAGCCAAAATGGAGAAGGGATTAGACTGAACTGGAGGGCAGTGGGGAGCCATGCAAGGTTGTAGGCAGAGGAAGGACATGGTCAGATGAGGGTTTAAGAAAGACAGTGCAGCATTGGAGGTGGCTCTCAACTTTCAGAAAACAAGCAGGAGGTGGCCAAGGAATGGGGGGTTCCCCATATTCCTGGGTAAGGGGTCGTGCCCCTGAAGCTTAGGTTGTCTTCCATGAGCAGCCCCCAAGCCCACTCTTCAGGTCCCCTAGGCCTTGTAGCCAGTACGAGAAGAGTCAGAGCTCTCTGTAACAAGGGACCACTGCTAATTTTGGGGTCCTCAGGAGGCCACAGGCGGCAGAGGGCGGGGGAAGAGAAAGAGAGGGACTTGCCAAGGCACTCCAAGCAGCAGCTTCTCCCACAGCGGCATCACCGGCCAGGAATGCGGGGGCACCCGGAGGCCGTGCTTATCACACTCCCCGAGCGTCTGGAGCAGCCCGGTTCCTGTCTGCTGTCCATCCAGATGGGCACTAAATCAGTGAGCTCTTTGCTTCTCCACTTGCAGTCAGCACAGAGCCTGGACCCTGGCCAACACTGCAGCCCAGAAGCACATATTCCAACATGTCTTCCTCCCAGACTCAGAAACAGTCGGCTCCAAGACACACCGTCCCGGGACAGCCTGGAGCAGCTGGGCACCTGGCCTGGCTCACGTCAGCCGGGATATGTCACAATGCTGGAACAGTGTGCTATCAGATAGGCCTGAGTTTGAAGGCAGACCTTGCCTGCCTGGGTGCCTTGCCTCAGTTTCATCATCTCTTAAATGGGATTATTAATCTGACCCATCTCTTCTGGTAGCTGTGAGGATTAAATGAGGCACCGGATGTGACCACATCCAATAGGGTCTGGCATATTCTCTCTCTCATTCGATATATACCCTAAAACTCTAAAGCTTGTTTTATGGGATCAATGTAATTACCTGTATATAGCTTGGGACAGAATCCACTTCTGGGTTAATGCCTCCGTATTATTTCATAAACAACTCCCAGTATATCCTCTTAATACATTTGTATTTGTTTCCCGGTTTTGCAAGAACTTGTTTATTTAGAAACCGGCTTCTGGGGAAGCACCTCAGTGGGGAGGAGGAACCCCAGTCCTGGCGGTGCCATGCCTGCTTTTCCCTTCCCTCCAGCCTGCTTCCATAGCCCTGGAGAATGCAGAATTTGTAAATCGCAAATTATAGAATCTGTCGAAGGCAAAAAGTGCTAACTATAGGAAAAAAAAACAAGTAGATCAGGGCAAGAGAGATTGGGCTTCCCGGGGCAGGAGGAGACGATGGAATTTTAATAGAAATTCACTATGTAGTTTAGCTTTTCCTTTTCGAATTTCCATTTTTGTGTCTGTTTTATAATGTATGTAATCTATGAATATAGCAGTAAATGATCATAATTTATAAACATGTATGTATGTTTATAACTATATATATGTGTGT
>NW_011889004.1:3216043-3230653 GCF_000151845.1 Pteropus vampyrus
ACTTTTCTTTAGGTCTGTGGACCTCGCCCTTCGCTTCACTTTACAATGACCTGGGGAACTATAAAAAAAATCCACCCCCCATCCCAGACCGATTAAAATTAAGTCAGACTCTGGTTGTGGGAAAAGAAGGGTCCTCGTTTTTAAAGCTCCCTGGGTGATTCCAACGAGTTGCAGGATTGAGAATCACAGCTTGGTCCTTTTAATGTGATTGAGGAAACGGAGTCCTAGAAACAGTTTGCTTTTTCCCTCCTGCACAGTTTTAGAAGAAAAAACTCTGGGGTCCATTTGGACCTGGCTTTAAATCTTTCCCTTGTGTGGTACTTCTCTTCCCAGCCTGTTCACTTCCTGAACCTTGGCTTACATCCGTAAGGGGTGTTAACAATAGTACCTATATCACAGGATGGTTGGGAGCATTCAACCTGGCAGTGCACATAGAGTGCCGTGCACAGCACCTGGCACCCAGGAAGCCCCATCCATGGCGGGGGCATTACTATTATTGCTTTAGATCAGGAGTCAGGCAAACTTCTTGCCAAGGGCCAGGTAGTAAACGTTTTCAGCTTTTTGGGCTAGGCCATCTTGGTCAAAGCTACCCAACTCTGTCATCGCAATCCCAAAGCCACAGACAATAAGCCAATGAATAATCATGGCTGTGTTCCAGTAAAAATTTATGGACAAAAACAGAGAGCAGGATGGATATGGCCCATGGTGTGTGGACACCTACCTGGTCTGGGAGATATTCTGAGTTTGGACACCAGAGCACAGCCTGGTTTTATCTGTTCCATTTCAGATTTATGGTCTATACCAGTAGTTTTGAGGGGATCTTGGAGTCTTTATCTGTATTTCACACAGTCATCTCAGAGGATACGTACATGAGAAACTTCTGAAATGAGTTTTTTGAAAAGTCTAGCCCATAACAGACTCTTGGTAAATATTAGTTTCTAATTCTTTCCACATCCTTCTTTTCCAGGAATTAAACCTCAGAAAAAGGGCGATTCAAGCAGTTGTTTATTTGGCACCCACTGCGTGTCACCATCATACACACATTTAATTCTCACAGCAGCCCCACAAGTGTGTATCATTATTATACCCGTTGTCCAGGTAAGAAAACTGATGTTTTGAGAGGCACAGACATTTGGCCAAGGTCACATGTGGATGGGATTCCAACCCAGCTTGTGTCTGCCTACTGCTCTGCGCCTCCTTTCTGCCAGGGCACGATTCGGCAGGGAAGACCAGGATGCAGTAACCACATCTGACAGCCTTTTTGTTCCTAGGACGGAAGGATGCAGTAAATGAGTTGGCAACCAAGGAACAAAGCTGTTCCTTTCATTTTGAGTGTTTATAAGCCATGCTCTACATCCTTAGAGTCCCCTCGATAGGATGCTGGTTCTTCCACTTGGCTATCCAGTGAGCTTCTCTTCTGGAGGCAAAGGAGGGGGAAACTGTGCTTGGGAGTTACTCTTCGGCAGCCCAAATCGCCTCTCTATGGTCAAGAGCCTCGTGGAATCTGCACAGGTGGGGGGACACTATTCATCAGACTAGGGCTCACTGGCTAGGGCACGACCATCTATTCTTATTGGAAGCAGTTGCTGGGGTGGTGAATCCAGATAGATATTTTTGCTTTATGCAATTCCATTTTTGTCTCGACTTATCTGATCCTCTAATTCTGTGAGGGACTTTATTTCCTTGTGATGTTAAAGCCCCGGAGCTCAAAATCCTTTTTCTTTTAAGCTTCCAGAAACTGAAGAAACTGTTCAGGGCTGAGCCAGATACCCATCAGCCCTGGTGGAGGGAAATTATCACTCAAGTCATCGTACTTGCTTATAAATCCACCAAGGAGGATTTTCACTTTCTTTTTCTTTTAAGGAGTCGGGTGACAGGTAGCAACCGCGGGGCAACAATATGTTCTAGGGCAATGAGCTTTGGAGACTGGGTCCTGGCTTGAGGTTCACTGCCAATCACTGCCAATAGCTGTCTGACCTCAGAGACGTCTTCTGGCCACCCTGGGCCTCAATTTCCCCTCCTATGGATCTTCATTATATGTCGCCCTCTTTCTCTGACATGAAGAAGACTTCTTAGTCCCGTCTTAGGACGTGAACTCCTCGAAGGCAGAGACTCTGCCTTTCAGCTTCTTTGCTTCCCCACACATACCCATTTCTGCAAACGGCATTGCCTTGTACTCACTACCTAGAAGCATCTCTTTGCCACTGTGCCTCACCGTCCACACTCAACCCTTCCTTCTACAGCGTCGGTGATCTCCACTTCTATGTGTGATTTCAATGCCTGTGGTTTCCTCTACACCTGCTGCCACTGTCAGGTCCAGAGCCACTGTCATCTCTCCCCTGAACACTCCAGTGGGCTTTTGAGGGGTCTTCAGGCTTCCATCACTGTTCCCTGACCCCCAATCCATTCTACAGCTTGAAGGAATTTTCAAATTTGTTCTTGGCATTTCCCTGCCTAAAACCTTTTAATAGCTTCTCAGTGCACGTAGAACAGGGGTCAGCAAATTACAGCCTGCGGATCGAATCCAGCCAGCCGCCTGCTTTTCTAAATAAATTTTTATTGGAACACAGCCACACTCATTTGTTTACAGTTTTTATATGGCTGCGTTCACGCTACAACAGCAGAGTAGAGTAGTTGCAACAGAGACCGTATGATCCGTAAAATCTGAAATACTTATCATCTGTCTTTTCACGGAAAAAAGTTTGCAGAGCCCTGATTTAGAATAATATCCAAATTCTTAGTAAGACGATCACACATGCCAAGTTACTTTTGTTAAAGGCGCTGCTTTTCTAAATGTCTTCCTTCTTCAGCACGCCCTTGGCGTTGGCAAGGAGTGTGACTTTACAAGCTCCTCCTTTCAAGAGGTGAATCTCCTTCCCGTCTCTTGAATCTCAACTGGCCATTTGACTTACTTTGATTAATGGAATGTGGCAGAAGCCATGCTGTGTCAATTCTAAGCCTAGGACTCAAGAGGCATTGCAAACTTCCCTTGTCTCTTGTGGAGTCCTGTTGCTTCCATGACAACGAGCCTGAGCTAGCCTGCTGGAGGATGGGAGACGTGTGGCCCAGTTCCTCTCATCACCCCTTCCAACCTCTAGAAGTAGAGCAGGCCTTCTGTCCTGCAGTTGATCACAGACACATTAGAGAGCCCAGCTCAGATATGCAGAAACCCCACTGAGCCACAGATTCATGAAGTAAATAAATGCTTGTCATTTAAAGCCACCAAATTTAGGGGTGGTTTGTTACACAGCAATAGCTTACTGGTAAATCATATGTCACACATGCATTTTTTAACCCTCGAGTCCCACTTTTTGGAATTTACCCTGAAGATACAATTTCATAAACCTAGAAAAACTAATGCACACAATTACTCATTATGGCTTTATTTTTAATAACAAAATGTTAGAAACACCCTAAATTTCTACTCATGAAAGACTGGTTGAATAAACCATGGAACTTGCACACAATGGAGTACTATGCAGCTATAAAAGTGAACATAATTTCTATAAAGAGAAACAGTGATTTCTAGGCTATCTTAGTAAATTAAAAAGCAAAGTACAACATAGTATCTATACTATGCTCTCTTTTATCAAAGAAAAATGAGGAGATAAGAAAAATATGTGAATATAAATTTATAAAAGAAAAACTAGTAAGATTCATTTCTGGTTAGACGTGAACAAAAATGGTTATATAGATGAATGGAAATGGGGTGACACAATGGGGATGAGAGTGAGATTTCTCTTTGGTCTTCTTTTTTATATAATTTATACTCTTGACCCATATAAACATTTCATAGAGTCAAAGATAAAATTTGATCCAAAATATTGAACAGGACGGCAAACTCTAAAAGTGAACACAAACAGAAACAAATGAACCTAACTACGTATCAAGGTGATAACTCGGTTGCTCAAATGACTTTGTAATAGTCTCCTCTTGAATGTGGCCAGACCTAGTGACTTGTTTCTAATGAACGGAATATGGCAAAAGTGATGAGATGTTCCTTCTGAGATTAAATTATAAAAGACTGTGACTTTTGTCTTGCTAACACTCTCTGTTTCTGGCTCTTCTCATATACTTACTTTGATGGAGAAGGCCACCTGGCAAGGAACAGAGTAGCATCTGGTGACTATCCAGAGGGGAACTGGGATATTTATCCCAATGCCTTTAAAAAACTGAATCCTTCCAACAAGACCATGAGTGAGCTTGAAAGTGAAACTCCCATTCAAACCTCCAGAGGGACCCAGCTCCGGATGGCACCTTGAAGCCTGGGAGTGACTCCGAATCAGAAAGCCCAGGTAAGCCACACCTGCATCCACAGAAACTGTGAGAAACAAACACTGTTGTTTTATGCAATTAAGTTTTGGGTAGTTTGTTAAGCGGAAACAGGTAATGCTAAAATATAATGATAGAGAAAGGGCATTAGTTCAAGTAACATTTGAACATAGTTCTTTAATTGAACCCTCTTAATTGAATATACTTTAGAATAATTTCAAAGTACTTCAGAGAAGAATTTCTTTGAAGAAGAACCTCAAAGAAATCTTTAAGGGGTAGGTCTTTGATAGCTAGATTGGTATAATTCTGAAATGATTTCCTGTGGCTTGGAGGAAAGAATGAATGAGCAAGTATTTTGATATTTGGAGAACTGAGGTTCTCACAGTAGAGTCAGAGAGATAGAAATGAGGAATGGGGGCTATGTGGAAGAACTTCACGATATTGGATTTGAATTGCAGGCATCGAAGGTGAACTCATACATATCTTTGCTTCTCTGACAGGTCCTAGAAGCTGCAAAGGCCCTGGAAGTAATGAGCACACCCTGGACTCAGATCTTGGTTTCTACATGCCATTTTCCATGGACAGGAACTGGGACGTCTTGGAGAAATGGCAGATTCCAGGGTGGAGCAAGGAAAATACACGATGAGCCTTGAACATTCTATCCCATCAGACAGGAAGGAAGTTCTCGAAGAATGAGGACGATGTGTGAAAGGATGCAAAGACCAGCCTGAAGGAGCTCCCACTGGCGGCATCGGAGACCATTTTAGCATTAAAAAACATTGGTGAATGACATATGAGACACCGAGAAGAGCAGTGGAAAACTCTTCTTTATCAAAGAATACTAACTAATAAGTATAAAAAAATTGATAAGTTTTCAAGAAAAAATATGTTGCAACTACCTCTGAGATATTTGATTCTGGCAAGGATCATTAATAGATACCAAAACTACTGGGCAAAAGTTTACTGGAGAACAGGATGTTTACACAGTCCCCAAGTGGCACCCCACATTTTATGTATTATTCACACAAGGAAAATGGTAGATCAGGAGACCCCCACCTTAACCAACTGACGGACTTGACATGCCCAGTGAAGGGGCCGAGTGGCATTATGATGTGTCCCTTGAGGTGATGAAATGGGATGCATGTGCCTTTGTAACATGACTGCCCCAAAGGTTCACTCTGAATCTGGTGGTAAGGACACAACTGGACATACCCGGATTGTGGGACATCCCACAACACAATTTGTCTGGACTCTTTAAAAATGTTGATGTTATCAAAAGGGAAGAAAAAACGGTGAGGGGCTGTTCTAGATCAAAGGAGATGAATGTGATGCATGACCCTGGATTTAAAAAAAAAATAGCTTAAAGGACGTGTTTGAGATAATTGGGTGCACTTGAAAATGGACTAAACTTAGATAATGTTATCATTGTATCAATGTTAAATTTCTTGGCTGTGAGAATGGTGCTGTGATTTCAGGAGAATGTCCTTATTCTTAGGTAATACATGTTGAAAGTATTTAGTTGAGTATCCTGATGTCTATCACTTACTTTTAAATGGATGGGGGAGGGAGGGAGAGAAGAAAGAGTAAACAAACATGGCAAAACGAAGTGAAGGGTAAACAAGTACTGTTCTTACAACCTTTCTGTAAGTGTGGTATTTATAGAACTTAAAAGTTGAGGAAAGATGGTGTTGCCATCTCCTTCGCTGGAATGTAAGGAGCTCATTTAAGCCAGTTGGTATAGCATTGCTTGATGGTTTAAGGCTGCTTGGACACTCACTGTCTCCTTCCAGCTGGATGACAGTGGGCTGGCAACTGACCCCCTCTGGACTCCACTATCTTCCTTGCAAATGAAGACCTTACTGAGTACCTAATATTTTGGGGGGTGATGGTGAGGACGAGAGTGTCAATGAGACAAAGTGCCATATGGTGTGTGGAGCTTGGGGCAGGCACTTTTTTAGCTCAGGGGAAACGGATTCATGGTGGTGCATACAGTAGGCACCTGGGGAAGGTCAGATTCTTCCCCTCCTCCCTCAACACCCCACTGTCCTGTGTGCAGGGTAGGTTATGTTTGAAGCCACATTCTGTCAAACTATGGTCCCCAGCAACGTTCCCACTCTTGGAGCCACCAGACTTGCATGGGCTAAGAGACTAAAGTCCTCCTCTCTCTTTGGGGGTGGATACCGCTCCCTCCCAGATATCTTTATCCCAGCCCCAAGCTCAGGACCCTCATCCCTACCCCCTTATCCAGGGTAGCTGCGGGGTATGGAGGAGGGAATTATAAAGCTGTTTGCTAAACTTTCTTTGGACGTTCTCTCTCTCTCCCTGGCTACCCCACCCTGATTTCCTGGCAAGGGTTCTGGATGTTATTTCATCTGGAATTACTGGAATCGCACTGTCTCCTGTCAGCTTCCTCTCTCTCCCCCAACTCTCCTGGGAGACAGGAACGATGGATGGTCCAAGTTGCCAGGGCCGTGACACCACACAGTGCAGACACACACTGTACACATGCACACACACACACACGCACTGCACACACACACTGCGCGTGCACGTCAGCTCCTCTCCTCTGTCCCTCTGCCTCCTTCCGTCTTCACGTCTCTGTCTCTTGCTTTATTTTTCTCTCCCCCTTGGGCCTGTCTGCCTAAATATTTTTCATGCTCGATTCTTTTCCATCACCCTTGCCGTCTTTCTCCGTCATGGATCTCTATGTATCTCGGTCTCTTGTCTTCTGTTTCTCACTTGCATTTTGTTTCTCTCTCTCTATCGATCTCTTTCTTTGTCTACCTTTTTTCTCTCCAGGGGCGTTTTCACCCTCATATTTCTATATTCTAAGTGAAACATTTCCTTCTCCAGCTCTCCACGATATCAGGACTGTTGCTTTTGGGATCCGCCTGCCTGAGCGCAAATCCTTACTCTGGATTCGCAAATGGGTGTGTGACCTTCCTTAACTTCTGTTTCTCAGCATCCTCACTTCCGCACTGGGAATGACAGCAGGACCTCCTGCCCGAGGTTCTTGAGCGATTAGCAGAGTGGCACATGCAAGCACGCAATCAAATCTCCACACTGCTCGCCTTGCTCTACAAAGCCCACTCCTGCCTCTCTCCAACCTCACCTGCTTCGATCCCTGCTTCCTTCACCTGCTCCCGCCTCATGCTCGACACAAGCTTGTTCCCTCTCCCAGCTTTTGTTTTTAATGATCCTCTACTGGAAAGCTCTCCTTTCACAGCAACTGTCACATCATTCAGGCCGTCCAGCAAAGGGCCATGGTGTCTGTAAAATACATTCTCATATTCTCCGACACTCCTCCCATCCAAAGGCAAAGCCTTATTCCCCTACCCATTGAGAGTGAGCTGGATGTTGTGACAGTGTGCAACTCTGGAGACGAGGTCATAATAGGCATGGGAGTTCCCCTCTGCTTTCTTTTGGATCACTCACAAGAGTGGAACCCACTGCCAGGTTGTCAGGATGCTCAAGCAGCGTTCCGGAGTTGTGTATGTGAAGAGGCCCTCAGGCCTCCCACTGACAGTCAGCACTAACTGCCTAGGCATGTTTGCGAGTCACCTTGGGAGTGCATGCTTCAGCCCCAGGTGAGCCTTCAGCTGAAACTGCAGCCCTTGCTGGTATCTTGGTTGCATCATCACAGGACACCCTGTGCCAGAGACACACAGTTTGGGGTCATTTTTTGGTTATTCATTATGCTGCAATAAATAATTAATACACTCTCCACTCCTTTACTCTGGTGCCATTCTATATTTTAGTTTACTGATTTTTGTCTCTCTCTCCCCCACTAGGCGATAAGTTCCATGAAGGAAGCAGCTGTGTCTGTGCAAATCGCTGCTGAGTCCCCAAGGCCTGGCATGTGAAACTCACTATGTAACTGTGGCATGAGTGAAAGGGAGTCAGAGATTTCAGGCTCAGCCCAAGACACTTGCCTCCTGTGGATCTGTTTCCCAAGAGAAGGCAAGAAAGCTTGCCCAACTCCCTTTTCTGTTTTTCTGCATTGGGTTTCTTGTATTTTCTGTGGCTTTCTGCTTGGTTTTATTCTTGGATGCCTAATGTTAGGGGGGTTGTTTCGCAGTTGAAGTGTCACCCGTGGGAGGAAGGGCTCTGCATGCTTTCTCCTCTAACAAGCCACATCTTAAGGGGGGAAAAAAAAAGCTCCCCTTCGCAGCAGGGACAAAAATAGCCTGACTGCAGGATTCTGATGGAGGTGAGAAGTGGGTGCTGTGTGGCCAAGGACGGGAGAAGCTCTGCTCTCTCTGGGCAGCTGGAAAGGTGCACCCCTCTGATTACCCACCCACCCATGAACCACCGCCCACTTTGTCATTTCTCTATCCTTCCACTCCGTCAGCTATTAATTCATTCTCTATTGATTATTTACTTCTCTATTTATATCTACATTAATTCCTTCATCCATCCTACACCTTTATACTTATTAATTAATCCATTTATCCATCTATGCATCCATCATCCACCAACCCTGCATTCATCAATTATCCATCCATACATTTTTAATGTCATCCAAACATTCTAGTGCCCTTATGTTAATTAATGAACTTATTCACCCAACCACGTGTCTATTTATTATATATTTTAATTCATTAATTCAGTTCAAACCCCTAAGAATTTGCCGTTAGCCTACTCTGAGCCAGGTGTTATGTCAGGCCCGTTGCCAGTTCCTTCACCTGCACCCTTAATTTTGCTGAGCTTCAATTCCTCTTGTGGGAAATGGGGACAATGTAGGTACCTGCGAACCTGAGAACGCAGTGACGTAGTGCCTTGATAAACTCTAAAGCAGCGGTCTCCAACCTTTTTGGCACCAGCGACTGGTTCTCCTATGAGAATCTGATGCCTGATGATCTGAGGTGGAGCTGAGGCAATGATGCTAGTGCTAGGGAGCGGCTGCAAACACAGATGGAGATTTGCTGGCTCACCTGTGGCTCACCTGTGGCTCACCTGTGGCTCACCTGTGGCTCACCTCCTGCTGTGCAGCCTGGTTCCTAACAGGCCATGGACCAGTACCGGTCTACGGCTCAGGCACTGGGGACTTCTGCTCTAAAGTGGGCTGCGATTGTGTGTGTGTGTGTGTGTGTGTGTGTGTGTGTGTGTGTGTGTGTGTGAGAGAGAGAGAGAGAGAGAGAGAGAGAGAGAAAGAGAGAGAGAGACAGAGAGAGAGAGAGAGGCAGAGAGACAGAGAGACAGAGACAGAGACAGAGACAGAGAGAGAGACAGAGAGAGAGAGAGAGAGAGAGAAGGCAGGGTATATTTTAGATTTCCCATCACCCACACATCACCCCACTAGGGACCCAGCTTCCCCTACAGCAGGGGGTCATCTCTGGCATTTTGTTGTGACCACAGACAGTAGCTGGCTTTCTGCCTCTGTAGTGCTGACTATACTTATTATGACTTTAGAGGGGCCGTAGGGAGTTGGGAGTCCTTCTTCCTTGAGAAGGAAATGATTCCTGTCTCATTTTCATCAGGGGAGTTATTTAGATGTTTTAAACACCACCCCATTCCCCCTCTTCCACCCATCCCAGCAAATTTCCGATTCCCAGGGTTGAGTGCATCTTCCAAGTTCATTATCCAAGAACTACTGCCTCTTGGAGAAAGTTGGTGGCTCTGGAATAAGAGAGGCCTGGATTCCAGTCCCTGCCGAACTCTGTGTGACCTAGGCAGGGCGCTTCGCTTCTCTGAGCAATACTTGTAATGCCATCTCTGGGAACATCACCGAGCAGTATGGGTGCCCGGTACCAGGTGGCTGTTATCACTCTAGGGGATGGTGTGAGCCTGTGCGTGTGTCCCCTGGACTCTGCTTGAGACCAATGGGTGGAAATCTGATGTGGTTTCTTTTATTCAATTTATTGGGTCACAGGCCCCAGTGGCTTGGAAGCAGATGGGGGATTCTCTCTTGTGATCAACATCTATACAATGTTCTTTCCACTTAGATTTGCAGTTTATAAAGCAGGATCTGGGCTTCACCCCTTTTAATTATCACTCTGTGTGTGGGGTGGGTGGGGGATCCCTGCACCCCTTTCTCTACCACAGTCTTATTGTTAGAGCACCAAGGATCTTAGAATTGGTCTAGTCCAAGGTCTCAAACTGGAGACTCACAGGCTGCTGCCTCTAACCTGGTCCAAATCAATTTGGAAAAGCAGAGACTCAGTGAAGCCATGTGGAGAAGCCAGTGAAAAGCTGGGGCCACAGTGCCCTCTGGATGGACCTCGAGAAGACTGGTTGGCAGTCAGCATCCTTCCGAGTCAGCCTCACTTTCCTGTTCCATCTCTTCCTCACCTCCATTTTCATTCTCAAGCCCATCTTTAGGTCCACGCATGTTCCAGAATGAGCCCGGCTGTCCTTCACACAGACTGTTCCTTCGTCCGAAAATTCTCTTCCCCTCACTTTTTACCCAGATAATCCCTGTTCATCTTTCAGGTCTCAATCTCAGACTGCATTCTGGGAAAGCCTTCCCTGACCCATCATGGGCTGGAGGGAAGGGGACTTTCCTCTTCTTTAGTCCCATAACCTGCTGTGACTCCCATGCAGAGTCTTCATGGGTCTGTCTTAAAGTCCATGTCTGTTTGCTTGTCTGTCTCTCTCCCTGGACTGGGAGATCCTTAGAGACTTGTTGTGGGACCCCATTTACTCCATGCTCTTTGGCCCTAAGGTAACAAATGCAGAGCGACAATATCCAGAGGCATTTACTGAATAAATGAGGAGAGGGAGAGACAGAGAGAGAAACAGAAGAAGGGGGAGGAGGAAGAGGAGAAGAAGAAGAGAAAAAGAGAAAAAATGAATTTTGGCACAAAAACTTGGGTTTCATCCCTTGTCAGCCAATGTGTTTGTTCAGCACCATGCTGTTCAGAATACAGCACCTGAGGGACCCCAGCAGGTGAGAAGCAGGACACAGTGTCTGTGCCATTCCTCTGTCAAATAGACGGCATTTGGCAAGGAAGAGGGCCCAGTCTTGGCATCCAGAGACCTGCTTGCAGATCCCTACAGGACCTGGAAGAGACCCTCTTCTCTGGGCTTCAGTTTCTGTATCTGTAAAGTGGGAATTTTATCCAGATGCCCTGGTCTGAGTGTCTGGGTCTCTGTAGATATGTGGAGACACCTTCATAGAGGAGAGAAGCCTGCACAGTTGAGGCAGCATGCATTCCAGGCAAAGGTGGGGAGCTGGGCCCAGATGTGCAGGAGAACAGGAGGAAAATCAGGCTGGAGCACCAGGAGCAGGAAACTGAGGCTGAGGCTTGAGCTGGAGTAGGTGGCCCAGGGAGAGCACCATTTCTCCAGATGGGCCCATCTCCTCTTCTTGACCTTGGCTTTGACCTCAAGATGTTTTCAGTGGAGGGGTGCCGATCCTCCTCGCTGGATCTGAAAGTGCGATTTCATCCTTCCAGATGTGCGTAGAAAGCAACTCCTGGTCCCTGCTCCGTCACTCTTCTTAGCCAAGTCTCAGGGCTCAGTTCACACCAGGCGAAATATTTGGACACCCAGAAAGCATTAAGTAATTGGTGGATTTTTTTTTCCCTTTTCCATTTGCGTTTGTTTGTTTCCTGCAGAGTTGCCTGATACCAGCCAGCCTTGAACTGAGTCCTGTTTCCTTGCAGTGGGGACCCAGGGAGCCCAGCCCAGGGTGTGCACAGAGCCGGTCACCTGCCTGGCGGCCAGTGTACACAGACAGCAGTGGGTGCTGAGGAGTGCCCAGGATCTTCAGGGGAAGTGAGGAAATGGGAGCAGGCCCCTCCAAACAGCAGCAGATGCTAACTCCTCTGCAGACTATACCCCCACCATGACATAATGGAGGATCGTTCAGTTACCCAAAAGAGCATCTTACACGCAGGGAAGTGAATGAAGCCAGGGGCCCTGGGCCTAAGAGACCTCTGCCTCTCCCAAGTCATTTCGGCTCTTCACACCTCTGTTTTTATCTCATTGGTAAAATGGGTGGTTGTCGTGGTTGCCGGATATAGCAAATAAAAACAGAGGACACCTAGATAGGTTGGAATTGCAGATAAATGATTTTTTTTCAGCATAAGTATATCCCATGCTATATTAGGAACATACTTATATTAAAAATGTATTGTTTGTTTCTCTGACATTCACATTTAATGGGGCATCCCGTATTTTATCTGGCAACTCCAGCTGTTGTAACAATAAAGTGAAATGATGTGTATATGCACTTCGTGGCGCTCCTAACTCAGTAGAAAGTGGTCAGAACCTGGAAGCTATTGCTATTAGGAACACTAACGATTAAATACTAATATGAATTAATATTAATTAGCTAATGATAATTAGTATTAACTAATATTAATTAACTAATACTAATACTAAAATACATCTTTTACTGAGTAGCTACTGCATGCGAGGCGTGTCCTATGCATGGTTACTTCATTTTCGTCACAACACTCAATGTAGCAAGTGACATCACTGTCCCCATTTTACTGCTGTGAATTCCAAGGCTCAGCAGGATTAAGTACTATCAAAGCTGTGACCTAGATTGTTAATAGCCGGAGCCCAGTTTTGAGGTCTTGAAAAGGTTACTTGCTTGAATTCCGTCACCAACTCTGTGAGTAGATACAATTGTTCTGCTGTTACTAGTGTCTCTATTTTGCAAAGAGGAACACTTAAGACTTGCCCAAAGTCATACCTGCTGGTCAGAGCCTGAATGAAGGAAGCTTCAAACCCTAGCAGTCCGGCTCTATCCTGACCTTAGGCTGCTTCTCTGCCTTGTGTACAGATAGAATGAGTGTAAGTGGAAAATATCCCAAGAGTACAGATCACAGGGCTATCAGGCTGGGGCATAAGTCACACCAGGCACATCACCATCTGCATCTCATTTAATCCTCCCATCAGCTCTGTGAGCAAAGTGATCATCGTTTTCATTTTAGATGGAGCCTGAGGCTTCCCTCACTATATATACATAGTGAGTCAGCATCAGGACAAATGTTCACAGAATCCCAGAAGTGAGTGTCGGAAGCGCCTGAGGTTATTCAGAAGGTTAGCAGGTGGAGTCCAGACACCCACTCCTGCCTCCAACAGAGAAGCCTGGACCCTTCTGGTTGTGTAACCTTAGGTAAGTTACCTGGCCTCTCTGGGCCAGCATCTCTGTCTACAAAATGGGAGTGATAACAGTACCTGCCTCTAAGACTATTATAATCTTTAAGTGACTCAGTCCATGAAATTCACCCAGCATAGTGCCTCCTAGCACATCCCGTCTTTGTTTGGGTTCCTTCAGAGCAGAGCTTGAGAGGTAAGGACCCCAGTGCAGGTGACTCCTTGAGAGGTGACGTCAGGAATCCCCCACAGGGGAGCGGGCAGAGAGACAGGGAGGGGAGGAAACCAATATAGAATGTGCTAAAGAACAGGCGGCTATCTTTGGACATTGGAACTCAGTCCTGCCGGGACCCCGCCCCGCCCCCCACCACCACCCCAGGAGACTGCACAGAACACACCTCAGAGTTGTCCCACTCCTGGCAAGGCTGCTGGGGTACTTACTCTCCAGCTCCTGTCGATCATTGTTTGAGGGCTGCTCCCAGGGAAACGAGTAGTCCAGTATCCCCGGCCTGACCCACTGCTCAGGCCCAGCATGCTCTGTGGGCCAGAGAGAGCCCCTAGGCAAAGGCAGCAGCCAGTTATAGGATCAGTGGGCCTGGGAATAGTGAGTGACACGCAGACGTGGGCAAGGCGCCTACCACATCTATACAGCATCCCCAGAAGATTTAATTTAATTTAAATTCAAAAGCATCCTTCTGCTAAAACAGTAACAATGGCAACAATAAGAATAATTCAGGCTGAAAACCGGGGACATGATCTGACCCTGTTATGGAACACCCAGCCTAGTGTTCTTCCCCAAAGCTGACAACAGGGTGCCTGGCTGTCCAGAGAAGCACCTCAAATCTCCCTCTGCTCCGAGGATGATGTGGGGAGGCTGTCTGGGTTCCAGGAACTAGTGCCACTGAGAGAAGAGGACACACCCATCCTTCGGGCCTGCTCGGCCCGCTGAGGCCGAGGCGTTAATTGCAGAGGCAGAAGGCCCATAAAGCATGCTGGGCGGCCGCTGGCGGCTGTTGGAAGGCAGGGCCTGTCAGGGACCAGCACTCAGCTTTGATTTAGCATCTGAACAAACGTTGAAGAGGAGAAATGGGAGGAGGAGGGGACTCCACTGAGTTGGGCGAATATACTCATTCTAAGTGGTTGGAACATGAGGGTATCATCTGCCTTGGAAAAATAAGAGAATTACTATTTAGATGACTATATACAGCACCTCCCAGTCTGTAGCACTTTACATGGCTTACCTTATTGTGTCCCCCCACCCACCTGAGGAAAGATTACTTTATTACC
>NW_011889004.1:3231873-3236245 GCF_000151845.1 Pteropus vampyrus
CTGAGCAAGCGTCGGAGAGACTGTAGTCATAACTAATCAGCTAGAATGGATGCTCCCTTATTGCCCTGCCAGACACTGGTGTCGTAGTGGACACCAAATCCAGGGGCTTCACAATTCCCAGAGTCCCTGGTCCTGTCAGTCCCTGCCTCCCCCAACCAAACTGCAGCTCTGTTCAGAAGAGCCTGTCTCCAGGAACACGTCACCCAGATGCTTCAGACTTTACAAGATTCAAGAAGTCATCTGTACCTTAAAAAAAAAAAAAAAAAGGAAAAGAAAGAAAAAGAGAAAGAATGAAATTGAGTGATTTCACTCTGGACACGGGGCCACATTAGCTCATGGCCCAGTTTTCTGGGTCGGGCCAGGGTGCATGATACTCTTATGCAAGGCATTTGGCGGCTGAGAGACTCAAGTTCCTAAAGATTATTATTTTAACAAACCCAGCTTTGACGTGTCCAAAGGCAGTGGGAGGCTCTGAAGGGTTTTCCAAGAAAGCGTGTGTTTCTTGGGGTTATTATTTCAGACTCAGGTTCAGGGAGGGAGACTGTTTTGCTCAACTCGTGTTTCTGGAAAAACAGGCGCTTGGAAAGAGTTGGATGAGGCAGGCAGGATGTGGAGTGGAGAGTTGTTGGCCTGGGGAGCAGGGGGTGGGGGAGGCGGGGAGGAAAAAGGCCCCTGTGTGGCCTCTTCTTGAGCTGGGACTTGAGATGCTGTCCTCTGTCCGAGAGTCTGAGGAAGGAGGCTGCTTGAAGAGAAGAGTTGATTGAGGTCTCTGTTGCCTCATTCTTGAGGAATATGCCTCATCCAGCCAGCCTGTCCTCTCTGGAACATGGATAATGGGAAAGGAAGGGGCAAGCCGCCATCTTGGTTAGCTTTACAAGGCCTGGGTTAAGGTTTTGGGGTGCTGCGTAGACATCACTGGCCCACTGTGAACCTCAGTTTCCCCACTGGATTCAAGAGCCTTGAGCTTCAATGTGTACCCCACCCCCAGCCTGACCCTCCAATTTCCCTCAACCCCCCACTCTCTTCCTCCTGCACTGGGCTTCAGCCTTCCAACCTTCACTCAGATCCTTGATGTCCCATGGGCCCACCAGCCTCAGGGCCTCTCCTTCTGCCTGAAACCCTACTCTTTGCTTTTAACTCACCTCTGTCTCATCCTCCGAGCATCACTTAAATATCATCTCCTGGAGGAGCCTTCCCTGACCTTCCATACTGAGTCAGGGGTCTCTGTTATACATTGTTCTAACTTCGTGCATCAATTACTTGGCCAGTGCCTGTCTCCTTCACCTACCCTGAGGCCAGGAAGAACAGAATCATATTTATCTTGTTCACTGTGGTTTCTTTGGCACCTGGCCTGACACACAGCAGGTGCTCAATGAGTGAATGGAAACATCTCTCCAGAGAGGCTCTCAGCAGTGCAGGTGCCGGTCCAAGGGCAGGGACAGGGCTCAGACTTAGTCTGCCAGTCCCAGGCCTGTGATGAGTTCATGAACCAGATAGATACCAGACAAATCCATGGGCAAATGAACATGCCTCTTCCAGAGTGTGGAAGACCACACTCTGGGGAAAAATGCATCGTACCCACGATTATTATTGGTGGTCACCTGTCAATCAAATCCACATGCTTCACAAGAAAGGGCTTTATCTGGCCAGTGTAGACCAGGCATATTTTATCTCATAGACTCTTTTCTCCCCCCAAATTCTCCCATTTCTCCTTGTCCCCTGGTTTCATCTCAGGCATCTCCTGAATCCTTGAGGCAGAGACTTCTCAGATAAACTCCCAGCCAGGATTCCATCAGCAGCCAGCGTGTTTTCACTTCTCCCTTGCTTCTGGAGCCATTTCCTCATGGGACCTGCCATTCTTTCCAACCCAGAGGTGAGTCATCACCATGTCACGTGTCCCGGTGAATGTCAAGTGTCTCCTGCTTTAGAGCCTCTTGCCCTGGACTTTGTTTTATGGGGTTGGACTGTCTGAGGCCGCCGACGATTTCATCCATCAACTCGGGACGGCTCCAACACTAATGCTGAATTTATAGAAGTGGTTAAACAAAGTGTTGACAATATGGACGGCGTGTTTCTGATTAACACGGCGATTCCGAGGGAAACTGCCAACTGTGGGGAAGTCAGTAAAACACAGCAGCGATTTCCCAGGCTCAGTAAGTTGGGGCCCTGACATCACAGGATTAACAGATGTTGCGCAAGGAACTTGCAAAGCATTTGGAGGTGTCGCTTGATGGAGAAGTGCCGGCTCATATACAAACCAGAGCTGCTTCTATTTCCTTCCTTCCTTCCTTCCTTCCTTCCTTCCTTCCTTCTCTCTCTTTCTCTCTCTCTTTCTTTTTTTCTTCTTTCTTCCTCCTTGAGAGATTAAATCTGAATTCTCTTTCAGCCTTGAGAGTTTTCATCAAGAAATTCTTTCATTTTCAGCAAAGCTCCCAGAATCCTGTCTTTACCTTGTCTCCTTTCTGAAGGTCAATCATGACACTGGCTAATGTGTATTGAATATTTACTGGGTGCTAGGTACTTTTTACAAATCGTCTCATAATCTACATTGTGAGGTAGGAACTGTGGTTATCTGCATTATTAAAATACCTTCTTAGTTTCAGATAGTTTAAGACTCATAAGAAATTGCCAAATAGTACAGACGGTTCCCATGTCCCTCCTACAAGCATCCCCTAATGATAATATCTTGCATAACCTAGTACACTGTCAAAACCAGGAATTTGACTTTGTACAATGCCACACAACAATTTGGATATTATCACTATGTACATGCATTCATGATATATGTGTTTATGTGTGCATGTATGTGCATGTGTGTGTGTGTGTGCGTGTGTGTGTATGAGAAGTACACACATACTCACAGTTCTATGACATTTTGTCACAGATATAGATTGAAAACAACCATCACACTCAGTATAGAATGGTTCCATCCCTACAAAGAAACTCCCTTGGGCTACCCCATCATAGTTGCATACTCCCTTTGCTCCAACCCCTGGAAACCACTAATCGGTCCTCCATCACTGTAATTTTGTCATGTCAAGAATATTATGTAAATGGAATCGTGCAGCATGTAACCTTTTTCACTTAGCATAATGCCCTTGAGATCCATCCAAGCTGTTGTGGTGTCAGTATTTCATTCCTCTTTGTTGGTGGGTAGTATTCCATTGTATGGATATACCATAGTTTATCCATTAGCCTGTTGTAGGACATCCGGGTTGTTTTCAGTTTATGAATAAAGTGCTACATACGCTCATGGACAGGTTTTTATGTGATTATTTACACTTAACAGCTGAGGTAACCGAGGCGAGAGAGATGAAATGACTTGCTCAAGGTCACACAGTTAGCAATTTGAATCGAGATTTGAACTCATTAACTCCAGAGACTGCGTGTTTAACCATCTGCAAGGATGCAAATCTTATAGTTAAAAATAATTAACCCTAAAACATTAATTAACACTCCAAGAAGATGCACGGTGTTCATCCGGTGGTTTGGTGGTCCCACAAGAATATGGCACATGTCCCTTGAGATCCTTCAAGACGTGATTGAGAATCAGATCCTACAGAGTCAAAGTTAACCCCTTGGCTTGTTATGTAGCGATTCCCCAGTATGTCTCTGACTTCCGTTCTCATCTCCTGCCGCCTTCCCTGGCTGATCAGAAAGCCATTTGCTCACACCACCTCTGCCTGGAATGCCCCTCCCTTAATGCCCACCATGCTGGCTGCAGCTCACACCTCTCTCCTTCCTTAGTAAGTACCTCCTTGGAGAAGCTGTTTCATCCTCATCCCACCCCCACCCAGCAGTGTTCTCAGCTCCATGAATATTCATCTGCTTCTATAAACATGCATCTATTCATTAAGCAAAGTTCTCTGAGGACTGAGGCTGTGCCAGGCACTGAGCTGAGCCCTGGGAAGCAGAAATAAATAATCTAAAACCTCTGAGCCCAGCCTTTGAGCAAGTCAGTCTGCAGACATAGAAACACAAACCACACAGAAGGATGAATGGATGAAAATGAAGAGGGAAAAAATCATTGGGCTCGGCAATTTGGAGCCCTGAGTTTGAGTCCCAAATGCCCTGTATTTTAGTCTGTTCAGGCTGCTTTAACAAAATGCCATAGACTAGGTGGTTTAAATAATAGAAATTTATTTTCTCACAGTTCTGGAGGCCAGAAGTCCAGGATCAATATTCCAGTTGATTTGGTTTCTGGCATGGACTCTAGTCCTGGCTTGTAGACGGTCACCCTCTTACTCTGTGCTCAATGGCTTTTGCACACTGAAAGTAAACAAGGAGAGAGGAAGAAAGAGATCTCTGGTGTCTCTTTTTATAAGGACGCTAATCCTACCAGATCAGGGCCCCACCCTTATGACACCATTTG
>NW_011889004.1:3237050-3258097 GCF_000151845.1 Pteropus vampyrus
TGAGTTTTTCGCTCTGTTCTGCCACTCAGCCAAACGGTACAACTGTTATTTCAGGATTAATTGAACAAGTGATTAAAAAGATACTGTCCCCATTGACCCAGCCAGGAGGTCTGTTTGTAGGAATTTGTCCTCTAAAATGTTTGTACAGGATGCAAAGACATTTGTTTAACAATGTCCCTCACTAGAGACAGCCATACTTTGTAATACTTTCAACTATAAACTAGAAGAGTGGTCGGTCTACATATATATACTATTATGAAAAGATGATAAAAATATATTGTTAAGGAAAAGTTGCAGAAATTATATATGTATGTCTATACATGCATATTTTTGTAAATATGTGTTTCTTTAATTAAGAAACAAAGCATAAAGGGAATACGAATTTAAAAAGAAACAAAAGTGATACTATAAGAGCATTGTGTGTGTGCGTGTGTGTGTGTGTGTGTGTGTGTGTGTGTGTGTGTGTGTATGTGTGTGATAGAGATAGACTTGAAGGATGCATGCCATACCTTAAAATAGTGGGGTTTTGAGTGGGGAGGGGGAATTAGGAACTCTGGAGTTTTCCAATGAGTATAAATTACTTTATAATTAAAATGTATACAAACCTATAAAATGAAATGAATACCTACTTGTGGTTGGGAATTGGAGCCTTGCACGAAGGTAAAAGGAAGAATATTTAATTTTCACAACTCAGCGATAACCACTGCTGACATTTTTATGCTTTTCCTTATGAGTCTTTCTCCTTATTCACGTACACATATATTTTTATAATAAAGTTGGAATTATACTCCATGAGAAATTGTGTAGCCTGCTTTTCCACTTAACATTTTAGCATAAGGATTTTCCCAGGTCATTAAATTACCCCTGTAATCATGCTACGCGGCCCGGTGGTAGTCTGACCATCTGTCCTGTACCTAACCCCATGCGCATTGGGCTGATCCGTCAATTGCTAGATTGTTCTGATAGACCAACCGCTCGCTCCCCTAGGACAGGAACACTGCCATCTTACTCCCTGCCTCATCACCAGGATCTTGCCCGGGGGTTTCTATTTAGTAGGGGGTCAATACATATTTGCTAAATAAATCAACCAACAGAAGACAGAATAAATGAACGCATCTATTTTTAAACAGGTGCAAAATAGTGGCCGATATGAAAACACTTTTCCTATTGTCAAGTCCATGGGCTGGCTCCCATTTCTCACCTTTAGGAAGCTCGGTGATAAATATCGTGGCACAGCAGATCTGACTGTAGGCAGGGCTTCAGTGCTACTTCAAAACCTTTCATTTCATCTCTGATGCTCTGAGTCACTCCAGGGTGGGAAATCGGGCCCTCACCACTGAGCTTGGCTTTGAACACAGCCAAAACAAATTGCTGCACTGGTCCCTGGAGGGGAGTGTCATTTCATCCACATAAGAGGCTTGTGATTGAAGCCAGGGAGTCGCACAGCTGGGAAGTCAGTGCTTCCCAAAGCAGCCTGTGGTTCAGGGAGAGCCCTCGGGAGTGGCTGTGGGCGAGTTCTGAGGTGAGATTCTAGACGCCTCACCATGCCATCCTTCAAGCCCCAGATTCCTTGACTCTCACATTTCAGAAGACTGTAGCCAACATCTAATAAAAGGCTTTGAGTCAGACGCGATCTGAGGCTTGGGTTAAAAACTTCAACTTATCAGAACTGTGTTCAGATCCCACTTTGCTGCTTCCTGTGAGACTCTGGGCTCTGCGAGCCTCAGTTTCTTATCCTTAAAATGGAGTCAGTAATGAGAATCATCTATCAGGTCCTTGTGAGGATTAAATGAGATAAAGGGTGTGAAATCCTTAGCCTGACACGCAGTTGGATATAGTCATGGTTAGACTATTATTCAAGTCTTTCTGGGGACTTTTGGATCAAATCTGGGCTCCTTCTTTGCCTGGTAAGTGAGGCCAAGTCCATTTCATCAAACTGGTTTATAGCCACTGCTTTTGCCCTTGTCGAAATACAGCCACTCCATCAGAAGGACCCATGTGGCTCTGTCTTGGCCATGGACTTCTAAATAGTTTTTCGATGGTTCAGGAGGGGACGTCACGTACCTGTGATCAAATGTCTAAATGATGGGAGGCTGGGTTCATGACAGGCTATGGGCTCAGGACCTTTAAGGATCTTGAGTGACTGGAGAATGAGCTGAATCTGCCAAGGTGAAATTTAACAGAGAACCATGAAAATCTTGGAGCTAGGTCCAAAATTTAACTCTGCAAATAATAATACCTGTAACAATAACTTACAACTTCACATTCTATGCCAAGACTGTGCTAAGGGCTTTGCGTACATATCTTATTTAACTTTCACAAGTTCCCTCTTCCCTCAAGTTCAATTATAATCCCCATTTGCAGAGGAAGAAACTGAGGCTTGGTTCCCATGCTCAAGGTCTTCCAGCTGGGAGACTGGTAGAGCAGAGAATCAAAGCCAGAGGAAATGTGACTCTAGAGCCACACTTTTAGCCCATATGCCATCTTGGATGACAGGGCTGTCATGTTTTGAATCACACCAACTGAGTAATTCAAGGTTGGTCTGGGAATAGCAAAGAGGTTAATATGCCACTAAAGGCCTGAGTGTCTGTCAAGAGTCTGGCTTTCATTTATTCCTGCATTTATTTACACAGTGAGAATGAACTCAGAAGCTACATGTGCCAGGTGCTGTGCTAAATGGTGTATTTAGGATGCTCCAGCCAGAGACAGTCCCTGCCCTCACGGGGCTCTCAGTCTAGCAGGAAAGGTGGACCATAAATAAATGACTCCAGGTGTGTCCAAGTACTCTACGGGGTGCTACAGGGGACCTAGCAGGACAACTTTGGGCTTATTTCTGTTCAACCTGACCTCATTAGATTCAGCACTAGCTCTGCATATTCCTAACCCCTCTGAAACAAAGGCCTTTTGCCATAACCTTGAGGATTAGTGGGAGAGATTTGTTTTGGATCCTCTTTCTCATGATTCCAATAACCTAAGCCTCCTTCACCTCTGAGCTTGTTTAAGGGCTCAGCCGTGGTCCCCACATTTATCTGCACACAAGCACCCGCTAGTCCAAGATTTCACTCTGGTTCATCCCAGTGTGACTGGGACCCCAAATATCTCAGGCCTGGAAATGTGATTTGCAATCAAAAGGTTAAATTAAATATCCCTTTGGAAGGAAAAGAAATACCTTAAACAAACTAAGTTAACTCTAATATGACCTCTCGCCCTACTTAGATGTCTCCTGTGTAAACACGGGTTATAGTGCTGCTTCATTCCACAGATGGTCCTTCAATACTTTGTTGTCCCCACAGTCCCATTTCACAGATGAAGAGACTGGGGCCAATGAAGGATGTGACTTGGCCAGTAGTAGGAGAAGCCTAAGTCCTGGCTAGACAGGTGACAAATTTGCTCTGGTCACAGCAGCTCCACCTGGCCCAAGCTGGAAACCTCATCAGGTGGGTTTCCTTGGGAACCCCTGTTTTTCCTGGGCCAGGCACTTGGAGGAGATGCTATAAAAACAGCCTCTCACAAGGTGTTTTGGAGTTTCTGCTTTCCGGCCTTGCTCCGGGCCAGGAAATGCTGAGAAGACAAATGCTGTTGGGCCTGTCTTTGGTGGAAAAGTTTTTCAAGCCTCAAGAAAGTATTTTATTCCCCACTCTCACTTCAAGCCAAACCCCAGCTTGGGTTCTTCTCACCTGCTAATGAGAATTCCTGATTCTTTCCAACAAGTAGGGGTGTGGAGAAGGAATCTTGGACATAGCTATGGGCAAGTCCCAGGTCCAGCCTTTCTTAAACTCAATGTATGGGTCTCTTTTAAGAAGAGAAAATGAAGAAACCCTTAATATTTGTTTATTTGTTTATTTTTAAACTTACTTTAAATTTATGCAAATGTAGTCAACATATAAACTACTTATATCTTACTTTTGTAAGATATAAGTAGTAAGCCCCTTCATCTCGTAACCATAAACTTAACTATGAAACCATAAAATTTAAATTGTCAATATTATTAATAGGACAGAAAATGCTATTTGTTTGAATCTAAATGACCCATGCCAGGTTAAATATAGAAAGATGACATTCTAGGTCTGCTTCTATAGGTAAAGGATGTATTAGTTAGGAATGGCAATGCGGACTAATAAAAGAGATCCGGCATGACAATGGTTTAAATAAACTGAAGTTTTATTTTTCTCTTGTATCAAAGAAATCAGGAAATATCCAGTCTTTTTTGTGCTCACATCCTTAGCATGTGGCCGCCTAGGTCAAGGTGCCTCATGGTCATAATATAGCTGCTATAATAAATAGCTCCAGCTATAGTATCTGTGCTCCTTGAAAGAAGAAAACAGGGAAGTAAGCATGCCTCCCAGATACATATACCATTTTTAAAGAATCTGCTCAGATCTCATCTAACAACCTCAGCTTACACTATATTGGCGATTTTATATCTAAACTAAGGAAGGAATAAAACCAATTAGCTGAGCATATCAGCACCTCCAGTAAAATAAAGGGCCTGTCACTATGGAAGAAAGGGAGAATGGACTTTGGGTAGGAGAGTAGCAGTGGCTACTACACTATAGGTTTATTTTCTAACTAGTATGATTTTAAAGCAAAGAATGCCTTTTGAGACAGGGGCGTTATTCAAAATGGCCTATGCAATGGCAAGAATTTGCTTGTTAGCTCAGGATAATCAGACTTCATATTTAACTTAATCTGCTGATCTTAGTGATGTATCCTTTGAATACATAAGAAGGTGGTCTGCTTTGCATAAGCCAGATTTTGAAATCATCATTAAACGAGCATCTAATGCAATTATTGCTGGCATCAGGAACAGAGAAAGGTCTTCACTGCATATTTCCAACACCCTCATTGCCAGTGAACAATTGCACATCAGCCTGTGCAGAGCTGGGGTCTAGTGACACATCCACTCACATGTGAGTATGGAGCTGACACCGTGGGGCTGACTCCCTCACCTCAAGCCCCCGGAGACCACTGTGCTTTCATGGGCCACATGATGAATTAACTCCTCCACTGTACCTTGCTCTTTAAACACCCGCAAAATCTTCACTGGAAGATTTTGATCTTTCGTCAAAAAGCTCATAACTGTGAAAGCACATACTAGGCCAGGCATTGAGTCATATAGAAGTTTACAGTTATAAGCTGATCACTCAGGGTATAGGTAGTTTTTTCAGGTTACAGTAAAACAAACAAATAAACAAACAAACAAATGACAAGTAGAGAAGTAAACACTTTGGAGTATATTTCTGGGTCCACAAGGGGGAAACAACGGTTCCTGTCACCAAACAGATAATTTTAAAAGGGCGTTAATGCCCATGAGCCTGACAAATCATTCACAGTGCCCTGGAATCAGGGAGAAAGCTTATTTCTTTTGAGAGGTGAGGGGCCTCTGTCTCTGGGAGGACATATCACTTAATGAAGGTCACACAGCTTAGGAAGCTCAGACTTGAGACTCAACCTTCTTCTGGTTCAGAGCTGTGCAGGGCTGGTCTCCAGAGCCTGTGATATAGCACCTGAGAGCCAGAGCCCTCTAACTGCTACTGTCATTCTCATAGACTCCAAAAGCAGAGGATATACTGTAGTCTCCGAAGACCTTTGAACATCAGATGGAGACTTAGATGATCCAGACAATACTGCCCATATACAGATGGGGAAAGTGAGTCACTGGTGGGTGAGAAACCACCGAGTCTAGAAGACAGGAACAAAGAAAGGGCATTTCTGAAGGCCAAGGCAAAGATCAGAAACCCAGCAGAGTTGCAGGCGGTGAAGGACCAGAACAAAATCAGGCAGGCAACAATCAGGAGTCATAATGGAACTCACTATACATTGCAATGGGGGCATCTGAGCACAAACTAGATGAATAAGCAAGACTTACAGGAGCTAGATGATGATAAGAACTAAAAGGCAAATGAAGCAGGGTGAAAGAAGTCCATCTGGAGTCTTTATGCTATGTGACCTTGGGCAAGCCAACCTTTCCAAGTCCCTTTTCTCTCATCTATCATGAACTTGGCAATAATCACAGTATCTCCCTTGGGCAGTACAATAGCGTGGTGAGAGCTCACCATTTAAAGTCCAACCCAGCCTAACAACTTGATAACTAGGCTACTGAACGTGAGCGAGCCTCAGTGTCCCCATCTGAAAAATGGGAACGGTGCCCAGACTCAGCATTTTGGAGGGTCATGGAGAGAATCTAATAAGTTTCTAATGTGTAAAGCACTTGGAGTTGTGCTTGGCACACAGCAGGTGTTATGCAAGGGTTTGCTGCTGTGATGATGATTATTATTGTTATTAATATTATTATTATTTGTGGCAGGAGCTCGGTGCCTGCTGGAGTCATCTGATCCTGTTTACTGTAGTGTTATTCACCAGGCTTATTAGCACAGTGCCTGGCACTATTATTATTGATATTATTCAGTGTATTACCATACACTGTGGGTCATAGACATGCTCCATGAATTCATTGAATGAGTGAGTGAATAAATGATTCTCCACTCCCCAGTGTCCCTACTCCACTCCCCAGACTGGATCATCATCTGAGTCCCCTGATATAAAGCCTGATGTGAACATCACCAGCGTGAACCAAACCCCTAAATCCACCCTTCTTTGGTTTAAGAGTCATCACAAAGTGCTTAATTAAGTAAGCTTCACTTAATCACCAAATTTTTGCATGGGAAGCAAGTTCCCAGGAATCGGGCACTTGACAAGTTCTTTAAGCTGAGCAGGGGGGAGAACTGCGGCCCAGACGAAGAGTCTGGGCTTTTCATTGGAGGCCCTCGCCCATTCATCACAGAGGGGAAGGGGAATTAAAAGGCTTTAGCTAGAGCTATGCGAGAACTCCCACATTCCAGCCGAATGAATCACTGGAGGGGCCCACTGTCTGGGCTTGTGCAGGCAGAAAGCAAAGGTGGGGGTGAAGGGAGGCATCTTGAGGGACAGGTTGAGGGGCTTGTGGGGCCAGGGCGAGGGGCACACACGGAGACACAGGGATCTGCCCTGTGCAATCTTAGATAGGGTTTCAACGGCCCCTCCCTCTTATTTCGGGAGGAGGTTTGCCAATTATAAATTGATTTGAAGAGTAAATTGTTGTTTGTGATGTGTGTAAGACTGTTTGTGATGTAAGACTGTATTTGTGTGTGAAGGCTACCATTTAATTTCTTCCAAGATACCTTCCTAATCCAGGGCTTCCCTCAGCACTGGATTAATCAGTACAAAGATGAATTTACTTTTCTATCTTAATGGCTGTGTGTCTATTTTTATATGTATTAGCAAAAAAATATATAGAACCAGCACCTTATTCTGTGATTTTGTGGGTATTATCAAGTCAAAATGGTTGTAAAGGAAACAGTAACTCTTTAAAGATAGAACAAAGATGTGATCAAATTCAAGACACACACGTGATGAGGTTTGGGAAACTCTGCCCTGCCTGACACACTTCACTTCTCCCATAGTATTTGTCACAACTGGGACTCTTGTCCCCAGACTGTCTAGGACACTGATTGCGCCCATTTTTCAGATTAAAAAACTGAGGCTCAGACAACACAAAACAGCTTCTCTCCTCTTTCCTGGGATAGGAGTGGCACTACTGTACTGTCAGAAAAAATTGTGAACCATGTTGATAAAGGCAAAAAAAATGATAAATATAAGATTGCTGTCTGTTCTTGTTTGGCACGACCCTCTAGGTTAGTGTGCCTTTCATTGTCTTTGAACGATTTCATAACCCTAAGTTAAAAAATAAAACTCGATAGTATTACAAATGATCCATGCCGTAGAAATGCAAATGAATTTTGTCCAGGGGAATGCAATTGATTATTGCCCTGCAGTTATCAACAAATTTTGCATGAATCCCAGCATGTAAATGAATCCCAGCATTTCTTATTGCCTCTGTGTGTGTGTGTGTGTGTGTGTGTGTGTGTGTGTGTGTGTGTGTTGTTTAAAATCGCCTTTGAACCAGTCATGCCATCTTTCTGGTTCCCTCATTAATTAATGAGTTACATGCAATCTTCGACACGTGTTTATTTTGTAACTGCACTGGAGTCATGATTTTACCTTTCTTTAGAAATTATCCTTTAACTGTGTCCACCCAATGAAAACCTCCTATTTGGTATTTAAGGAAAGGTCAAATTAAATAAGCAATGTGAGATGGGGGGAGTGGAAGAAATGTGTCTGGATAGTATTTTGAATCTAAATTGTTGAGTGCATGTGTGCGTTTCATTTTCAGTGGGCGTTCTACCTTTTCTGTCTCCACATCTCGTTTGAGCAGCCCGCCAGTTCCAGTGTTGTCATTGGAAATGAGTAAAGGCAATGCAGACCTGAACAGGGTCCATGGTTTCCTGGTGAGTGTTTCAAAACTAAAATCCTGGCTGTAGCACCACCCTGGCGGGGGATGGGCTTTCAGAATATCTGTCCAAGGTGATGCTTTTCTCCTGCCCAATGGGATGAGAGCAGGAAGTAGAAATCAAATTAATTTACAGAAAATGAACAGCTGTGACATCTCGCATATTCTTGAGCTGGTGGGCAGGACTCTGGCAAGCCATAAGAATGGCAAAGGTAGCCGGAATTTGCTTTTGGCTTCATACGCACTGCCTCATTTAAGCCTCATCCTGCCATAAGGCGGGGCCTATGGTTAGCTCCATTTTTATAACAGAGAGAAACAGGGATCAGGGAGAGTAGCTGATTTCCCCAAGCCACACAGCAAGTCAGACATGCCAACCAGAGCCGAGGGCCAGTGCACTAAGTCAGAACCACTGTGGTTCCCAAAGTTAGCAGACTTGATAACCTCAGCACAGCTTGATGCAATGCTGATGCCAGGGCCTTCCTACCCTGAGATGGGGCCCAGGCCTCTGCATTTAACCAACAACCAGCTTGACAGTGAGTGATGCAGAACCAGATTTGGAAACACTCCACATCACTGGATTAACACTAGCTCATGAAGGGAAAAAATTGCCAGATAATGTTTGTCAGAAAACACATTATGAACATCAAGAGGAAAAAGAAACATCTGGCTGGGTCCCAGAGAACCCAGGAGACAAGCCATTGTCACAGAATCACCTAATAGTCAGGCCTGAAATGATCTGGGATGAGGCCAGCAAGTCCTCATTTTTCAGAACTGGAATGACTCCTAGCACCTTTCTGTTTTACAGATAGGGAAACTGAGGCCTAGAAAACAAAAAAGATTTGCTGAAGGCCCCACAGCTAGAAACAGGAAGAACAAAGGCCAGCACTGAAGAATCTTAGTACTCAGTCAATCTGTCTTGGCACTCAGTAATCTTAGTACTTAGTCAAGCTAGTCTCAGCACTCAGGAATCTTAGGACTCAGTCGATTTCAGTCTTGGCACTCAGGGGTCTTAGTACTCAGTCAATCTTAGATGACTCTACACTTACTTTGTCACTCATTCACTGACTCACCAAGGCATTTCATTTGTTCATTCATTCATTGATTTTTCAGTGAGTATGGATTAAATCCTCCTATCCATGAGGCATAATTGTTTATTAAACAAACACGTATCAACGACCCACTATGTGGCAAGCGCTGGGCACTGGGATATAAAGCAGTCACTATCTAGAGAGGGAAATCCATATATAAAAGAAAAAAAAATAGCAACAGAAAGTAAATTCCACTACCCTATAGTTAACAACCCACTTTGAACACATATTATCTCATTCATTCCTCACACCTGCCAACTCTACAGGCAGGAAAGACCAGATCCTCAAACCTCACGTTAGCAGGTAAGGAAACGTAGGCCAGAGGAGTGAAGTGACTTCCTCATGTGCCACAGGGTGTGTCGATTCTGTGGTTTCAACCCCAGATACCTTCCGAATCCACCTAGCATAGATCCATTTCCTGGAACATGGTTCGAGATGGCAGAGGAGGATCTAGGGACATGGATGGTGACTGAATGGCATCTCATTTGGAATAAATGGAGCTCACTGTGCGATGGACCATGCTAGAGTTCTGTTTAATACACAAGACAGGCAGGCACTGTTGCCTCACTTTACAGAAGAAACTGAGAGTTAGAAATGTGTGGGAACTGGCTCCAGGTCCCACAGCCAGTGGAGGAGAGGCTCTGCCTTCCTTGGATATGCCAGGTGATTTATCAGCATATTGTAGATGTTCTGTAAATACCTGTGGGATCCAAGAGGACAGGCTGTCCACCTTTCCCTCTTCTTCCAGGAATTCCCCAAAACTATTCTCAAAGACAGCTCCATCCAAAGCAGAGAAAACCAGCCTCAAGGACCAAATGTCTGAGACCAGGTTCCCGGCCACAGGAGCCACACCCGGCCCAGGGCCTGGCCAATCAAAGCCATCCTTTACCCAGGCCATGTGATGTTTCAGGAAGCATATGACCCAATCTGGACCAATAAAAATCTTCCTTAGAAATTTTCCCCCTGGCAGGCTGCTAGGCATGGGGGATATTAATTCAGGGAGGCTAATGTCCATTTCAGCCTCTGTTTGGGGCCTGCTTGAAAAATGAAGCCAAGAGGTGGAGAGAGAGGGGAGAGCCCTCATAGACTCAGGCAGTGCCAAAGCACCTACTAAGTTCCAGGCTCTGAGCTAACTTCTAGTGATTCCTAGTGGTCCCTGCTTTTAAATGGCTCAAAGACTGGTGAGGGAAAGAGACAGATTAACCCACCATTATAATTCAGTGTAACATGCTCTCTGAGATGGGAGGGGGACTAAAACCCTGAGACTGACTAGGAATGCTTCTTGAAGGAGATGCCATTTGAGCTAAGACTGGAAGAAGTGCTGGTGCTAGCCCATGAGAGGAGCAGCATTCCAGACAGAAGGAACAGCAGGGAGAAACTTGGCAGTGGCCTGGGATGCTTTTGTGGAGCAGTGAGCTTGGAGCCTGCAGCGCTAGGCAGGGGCCAGGCTTTCATGCAATTATGCTCATAGGCATGCAAGCCAGATGTGTCCTGAATTCCTCTGAGAGAGCTCTCCCAGGCTGTGGTTCTGAAGATGGAGCCACTCTCCTCTGCACACCCACCACTGTGATTTGTGGCCCTGAAGTTCCTCTCTCTGGCGGTCTCTCTCTCTCTCTCTCTCTTTCTGGCTTTTTTCCAGGAATCTAATTGCTGCCACTGAGCTGAGACCCTCATAAACTTCTTTCAGGCTGGGAAGTCTCCTTGGTGCTGCCAGGAAAAAGATCCAGGTGGAGTGTCTGAGCATAGGACACAGCTTCTGCAGGGGACATATGCTTCAGCCTACAAGAGAGAGAGGACAACTACTGAGAAAGATGACTTTAACTCTGAATCTCAGAAAGAGAGGCTGACCACTCATCAGGAGATACACAGAGGGAAGAGAGCACTCAACATCTCTTCCAAACTTAGTCATCTTGCTTTGAAAGCTACTGGATTTGCTCAGCCTTGGATTCCCAGAGGAGAAACTGGAAGAAGAGATTTAGGCTTTTTGGTTGCAAAAAAGGTGGGGCGTTGGTGGCCTTTAGGTTAGCTCTTAAGCACAGAGTTGGGAAGAAATTGATGAGCAGCTGAGAACCCAGCCTCTCCAATTTACCTCTCTTGAAAGAGAGGTTTGCTGGGCAGCTGCTGGTGCAGATTCGAAGACCTGAATTCCAACCTACTTTGTGACTCACCTGGCTGCCTTACGTTCTCCATTACATCCGATCATACCCTGCAATTATCAATCATCACGCATCTCAGACCTTTGTCATTATCATTGCTTGGCCCATCATGGGTCTTCTTCATTTGTTCTAGGCTTTTTGAGGGACCCCAGAACCCAGCACCCAATATTTTCTGATTGGATGGATAGATGATCACATGGAGCTCTCTGTCAAGTTGTAGATATGTCACTTTATTTTTCTTGGTTTCAGTCTTCGTGTCTGTCAAATCAGAATGATGATTTCTTTGGTTGGTTGCGCATACCCAGTGTGTAACTGGGCTGCAGTATGTGATGGTGATGAGTAGAGCAAATGTTCCTGTTGATGACGGTGCTGTAGAGGAGGACACACATTTTGTCGATTTACTTTGTTCTTTGTCTTTGAAATCAAAAAGAATTTGGAATATAGAAATAGTTTCTTTCTATAATCCTCATCTTCCTTTGGCTTCTTTGCATGTACTGAATCCCTACATACCATGGATTTTGCAAATATAATGTCTCAAACACATAGTTCCAAATTGAGTGCCTGGGATGCAGAGTGGGACAGAATTTAGCATGCATGTCATTTATTAGCAAGAGTCTTGGGAATGATACTTGTGTTGGGGAAAAAAGAAGAAAAGTTGGTGGAGGAAAATGTTGAATGTGGGGTACAGGCAGAACGATAGCCTTGGTCAACTGCCTGGAGCTAGACTGGCTCTTCAGAGTCATTTAGCCCTTTACATTCTGCAGTGATTAGTCACTGGATGTCACCATGGGGAATGAATGTCTGGACCTGAGGTCTTTCATTAAGGGGCTGATGGCTGCAGCTATCTGTTGATGACAACACTCCCAGCCTCTGGGGCAAGCAGGCCTTTCTCGAAGGAGCATCTGGGTGACACCCCATGGTGACCATTGTACAACTGTCCTCACAGGTAGGTACCATTATCTCCACTTAGAAATGATGACACTGAGGCTCAGATGGGTGATGGGTCTTGGCTAAGGACGCACAGCACAGACGGGAAGTGCCAGGACTTTCCACCTCCAGAACTACCACCCCAGTGTCGTGCCAAGCAGCCAAAAGCACAAACTTTGCTCTCGAGTCACTTCCCGTCAGCTGGCAGGCCCACCATCCAGCGCCTCTCACTTCTGCCTGAAGTCTGTGTGGAGGCGAGGTGGCTTCCCCACTCGATCCCATCCATCCGCTTGTGTTTATTCTGTGTGCAGCCAGCAGCTGCTGGGGCCGGAGCTGCCAACTCTGCTTTGCTCTCCACCCATTTCAGAGAGTTCTCCTCTGCTGGCTCTTTCTGGGAAGCCTAGCTTCCCCCTCCCCAGTGGTGTGGCTGGGTTTCAGAGAAGCCTGGGATGGGGGAGGGGACAAGATTCAATAACATCCAGGATGGTGGGGGTACAGAGAGTGGCTGCAAAAATTTTACTTTGGGTGCTAGCCCAGTTTCAGTTTTAATTTTTTTCTTTTTTCTTACCAACACATAGCTTTATAACATTGCAGAATATGGTCAGTCAAATGTCCCGGGCTTATTATTGTCGGTTTTAAACATGGATTTGAGTACAGCAGACCGGGGTTCTGATCTGTGTTTTGCTGTGTGACCTTAACCAGGTGTCTTCACCTCTCTGAGCTCCCGATTCCTCCTCTGTAAAGTGGGTTAATAATCTCATCTCTCATAGGGTCTATTTGTCAGCTATATGTAAGATTGTTAGGGGGATCTACAGTGGACCTAATAGGTACTTAAAAAATGACATCTAGTATTATTATTACTCTCTTGCACTTTCTCCAATCAGATTGTCAATGAGCCTGTCTTCTACTGGTCCAAATATTACTTGAGTTGTTATGGTGCTTTGCAGCGTACTGCTCAGTTCTTGCATCCTCCTGGAAGATGCCAGGATCTTTGTCCAACCTGCAAAGCAAACCTCTCCTTGCCCCTTTCAACCACCCTCAGCTGATCAGTTCTACCCATCCTTCAGCTCTTGGATCATGCATCACTTCCCCTAGAACAGCGGTTGGCAAATTTATTCTTTAAAGAGGTAAATAATCTAGGCTTTGCGAGACACACAGTCGCTGTTGCTGCAACTCAACTCTGCCACCATTGCATGAAATTGGCCACAGGCAACCCATAAATGAATGGGCATGGCCATGTTTCAATAAAACTTTGTCTATGGACACGGAAATTTGAATTTCATATAATGTTCACATGGTGTGAAATGTTATTTTGACTTCGAACGAATCATTTAAAAATGTAAAAACCATCTCTAACTTGGGAACTGTACAAAAGTAGGTTGTAGGCCAGATCTGGTGTGGGCTGGAGTTTGCTGACCCTTGATCTAGGAGAGTCTTGTCCCTCAGACAGGCTACATGAAGCACCCTTCTTGCAGGTTTCCATGTTTCTGAGTTACCCTGTCACAGCACTGGCCACAGCCCATTGCATTTACTGTTAACTCCTCTATGGACTATGAGCAATTTAAGAGGGACACTGGGTCTCATTCACTGCTAAACCCTCAATAGCCAGCACACAGTAGGTGCTCAAAAATTGCATGACAAACAAGCCCATGTGTAGAATAAACATAGTCATTCAACAGCTTCATAGAGCAGATATTATACTAAGCCCCATTTCACAGATGTGGAAAATGAGGCTCAGAGATAATTCCTTGGGATTATCTCAATGCTGCCCACTGCAAAAAATAGCAGTTACTCAGTGCCAGAGATAGTGTGAGGGGCTTTGTATGCATGGCCTTGCGCCCTATTTACCGAGCTCCTGCTGTGTTGGGACCTGCCAACCCAGGACCGTCGTAGCCCCGAGATGCAGAGCATTGGATTCTGCACTGCCAGAGCACCAGACTGTACGTTTCACCAGGAAAGGACCACTCTTGTCTTGCTTACTGCTGAGTCCGCAGCACCCAGGCCAGCACTTGGCACAGAGTAGGGTTTCAAAGACCATTTGTCGCACAATGAATGTCCACCCAATCCGGGCCAGGTGCTGCGTCTTGAGTTTCCATATTTGAGTCCTCCATCTTCTGTCATCACATCCCAGCAGTGCAGTTTGCAAATCAGCTTAAAAAATAAATTAATTAAATTTTTTAATAAAAGAAAGAAAAAGAAAAACAAAAAGCAGTGACATCCCAGCCAGCAGCAGCAACAGCAGCATCTGCTGAGTCAGATAGGTCATCCATCCACAATACGCAATGGCTCATCATTGAGTGATTTCCCTTCTCTAGATACATAAATTAATAAAGAAAGCGTCTGGGTGTGCAGATGCCAGGACAGGAGAGGAAAAGATGTCTCCAGCTGGTAAAAGTAGCCTCCCCAAGAAGAATGCCCACATCTGCTGAGGCAGGAGATATGGGGTGAGGAGCAGGCCCCAACCTCAGCCAAGAGGCCTGCAACATAACGAGGCCCCCACTCCAGATTAAGTGGGTTCAGCGTGAGTGCCAATTGTCCAACACAGACCCTTGCTGCAAGTGGCCCCTGACGGTGTGTTTGATCTCCAGCCCAAATTGTGCCCCAGCAGCTGGTTCCATTAAGTAGGCCCGAGTGGCAGGAGGCCTCGGTGGGATAAGGAGGGGCTTTATCCCTCGTGCTGGCTTCTTGGCAGAGTCCCTTGACTGCATATCACAGACGCCCACTGCAGCCCCCTTGGTGGTACTGTTGTGAATCCCACTTGTTGACGGTGGCCTTGTTGCAGGATTTAATGGTGGAATAATATTTACACAGCAAACTCCTCTGGAGGTGTCCTAAACACCGTAAAAGGGATTTTCGGAGCTTAATGAGCCTTAGTGAAGTCAAGACAGGATAATGTGGCAACTGCTGGCTCTAATCTGCTCTGGCACCTTCTACATAGTCAGACTTAGTGGGCGGAACCATAAGGAGAGCTGGCAAAAGTTGCTTTTTAACTGCCTGCCCTCCTTTCTCCCCCTGCGAACTCTGTAATGGTATTAGCACCAGGGGGCCTCCAATGGCCGCATGCATCTTAGCTGTTCTATGAGCCAGCAGACCCCAGGCTCAGGCCTCTGGGTTCATCTCTAGACTTTTTAATAGGTGAGTATTAGGACAGGGATGAGCAGGAGGGAGGTGAACCTCATCACCTCTCCTTTCTTTCTTTCTTTCTTTTTTTTTTTCTAAAGGCAGCACTAAACTTCTAAGCCTTAAAAAAAAAAAAAACTTGGATTTTAAGATGTTGATAACATCCAATTTTATGCTCTATGGTTCTGAAAGGCCTGAGCCACAATTCATTCCTTCATCTGAACCAGCAGAGCTGCACCTGGAAAGATGACCTTGGCTTCAGACACACAATCCTAGGTTGAAATCTTGACCCTGCCACCTCCTAACTGAGTCCTTTCTCCAAATCTCAGTTTTGTCATCAGTCAGAAGGGAATGATGGCCTATGGTGGCAAGAATATGAATAAAGAATTCATAAAAACTATTTTAAAAAGTCCTTCTGACCTCAGTAAACTCACCTGTAAAACAAGACTCCTATTACCTACCTCTGAAGATCAGATGAGATAAGCTGGCCCCTTCTAGCTTGGATTTGGGTCTAGGAGTCCTGCCCACAAGCCAATAGCTGTTACTGTTACTGTCCTCTGCCTTCAGTTCATTGTGATTTACTGATATCTGAGAGGCTGCCATTGGAAAAAATTTTTTTCTTCAGAATTGAGAAGGGATCCTCAATGGTCAGAGAACTCATTCCTTCACTTCTACATAACCGCAGTCAGATCCTGAGCCCTGAATTTTGTTTATGCTGGAAGGGAATCAGTGCAGAAACAAGGAAAGACTGGGTTATGTGAGACTTAGGGACCAGATGGCTGCTTCAGAGGCCTCTAGCCGGGATGCTCTGGTTACGGGGAGATAAGCAGTTGCTGGCAGTGTGAATTTGGGGATCTGGGCAGGAGACTGTGGATAACTCTGACCAATGCAGTTCTAAATGGAGGGGTCCTTGCCAGCTCCAAGCAGACCTCATTGATCCATTCAGAAGTCCTCTATGCATGTCATGTGGTCACTAAGCCTGGCTGTGAGTCTTTACGTTATTAGCTATGTTCCCTTATGAAATTAATTGGCCTCTCTGACCTTCAGTCCTCTCATCTGGAAAGGTTCTCGTCTCGTAGAGTTGCTGTGAGGTTTGAATGGGATGGTCCATTTAGAGTTCCTGGCATAGAATATGTTCTTTATATGAAGCACTTATGACCCCCAGTATTCTTAAACCTATGAGCTTAGACCCGGAGATTTACAAGAACATATAAACATACGTTTATATGTTTACATTATTTACAAAAATAATATAAACATATTGTTTATAACAATATGTCCTTTTACTGCCTCCAATTTAGAAAATCCCAGGGAAGGCCTCTGACTGGCCTGTCCCATCATGTGACCATCCTTTACTAATCACTGTGTCCAAAGAGCTGCCTATGGTTACGTTATAAGGGTTTTTATGCACCACATGTTCTAATCACCAGGTATTATACAAATGACTTTACATTGCCAGCAGCATGAGAGATAGAAATCTTGCCAGTTACCTTCACTATGGCAGTAGGATTATTTTGAAAAATTTGTTTTCAAGGTAAATTTTATATTATATATATATATAACAACAAGACTTTTTTTAAAGGAATGAAGTACGGATACATGCTACAACATGAGTGAACTTTGCAAATATTATGTTAGTGAAAGAAGTCATTCATAAAAGGCCACATGTGACATGATTCCATTTATATGAATTGTACAAAACAGGAAACTCAGAGAAACAAACCATAGATTAGTGGTTGCCAGGGACTGTTGGTAGAAGGGAATGGGGAGTGACTGCTAATAGTTAAAGAGTGTCTTTTGGCCCTGGGGGGAGGGGGGGCGGGGGGAGGTGAAAATGAAAAATATAGAGTGAAATTGTTGTACAACTTTGTGAATTTTCTAAAAACCAGAAAACTGTACTCTGTGAAAGTGTGAATTGTATGATAAGTACGTTTACCTCAATAAAGCCATTATTTTTTAAAAGACAAAACAAAATAATAAAGGTTTTTATCTTAAGAGAAGGAGAGTGGGCACATTTTCCAGGAAGGGAAAAATAAGAGTCACTAAAGGCCATTTCAATGGCTCTGTGATCTCGTATAAATTTCTAAACATCTCTGAGTTTGATATGAGATCTGCAAAATAGTCACAAATATGTTTACTCTCTGTTGAGTTGTTTTGAAGATGAAGCCGAAGAAACCACATGACGTGATGCCTGGCACATGGTCCAGCTCAAATGTTTGCTGGATCAGAGTCGTAACCGTCTTAGAGTTGGGGCTGTAAATCCCAAGGGATCGCTAACGATTAGTAATCATATAGCAATAAGGAATAATTTACCCAGTCATTGGTTATTCTTTTCCAGTTCAGAGACAGAAAAAATGTATGTAGGAGATGAGCCTATATGTGCCTTGGAATTCCTAAGAATAATTCACTTTTTGTATCACTGGTCTTTAAAAAATTAAATGAGAGTGGTGAAGATGATGAATTTTGTACTAAACTTAAATGGGTTCCAGATCCTCTTTTTTCACTAACATTTTATTGTAAAAAATTTCAAACATAGAAAATTTGAAAGAAGTTTACAACAAACTATTTATAAACTTTATATCCTCTACCTAGATCCTACCATTAGCATCTTTATACTTGCTTTAGCATATCTATCCATCTATCTAACCTTCTATCCATCCATTAAGCCATCTTATTTTTTTTTTGCATTTCAAGCAAACATTTCAGTAATGCAATATCAATATTTGTTTACAGTTTTTTGTGTAAAAAGTACATGAATATATTGAAATGCATAAATTATAACTGCACTGACACTGAGTTTAGTCAAACGTAAACATCGTGTAACCCAAACCCCTCATTCCCCCAGGCAAACATTGTTCTAATTGTTTCCTGCCATCAATTAGTTTTGTTTGTTTTAGAACTTCCTATAAGCAAAATCATACAATTCGTACTCGTCTGTGTCTGACTTCTTTCACTCAACAAAGTTTTGGAGACTGACCCATATCATTACATTTATCAATTGTTTGTCTTTTTTACGGTTGTGTAGGATTTTAATGTGTGAAAATACTAAAATTCCTTTATTCATTTTCTTGTTGATAGTCATTGGGCCTTGTTTAGTTTTGCTATAAACAAAGCTCTTGTGAACATTCTTATACAAGACTTTTTGTGAACATGTTTCATTTCTTTTGGTAAATATTTTAAGAGTTAAATTTCTGGGTTATGTTGAGTTTTATGAAAAACTTCATAAAAATTTTTTTCTGAAGTGGTTATACCATTTTACATTCCCACCAGCAATATATGGTCCTAGCTGCTCCACATTCTCATTGACATTTGGTATGGTGCTGCCTCTCTTTTTAATCTTAGCCATTCTTGTGAGCATATAGTATTATCTCACTGTGTGTACAGACTATTTATTTTATTTTATTTTATTTTTAACCACAGCTAAATTCTCATACATTTCATAAAATACCTGAACTGGAAGGATCCTTATTTTGCAGATGGGGAAAGTAAGGTCTAGAGAGGGAAAGAGATTGACCCAGTGTTTCACGGCATGTTATAGGTAAAACTAAACTGATAATCCAGACTCTTGACTACAGATCCACAATAAGATTATGTTACTAAGTTGAGCATCTACTATGTATGGGGCACTGTAGCAAACTTTCTTATATTTACTATTTAGATTATTTCACTAGATTATTTCATTAGATTATTTCATTCCTTTATTCATTCAATAGACACTCACTAAGCCATTCCCTGGGCCCTGTACCCTTTTAGGTCTTACAGGTGCAGAAACAAACAATAAAACCATTCTGGCCTCTTCCAAGAAGCTTATACTCCAGTGCATGAGAATTGTCAATTCTTAATCCAAATAGTATTTTTTTTCTCTTTAGACATAGTAAGAGCCACGTGCATTAATGCATAAAGTGTGCTTTCTTCGGTGTAAAGGAAGCTGCTACAAGTACTTCAGGAGTCATCATTGCTAGCACAGAGATGGTTCTAACTTCAGAAAATATATATTTTTACTCTTTCCTTCCACTTCGTTTCTGAATTTTGGCCATCTCATGTCATATTTTCCCCTGGAAGAGTTCTGCTGAGTGTCTCCTGAGGAAAGTTAGATGTCCAAGAGTCCAGTTGCCCTGGGAAGAAAAGCCACAAAGAGAGAGTACAATGTTTTCTTAACACTGGTCGCTCATAGGAGGTCTATGGGGTCCAGATAAACCTGCTTAGTTTATCCTAAACTTGACTGGGAGTGCATTTCCAGTCTAAGGCAGAGCATCATACAATTTCAAAAGGAGAAAAGACCTTGGATATTGTATTATTCTGGTCTGGTCCTGCCGCTCTCCCCCTCACTCCTTACTCAGCCCCTCTGAACAATGCTGAGTGCTTAGATAAACTCTCATTCTCAGACCAGAATCTTCGCTCAACCTTTTTCCTTGCTAGGAACATTCTCCCCACTCCTCACTCCACCATCTCCCTTTGACTGAAAAATTCCTATATGTTCTTCAGGTCACATTTTATTGTCACCTCCTCTAGGATGTCTTCCCTGATTGCTTCTAGCTGCATCAGTTGGTTTCCCTAGGCTCCCACCATTCTCTCTGCTTCTCTCAACTTGGCACTAGTCACTTTTTGTATACGTGTATGTATGCTTCTCTCTTCCCTGAAATACTATCAGCCTGAGAAGAGCAAGCACTGTGCCTGATTCCTTTACTATTGAATTCCCAGGGCAAGCACAGGGCCTGGCACATAGTGATGGTTGAAAATGTTGACTGAATAATGGACTGAACCCACTGGTTTCCATACCCTCTCAGTTCCCTGGAATCCAACTTCTCTGCCAATAAATGTCAATCTGACAATAGCTGACACACCCTGGCAGATTCCTGGTTCTCTTCTCATGACTGTTCTCCCCAGATCTGTTTCAATGTTAAGCTAATAAAACCCTTGAGGGTCCTGGTCAACATCCCCAACTTCTGGAGGTGGCAGTATCTCAAAAAATGTGAGAGTGAAACTTGTTCCTGGAGATTCTCACCATGACCCCCTATAAGATAGAAAGATAAGGATTGTGTAGCTCAGGCCAGCAGCTTCCACTGCACTGTCATAACAAGGATCCCAGATGAGATGGCACAGATGGTGTAATTACAGGTGAGGTGGATCATGAGTAGAAATCAGCTATAAACCAGTCCTCCCACTTGCTCCCTTGCAGCTCCCTACACCAGCTGCCCTCCATAGCTTCACCAAGCTGATCAAGTATCTGGTTCTGTAATGGTTTTGAAAATAAAGAGTAAGAGTCAGTAACTGGAGAAAACATGCTTCACATCCCCTATTAGGGACAGTATGTTTAGATCGGGCCACAATGTCTAACATTTCATGATAGGGAAGCTTTTTTGCTTCCACTTCCTCCCTACAGCCCTCTGTGACTCTGTAAATAGTACAGATGAAGAACACGAAGTT
>NW_011889004.1:3259592-3264362 GCF_000151845.1 Pteropus vampyrus
TTTCCCTACCTCTGCCCACAGGCCATGTCTTCCTGCAGAACATTGCCATGATTTGTGAGCTTTGGGCTGAAGGAGAGGGTGTGGGTGGGGTTGTTCATCCTGGGAGACAACAGTCTGCACTGGGCATCTCTGCCTCACTGAAGCTGCAGCTACACCTGCAGCAGCCAAGTCATCTTTCATAAAAAAGCGAGTATTTCTTTTCTCTCATCAGGGCCGGTGGAGAGAGAGTGACACAGATTCTCACCAGGCATGAAAGGCAGCAAGGACACCCTTTCCTATCACAGTTTCATACAGTACCTATCAAGGTAGCTGCTTTCAGGTAACAAGCACCATTAGAGAGTGAGATCACTTTGAGGAAGAGAAAAGTCACACATTGAAGGTGGCTGGGTCTGAGTCGAAGAATGCTTTCTCTAACTCTGACTCTGCCACTTCCTCCCTACACAAGCTGCTATAGCTCCCAAGATGAGGGTCCCCACTCTGCTACAGTAGCTGAAATTATTAAGGAGCAGCTATCAGCATCTTGGGCCTGTTATTTTGTCAAGAACAAGAGCTGGATGCCCATTTGGGCACCTGAGGACGATGGCCCGAAAGGATCAGCAGGACACAGTGGAGAGGCCCCATCAGCCCATCTGGCAGCCGGACCCAGACCTGGCTGGCTGCACCATATTGTTTACCGTCTGGCAAATAGACAGATTTTTCACAAACCATATTCCTCTTCACATGCCTGGGCCTTTCCTGTCCAACTGTTCCAGCATCTGTTTCTCTTAAAATGTATTTATTACACCGAGAGGAATCATAATAGAGTTGGGTCTGAGGCCTTGAAGGCTGTGGCAGGTCCTTATCTCAGGGCCTCCTTTGAAAACAATCACGTTAGGGAAAATAGTGCAGTATTTAACCTGGCAACAGCCTGCACTAGTCATTGGGGTCAGAAACCACTGGATGTTAGCCCTGGGTATGAGGCTGAAGGGGAAAAACTACAGATGGTATTTGGGGGCTTGCTCTGGCATCTATCTGTGAGCAGCGTGACCTTGGGCAAATTTCTGAACCTCTGAGAACCTGTTTCCTCCTCTGTGAGATGGGAATGAATCTACATAATCTCCACGGTGATGTGTTTCTTGTTTTGCCCCTGAAGGGTTCAAAAAGCTTATGCTGTGGAACTCAGTCACACCTACATACCCGAGAATATGCATTCATTCATTCATTCATTCATTCATCCATCCATCCATTCATCATATTGTGAGATGAGAAAGCTATCCGCAAATCACTGGGAATACTATGGTGCTTTAAAAAAACAAGAGAGGAAGGCCACCAAAAGCATATTTCTTACCCCTTGGATAATTCGAATATATGTACAAATATTCACAGCAGTTAGGATTCATGGGCCTAGTTTATCATGTGTCAGGCATGGTGCTAAACACCTTACAAACATCACCCCTCTTGTACTCCCAGCAGCCCTGTATCTTTGTCCCTACAGAGGAGAATGGGGAAACTGAGGCTCAGAAAGATGGAGCAACTTGTCCAAAGTCACACAGCAAATACACTGATGGTAGGTACATCGGACAAGGATTTCACTGTTGGTCAACCAATTTGGGGTCCTACTTAAACATCTTTGCAGCTTACAGAGATTTGTTACTGCCCTGATCTTATTTTACTTCTACAGTGGTGCTATGGGGAAGCTGGAGAGGCGGGTGAGTCCCACGTTACAATGAGGAAACTGAGACCCAGGGGTGGAAAGTGATTTCCCCAAGGTTACAAAGCAAATCAGTAACAGCACCAACTATAAATACAAGAACAAAAATAAAAATAAATCTAAGCCTTCCACCTTTCGCCTTACTTAATAGGTACCAGATATAGTCGATTCCAAAACAGACTTGTTTAGATTTTAATATCTCTGAAGCAGATTCATCTTACAATGAACGGTGTGCTATATTTTAATTGGTAGCTAGCATTTATTGTTAGCAAAATGTAAAATAGTGGTGCGTATTACAATCAATGGCATAGTCGATGGAATGAAATATGGCGTTTACTGAACACCTGGTATGTGTAAGACTTAATACTAAGCATTCTTCTTGCTTGCCTTCCTCACCCAAGGAGGAGGCCCCAGACAAGCTAAGATCCTTGAGAAATCCTGGAAAGATGGGTTTTCGGTGCCGGGGTTTTATTCCGTTCACCGTGTTCCCTCACTCCAGCTCTGTTCACGTCACGAGGATTGCAGACAGATCCACGTTGAGGGGTCATGGTGGGGGTAATAACGACCATCTGCAGTCTCTCAAGAGCCTTCATCAAGGGATCTCTGAGCCTCTGTACAGATGCTAGGCCCTCATTCTCTACTAGGACACCTTCCCTGAGTCCCTGGGACCCAGAGAGACTTGGCTGGGCCCCCAGCAGTCCTCACGTGGAGCAATGGTAATCCTAATGCTGTTGTATGAGCTTTTGGAACAGTCACGGGGGAACCATTTTGCTGGCTCAGCCACCACCACTGAGTCCGGAGAGATAGGTAGGACTAGAGAAGGGGGAGCAAGTGTCTGCAGTCAAAACACAGTGACAGTTAGTTTGCTCAGGTGGACACCAAGTTGAGAGCAGAGCAGAGCAGCAGTGCTGGGAGCTGATTGCCCCTGGCAGGGCTGGGTCATGTTAGGAAAATAGATGCTCCTTCCACCCTGCCAGGACCTGGGGGGCCAGCATGGAAAATTAAGTCACAGCATCAAGGTATCTAAATATTTGGAGCAAATGTGGGCAATTTACCCCTTCATGGTATGTCTGTCCCTTAGACAAATGAAGTGGGTAGGCATCTCAGGAAAGAAGAAAACCTGGGGGAGGCACATAGTAGGTGATCCATTCATGGATACGTCCCTTGGGAAGCTGGCAGAATAATGGAGTAGAGCCAGATTGGAACTGGAAGGGAACTTAAAGGCCACGTCCAGTCTTTTATAGATGATAGATGGGAGGCAAAGGAGGAATGAATCACCATGGTCACATAGCAAGTTTCATCACTAGCAAGGTGTGCATGCAACGCCTAGTGTAGTGGTTTTAAACCCATAGCATCAGAATACACACGTGCACATACGCAGTGGCTTTCCCATTATGGAAGCACTTCGAGTAAGGAATTGACAGGTAAAAATTTTTCTGAAAGGGTTTTATACTTAATTCACAAGTTGTGCCATAGAGGAATAGATCCAAGTTATGTTAAATGACACTCAAAGAAAATAAAATCCGTCATTGACTATAATCGATGAACTCTGGGTTAGAAAAGTCAAATGTTTCTTTATTGCAGGACTTATCAGAACATTTAAAATGATATCGTGCATTCCCAAGCAATGAATGTGGAGGAGGATGGGATATGGATGAAAGGAGGTGCAAAATTAATGGATCTGAGAGCCCAGGATATTGTTTTCACTCCATTATCAATTTTCACAGCATTAGTGAAAAAAAAAATTGATTTGTAAGGCTAAGATGACAAAGAATAAAAATAAATAAATAAAAATATAGCATCCATCAATCCATTCATCCATCCATCCACCCATTCCAATCCCTACACATTAATCTATCTATTTATCTAACTTTTCATCCATCCATCTATCCATTCTCCAAATAGTCACTACCACATGCCAGGTGCTGTACTAGTACAGGTAGCTTGCCATGCGAAAGGGGTACAGGTACGAAATGGATACATTTCTTGTTTAAGAAGGTACTTAACAGTTTGTGAAGGAGAAGAGAGGAGCAAATGCACAAGGCATGTGCTAAACCCACTGTGTGAATTCGCTCGGTCCTGACACAACCCTACGTGGTAGGTATCTCTATTGTCCTCATTTTATAGATCAAAGAAATGGGACTCACAGAAGGGCAACAACTTGCCAACAGGCTGCAGCTACTGAATGGGGGAATCAGAGTGGAGCCCTTGTTCTTTCTGACTCCAAAGCCTATGCTCCCATTCTATTTTTAAAGAAGGTGGATGATAGTTTAATGCACATTTGGCCTAGTTTCACTGTTTTGCCTATATATTCGATGGGTGATTACTGTGCACCTAACACGTGTGAGGCATTGTGAGAGTGCCAGGGCTACAATAGTGGCCCTGACATACTTTCTGCTACCAAGAGCTTGGAAGACAACCCCAATAGAGTGTGATACGGGTTATGCTGAGGGTGGGGATGCCAGGATCCTGGGCCAGCGATCCAAGGATCTTCCTGGAGACAGTATGAGTTTGAGTATGAATTAGCTGGGCAAACTGGGAGCTGGAGGAGCGGTGAAGAAGGAGGAGCAATGAAGAAAGAGGAGCACTCTAGGGAGATGCAGCAGCCTGCACATAGCCCCAGAGGCAGGAGAGGGAGGGCATCTGGGAGGTCTGCAAGTCACTTCCTGCAGCTGAGGAGTAGAGGGTAGGAGTAAGGGCTGGAAGGTCCTGAGAGAGAGCCCGTGCCAGGAGAGAGCTAAGCTGCCCCAAGGAGTGTGGGCCTTAGCCATCAGGCCCATTGTATGTGTTCAAAAGCCTCAGCCCTTTTATCTGTAAAATGGGGCTCATAACCATAATTATGGACCTAGGGAGCAGGAGTAGGCCTCTATTCTCATACTTTTCCTAGTCACCATTTTTCATGTGCTCTGCATGTATTGCCCTTGGCAATCACTGTCTGTTTCCACACTGGACTGTGAGCCCCTTGGGGAAGGAACTTAAGTGTTTTTGTTCCTCTCATCCTTTAAAGCTTAGCATGTAGCAGGGCATTCTTAAGTATTTGCTAAATGTCTGATGAAAGACCTACTGAATAGAAGAATGAA
>NW_011889004.1:3265422-3298831 GCF_000151845.1 Pteropus vampyrus
CATAATAATAGAGCCTACTTTGGAGGATAAGATTATGTTAGGATTAGATAAAAATACTCATAAAGACCATCCTGGGGCCCAGCACATAGTAAGTGTTCAATAAATGTGGCTGTTATGATCATCGCATCCTCTGTGTTTACTTGGATTCTTGCCGCTTGAGGGTGTCCATTTTCCTCCAAGGTCAGGCTCTGACCTGCCTCGGGAATTTGTTCAGCTCGTCTCTCTGACTGCTCTGCTTTCCCTACTTCTTCTCCAGGTCCTCCATGTCTCAGCACAGACACTCCTCTTCCAGAAAGCCTTCCATCATCTCCAGGCAGTGAAGGAAGCCCTCTGAGGCTCCCTTCAGCTGTCTGTGTGCCCTCCATTACCACACTTCCCCCCAGGATCCTTCTTGCCTGACTGTCTGCCCACTTCTGCCATTAAACTGTGTCTTCTTCAAAAACAGTGCCTGAGTCATCTTCCAACCCACTGCCGTCCAATGAATACCTGTTGCCTTTATAAACGACCAGACACTGCTCTGCTCCTAATTGGCTGTGTGATTTGGAGAATGTCACCTGACCTCTCGGATCCTCAGCTTCTTCCCTACATTATGGAAATGACAGCAGTAAGCTCACAGGCTCACTGTGGGGCCTGATACAGGGATCGAGATCAATTGCTTACCCATAATAGGACCTTAATAAATACTTATTCTTCTGACAATCTGTGTGACCTATGGGCAAGTTCTTTAAGCTCTCTATACCTCGGTTTACTCATCTGCAAAAGGTGGACAGCAACAGTACCTACATCATGCTGTGCTTTCAGGATTAAATGAATTAAATATGTAAAGCCCTCGGAAGCATGAACAGAATATAGTAAGTGATTACTACATGGTATTTGAGGTGATAATGGCATGATAATTAATTTTTTCTCCTCCTCGTGGCTGTTTCTGGCTTGAGTCTAGCCCTGGGTTGATTGTGTGGCAGATGCTTAATCAATGGCTCTATAAGAATTCCTTAAAATCTTCATCAGCAACCCCCCTCTCCAAGTCTGTACCTCTGCTGAGGGTGACCACTGAAAATGCATTGTCTTTACAGCTTTGAGTCTCTACATCTTCTGAGATTAAGTCACATCAACACAGGCTGTTAAACATTCATAGTAAGATCCTATTTCTAAGTGTTATACCAGACAGAGTTTGGTATAAGAGAAGGACAGAGAATGTGGAGGGTGGAGGGGCAGGGGGAAAGGATCAGAGGGGAAAGAGAAGTGGCTTACGACTTATGACTACAGGGAAGAATTGGGGAAGAGATCCTTCTTCTGCTCTTTCATTTATTCACTCAATATTATCGAGCGCTGCTCCAATCTGGAGCTTGGCGACAGAGGACGCAAGGCATGTATCCTAGGCTTTGGATGTCCAGCCAAGGCAAAGAAGAGGCATGGACAGCCTGAGAGCAGAGATGACTGAGTTGAGATTTCTTACCTGTCACCTTCACTGCCTTCCTTAGAGGTCTCGATTGCTCCCCAGCGGCCTCTCATCTGCACAGCAGCATGGCGGACAGAGTCTAAGGGTCTTTTATTTGCCAGAAGAATGGCCTTGTTTATGTCCCAGCTCTGGGCCTTGGCAGGGAGGATGGCCTATTAGATCCCCCCGCAAAGTGAGGTGCAATGGAAAAGTGACCATTCGGACAGCTGCTTCTGGTTGGGTGTCAGTTTAACCACGTGATGGATACAGCATACTCCTTAACGTGGGCGATGAGAGCAGAGCTAAATGACACTGAAGGACATCCACGGGATCCTATTGAGAGAAAAGTAAGTTCCAAAGACTATGGCAGGACAATTCCATTTATCGGAAGTTCTACCAGAGGCAAGATTAAACAATATAATGTTCAAGATTAGGAATTTATGCAATAAAATGATAAAGAAAGCAAGGGCTGAAAAATACAAAATTCAAAGTGGTGGTTCCTTTGGACGGAGAGGAGGAAATGAGGCTGAGAGAGCATGTGATGGTGGCAAAGGCCACTATGCTGGTCTTGTTCTTAAACTAGATAGTGAATACAAGGGGCTTTTACACTCTACACGAACCTCATAAATATTCACCTATATCTACCCAATATTTAATTTTATTTCTTTAAAAAATGGAAAAGTATTTGTAATATCCTACATGAAAAAACAAGTTTTAGAATAGAAGTCCAGTGCAGTTACATTTTCCTTCATTCTTTTTCTCATCCATCAAACGTAAAACAATAGTACTCATGTCCAAGTACTCATGACCTAGGACAAATCATTTCCCCTCTGTGGACCTCAGTCTCCTTGTCTATATAATGAAATGAGCGAAAGAGTATGAAGTGCACAATATGGTGCTTGACAAATAATAAGTGCTTAATATTTACCCCAAAGGGTTGTCACATGTGGGACTTTCAAACAATTCTTCTGTTTTTCCCCACCTTTTTGCCATTGATCTAAAATTCTTTTAACTGACCTCCACTTACCAAATGAAATGGATTAACCCATGCTCTTTATTCCTCTATCAAACATACCTCCAGCACCGGTGGTCCAAAGAACACTCCTGGCCAATGGCTGCTCTTCACCTCACCCAGTGTATCTCCTCCTGCTAGTTAAGTCACCTACTTATCAAAAACCAGTTGTATTTGTTCCAAAGCTTACTTATTCCACTTAGAGTTGTTAGCATAATTAGCATAACTAGATCATTTAATTAAACTTTAGGGAAACCAGTGACTTATGATTGTGCAAGGAAAAAATGCGTTTCCATGAAAATTAATTTAGATTCTTGAAAAGATACAATAAAAGTAATGGCTTTAATGTGTGTATATACATATATGTATATGATGCAAGCAAGAAAACTGATAGGAAGGGAATCAGAAAAGCCTGAGAAAAATCCTGCACTCAGGTATCTTTTCAAATGTTTTTAAATTCTTGCTTTACTGAAAAGAAATCAAATCCAGACATTGTAATGAGAGATGATGCATTATGACTGTGGGTTTAGTCAAGAAAGAGGTTGGACGTGACCTCCAGGCAGAGAGTTAAATTTAAAGGTAAGCCTTGGCCCAATATCAAACGTTTGGTGAATAAATGTACATTTATATGCTTTAAGTAAAAATATATGGTTTTTTTACCCATAACCATAAAATCCCAAGACAAACAGAAAACTGAGTAAAAGAAATAGTATTTTATATCACAGAAAAACAGCTAATGGCTTAGTCTTTAAAGAGCTCTATTCACCAATCAATAAGAAAAAAAATAATAACTTAATGGAAAAGTAAGAAAAAGAATGAACAGAATTAACAGACTAAAAATACGAATATGAAAAACCACATAAGAAAAATGCTCAGCTTTGCTTTTGAGAGAAGAAATGCAAATTGAACCTCCATCAATATCTCCTTTTTTACCTATCGGATTGACAAAGATGCAAAAATTCAGTAACTTGCTGGGTTGGGAAGGCCATGGGCAAGTGGGCACTCTCGGTACTCAGCGGGAGCAGAACCCGTGCGATATTCTTGCAGTTATCATAACTACTTATGCGCCTGCCATTCAATAATTCCACCTCCAGGAGTCTCCAATATAGATACTCGCTCACACATTCAAAACGTCATATGTACAAAGGTTTTCATTGTGGCATTGGCTTAAATAGCCAAATAAATAAGAAGCAACCTCAACATCCATCAATAGGGTGCTGGAACAGGAAACAAGGGCCCTTCCACGTGTGGCACAATGTAAGTGGACAAAGAGGGCCTTCGGGGACAATCTCTAAAATTCTGTGTTAAGTGAGCAAGCAAGATGCGCAATAGTATACTTTGTCATCTCTGTTTGCAAAAGAGAGAATACATAAATATAATAGCTTATATGTGCATAAGATATATAAGGAAGAATTCTTAAGAGTCCACAGCGTTGTTGCCTGTCGGAAAGAGAATTGGGTGACAGGGACATCGAGGAGAGGGATGGAGACAAACAGATAAATCTGTCTCCTGTGTTTTTACTTTTTTTAACTGTTAGAATTCTGACACATATCCTGGTGACTATATCCCTGATTAAAGAATCACTGAGTTTAAAATAAATATTTAATGTGTGAACACATCACTTAAAAAACGATTCCTTATTTTAACTGACTTTTTAATTTGACTTAACTTTGGGTTCTGATCTGGTTCTAACCCTAGAAAACTAAGCTTTTAGTCTGTTTCCTAATTTTTCTGTAATAAACATGTATTGTTTATGTAGTGAATAGATATACATATGCAGACACATAAAATACTAACATCCGTAAGTGTCCAGATAAATATATATAAATATGCTGGACTAAAACACAATTACATACATAAATAAAAACTTGAACTAGCCCATCCCAAACAGACCTCCTGTAGGCTGCCAGGGGCCCGCTCCCAGGTGAACAGCTAACCTTCCCCAGGGAATGCAGTTCCCTCACTTTGCCCCACTTACTCTAACACATGTTTGCAGGCTGATAAAGGTGTGCGGTGTCCCTGCCGGTGCTTTTAATTAATTTCTGACATGAAAGCTCTCAGTTCCTTCTCCTGCCTTAGAGACCTGCACACATACGCCTTGCCTCTCTCTTTCCCTAGAAGCAGCTGCCCAAGTGTAGCTGAGTTTCCAAAAAAAAGAAGGGGGATGGGGTGGGGGAAATAACACTTTTTTTTTTCATTTGCACTAATTTGCATATTAATAGTTTGCATATTAACCAGCGACTTCAGAGGGTGGGCGGGCTAATGAATGCAGCAATCTCCTCAATTTTAACTCAATTTGCCTCATCCATATTCCAATGACTTTGGGGATTGGTGTTCAGCGTTCATTGAAATTATCCGAGCCAGACCCAGTGTGGGCTGCTCTACCATTAATCCAATTAATTAGCCCCGTGGATATGGCCGCCTGGGCAAGGGCCCTTTGTTCAGCGCTGGGGGCTAATGACAGCCCCGATCTGATGGGATAATGAGGGAAGCTAAGGAGGGTTTGACCCCCAGCCTGGGTCCTGGGTGGTACTTGGAGCAGGGCGGGTGGCTTTTTGGGAGGGGAGGCTGAATCATAGGGAGACAGCTGCTTTCCTTTGCCACTCACTCAGTCTCTCATTCAGTCATTCAGATCTTCCTCTAGCTCACTCCGCAGTGTGAAATGTCTCCCTTTACACCTTCACTCTCACTGCCCACCCCTCTCCTCCCTGCTCTGTGCCCAGGTAGGGTTTCTGTCCAGTTCCTTCCTGCTCCCAGGTAGGTACTAGAGAGAAATGGGAAGGAGGAGGAGAAAGGGGTTAGTGTCCGAACTTCTTGGCTTCTGTGCCGACTGCAAGTCTCCTTCCACTAAAGGTCACAGCCCTCTCTGACAGCTACTTTCCCTGATTCCCTGCAGTCACCCCCTGGTCTTGCTCACTTAAACTTAGGGATGGCAACAGCTTCCTTGCAAGCCTTAAGGTGGCTCTCATCATCCTCCGTTGTTATTTTTATCTCTTTCCACCATTACAGCCCCGTTGAATGAGCCCTCTGTTCCTGCTGGGACCCTGAATGTTACCCATCTCTCACTCCTTCACAGCACAATCACTCACTCACAATATGCTACAACAATGCCTGGCATGTACTAAGACTTCAATAAACATTGGGGATAGTTATGTATGGGCATGGGCACCCAACTAGTTAAAGTGCCTCTTAAATGAATACTATGAAATAGCATTCTCATGAGATGCTTTTTGGTAAAAGGACTCCCTGGTAATAAATGTCTGGGAGCCCAGCAAATCCCCCTTTTAGAGATCCATAATATGTATTATTATAATAAAGGTTATGAGAAGTCCTACAGCAAAGGAAAGCTTTGATTTCATGGAAATTCAAATATCCCTAGAATACACAATTTCCCACATATTTTCCTTTTGACATTTGAAGAAAGCGAGGCACCAGGAGATTGCATGTGATAGCTCAAAGCCAGTGTAGGGCCTGGCTTCTGAATGCAGTGTGTATGTGTGTTGAGGGGTTGGGGGTACTCTGAGACATTATGGAAAGAACCAGAGTTGCAAACTCAAGATCCTTATTAGCTATATGGCCTGAGAGAAGCTGCTTCACTCCTGGGAACCTCGGTTTTCTCATCAGCAAAATGGGAAAAGAAATGCACAAACATGTCCATTTTAGAGTTGTTTGTCTTAGTTAAATAATTACAAGCAACCTAAATGTCTAACAAAAGGGAATTGACTAAGTAGAGAATGGGGCTTCCGTGCAGTAGAATCCTATATAGCCATTTGAAATCAGAAAAACCTTTGGAATTCCTCCTTTTCAACAATCCCAGAATCCCTCTTTTTGTTAAAACCTAATTTTTTGTACAAAATTCAAATATATCAGGTAGATTTTAAAAAACATATGGTTGCTTTGGGAGCTAGAGAAACAAACAAGTGTCCTGCTATTTCAGCCCCTCCCCACCTCGAAGACCCAGCATGTCTCAGGCACCTCCCCAGATCTCTGGGATGAGGAGGGACAGTACGAGGATAAAATTATGTAGGGACAGATGGTATTTTCTTAGCATTTCGTATGGGTCACTCATTCTGCATTATATCATTTAATGTTCACAGCAAGCCTACCATGAGATTGGTGTTCCACTTATCGATCCATTTTACAGATTGGAAACCAAAGTCTCAAATCCCACAGGCAGAGAGAGGCAGAGCCAGGATGTAACCTCTAACATCTGAAACCAAAGTCTGCACTTCTCACAGGAAAGTGTTAATTGGAAAAGGCAGATAATAAAACAGGATGCAGCATGCCAGTTTCCAGGTTGTGATAATGCACTATGGTTATGTAAATGTCTTTATTGGGAAAAGATGTCATCGTAAAGGGGTAGGATACATAGAACTCTGTAAGGTTCTTGCAATGTCTTGTGATTCTAAAGTTATTTCACAGCAAAATAAAATTTCAAATAGCATGTAGGGTAGGATTCCATTGAGGTGTGTGTAGTGTTTATAAATCACACTAAAAGGATATATAAAAATTTTTTTAGAACATTCATCTTCATCTCTAGGTAGAGTTTGCAGGTGAGTTTTTTCTTATTATCTTTATTTAATTTTTTTTACCTTCAGTGGCCAGGAATGACGATTTGCATAATCTATTTAAAATGTTTTAAAACAGAATCATCTTCAACCAGCGATGCCTCCTCAGGTCTTGCTTCCTTAATCCCGGTGGCAAGGGAAGCCCCAGGCCTGTTGGTTCTCCCCCAAATTCTCTCTTTCTTGAGCTTCAGAACGACACATGCCACATCAGGTCCTGTCAGCCACCTATCTCTACCTGACACAGCAGAGATCCCCATTTCCTGGCCTCCCTTCCCGGAAGAAATCGTAAAAGCCCCCAGACCACATGGGGGCTGGCATGCACTTAAAATTACCACAGCAAAATGGATTGCCTTGACAAAATGTAATGTTTTGTGACAGAGCCCAAATATGCATTTCATTCTTGAGGAGCAGCTCAAGGAACTCGTTGGAAATATTAAATTAAGCAGTGTAACAGCTGAGAATAATTGGGTTTTCTGCCCTGTTGCTTGCAATTTTGTGTGGTGTTTGAGGCGTCTGGGCAGTTCTGTTTGACGGGGGTGTGGCACACACCTGCGGTATCTGTGGGGTGTAAGAGTGGCCCCCTGGGAGGTTCCTTGAGGCTGCGTGGTTGGGTGTGATTCAACCTCTCATTGAGATGGGAGAGGTCCCTGGCACCAACTTCGGAGTCTGAGAATCAGAACTTTCCAGCCCAAAGTGACTCCTCCCTGCTCCCATTTTGTGGATGGGAAAACTGAGTCCTCGAGAGATGACCTAGCCAGTTGTTAGTGGCAGAGCTGAGATCTAAACTGCTGACACTTCATCAAGCTATTTCTACTATGCAGCCTCTCTTTATTACGGTCTTGAAACCACAGACTTCTGAGCCATTTTGCTTGCGAGGTAACGCAAAGATCAGAGATTCTGGGGTCAGATCAAGCCAAGTGCGAATGGCAGTACAGCCTCTTCGTCCCTGGGAAAACTTTGGCAAGTCCCTCTGCTCTAAGCCTCAGTTTCCTGTAAAATGGGGTTTGACAGGTTTATATCAGAAGGGAGGCAATGAGAAACTTAACAGCCCTGATGAGCACACAAATCACTGGGAAAATTGTTAAAAGGAAGATTCTGACTCAGCAGGTCTATGAGAGGACCTGACATTCTGCATTTTTAACCAGCATTGCAGGGATGTCCATGCCTCAGGGATCCGCCTTTGAATAGGCAGAGTTTATAATACGTGAATTACTCAGCCAGGTCGTGGTATGCAGAAGGCACTCTATCAATGTTCTCTCTTTGCTCTCCCATTATTCCTTCCAAGACTCTGTTTTATCTGTTTCTAAAAACTCATTTGGAGAGAAGTTGGAGTCAAGAAGAGGGTGTCTTGGCAGCAGATCCAAAGCGTCCTCTGGGAAACATAAATATCAAATTCAACCTTGTGCTTTCCTGATCTCCACCCAGAATGGCCAGGCCAGCTTTGTGAAGGGGGTGAGTCATGGCTGACAAGCTCTGCAGGACTCCACAGCTGTATAACTCCCATCTGCACACCACCCAGCTCTGCAGGGGAAATATTTCTGCGTTTGCATAGTTTCTAGCAGTTGGTCCAGGAACGTATGTCTAGTTAGCCACACAGTGGTCTGTCACGGCATTGGCTCTCTAATGCCAGGGGAATTTCTATTATGTATCCAACCTCAAAGATATATCCTGGGCACCCAGAAATGAGAATGGGGAATAGAAACCCTCTCTCTGTCTCCAGTCAGCCCCTGAGATTTCCTCTCATCTCAGGGAGCTGATAATATCACATGGAAGCTAACTCTACCATTTACTGGCTGTGTGATCTCAGGCAAAGCACCTCCCCTCTCTGAGCTTTAGTTTCCTCATCTATAAAGTATGTGGAAGTCTTTAGCCACGGAGCGTGAAGTTCACGAATATAGAGTCTGGACTTTTCATCAGATTCAATCCCAGCTCTATTAATCACTAGCTGGGTGAATTAGCTCTCTGAACCTCAGTCTCTTTTTCAGTAAAGGAGATTAATAGTAGTGCCGATTTCGCAGACAAGTTCTGAAGAATCAGTAAGATAGTAACTTGTATAGTGTTTGGCTCAGCTTTGGGCACAGGGGAAAAGCTCAGTAAGTGCAATTATTGTTTCCAAAAATAAAAAAATGTATCTCCTTCAACTGGTGTATTATTAGACTTTGATCATGATTGGAATCTACCCCAAATTCCTTTTTCAATGTAAGTACCAATTTTCATGGCATCACATAAAACAATGATGATGATATTAACTTGCCTAAAGTTAGTGGACACTTATTACATGCCAGGCACGGTTCTAAATTCTTTACTTGTGTTACTACATACAATTCTCACAAAAACTCTAGAAGATTGATCATAGCAGATAACACATCATTTCCTATTTTATTAATGAGGACACTGAGGCATAAGAAGTTCAAATAATCTGTCAAATGTCACATAGTTGGTGTATCAGTCAGCTATGGCCACAATAATGCTACATAATAAACAACCATAGACATCTCAGTGGCAAACTACAAGTGTTGATTTCTCACTTACACACCTAAAGTATCGTTGGAGTAACCTAGGCTGGCCTCAATGGGGCTCACCTCCAGGTCTGTTCCATACATCTCCCATCCTCCGTGGAGCAGCAACTACTCATGGCAAAAAAGCAGGTGTCACATGTGCTAACATTCCATGGGCAGAACAAATCATATGGCCAAGCTCATAGCTGTGGGTTGGAAGAATACCTTTCTTCACTATGAAGCCTGGGAAAAGTATGAGCATATCACACCACTACAGGGAAGTCAAGAACTAAAACCAATAATTTAATATTTTGAAGCTGATGGGGGAGGAGTGAGATGATGAGCTCAGTAAACCTGCTGGAAAGACTTGCCATCTTAACTACTACACCAGAAGTCTATCTCACTTCACAGAGTGTTGAATAAACATATTGTAAAATGCTGGACTCTCTAAAAAGCTCTGGTTGGGCCAATGTAAAACTCATATAAGGCCATTGGACACAATTTAAAAAAAGATAAAATATCAGAATACAGTCCAATGCACTTTTTCTTTGAGGAATTCCAGGGAAGCAGTATCAATTATCTGCCCATCCATCCACGTACTTATTCAACTACTTACCCTACATTCCATCCATCCATCTATCTATCCATCCATCTCTCCATCCATCCATCCATCCATCCATCCATCCATCCATCCATCCATCCATCGCTCCATCCATCCATCCATCCATCCATCCATCCATCCATCCATCCATCCATCTATCCATCCATTCATCCACCCACCCACCTCTCCTAAAATTCATTCATCCATTATCCATCCATCCATTTATTTATCCACTGCTCCTTAAATTCATCCACCCATCCCCCTTCTCCCCAACCAGCAAAGACTTATTGAGCTCCTATGATGCAAACACAGACTTGGTCTCTGCCCTCAAGACACTTACAGTGGAGTGGAGGAGACAGACTCATCAGATAATTACACAAATAAGTATAGCATTATCACAAAGCCGAATGAAATAGAGGGAAGAATGCCAATGTGGTGAGAGAGTAGAAAAGCAGACCTGACTTATGTGGAATCGAGGAAGTGGCATTTGCAGAAAGATCAGAGGCATGGGGAGGAGCTAAGTAGATAGAAAAGGAAGGGGAGAACCTCCTTTCCTAACACAATGGGCATATGTTAGGCAAAGATCTAGCAGGCAGGAATAAAGATTTCTCCCAGAACTACTTAGAGGCTGTGACTGGCACTAGGAGAACAGGAGAGACTATGGTGTAAGGCAGTGCTGGGGGGTTGGGAGGGCTGCAGGGCCAGGCCTGGCAGGACCTTATAGGCTGAGTGAGAATATGAGTCTACATCTAATAGGAAGAGAAAATGTTCTAGAGATGAGGAGATCCAGAGGCCAGGGCATTGGAAGTATCTGGAGGTTTAGGCAGGAAGAGCAGCGGGCAGGACTCATGTGACCCCTGCATGTGTTATTCTGCTCAAGGGCTCTTCCTTCCACATGGCATCGGCCAGCATCTGCCAGCTCCTGAACCCCACAGTGCAACTTAGCCAAAAGAGTCAGTGTCTGGAATATGGGGTCAATTCCTGGTTCTATCCCTCCATCAGCACGTGATGCTGGGCAAGTAATATATCTGCTCTGAGTCTCAGTTTCCCCATTTGCAAAATGGCGGTAATTGTTCCAAGGTAGGAACCTATTCCTTTCCTGCCTGCCCCAACGCCCCCACTAACCCTTCTGCTCTCTTTAGAGGGGAGGAAGGAGGCTCGGGTCTCTTGAGCTGAGACTCACATTGTCCCCTGGGCCACATTCTGTGGGTTGCATTTTAGTAGAGGCCAGGACACTGCATTAGAAGATGGCTGGGCAATGGTGTGGGGTCGGTAGCCCTCTCTGTTCCATCACTGGGGCCCCTGTCCTGGTCCTACTGCTAGCAATGATGTGACCTCCAGTGAACATATCTCCTCTCTGGGTCCGACTGTGCCCATATGAGCCATGAATGAATGCCTCCAAAGGCCCTTCCCACTCTAACAGTAAGAATTCTCTCTTTTGAGTCCCTTTTTTTATATTACTTCTTTCTTCTCCATCAGCAATTCATTTTAACAATAATCCCATTACTCAAACCAACACTAGATACCTGAAACAGAGTCCTTTCTAAGCTCCTGCCATAGACACAGCTGTCTTCAGACTGTCCTTGAAATATGTCATCCATCATTCATTCATTAATTCGTCACTCACCAAACAGTCTTACGAGCTTGGTATCAGGCATGCACACAACGCGGATCCACCGTGCTCTTTTCTCTTAAGATTTCTTGTCTCTCAACTCAACGTGTGATTTTCCCCCTCTTTATTTGATTATATATTCATTTATTTATTGTTTGTTTGTTTTCAGACCCCAAAGCCTTTCAATTTAGCAGATGTGCCTGCAAACTTTCCCAAACACGGTTGTGGGTGACATTGACAGAAATAGTTTATGATCAATTCCAAGGGCCCCACTGATCTTTTTTTAATAAGGTACTGCCACGGTTCTGCAGCAAAGTATGCCATTGTGATTTCACAAAGTACTCGCCGTGAAATCGAGAGCCCCCGCCCCACTTCCCTTCTTCCCGACTTGAAACGACTGTGCCTCCTTTGGGGAATGTCTATTAGTGGCTTCGAATCCCCAGTGTGGCAGCTGCAACATAAAAAATTCTGTCTCATTGGGCCCCTTGCTCAAGGTCTGCAGGGAGTGCTGTTTCTCCAGGTGTGGTCCAAGGATCACCAGAATCAGAATCTCAGGGGGTGGGGCCCAGGAATCTGCATTTATTTCCACAAGCGCCCTAGGCAATTTTGATGTCTGCTGAAATACAGACCTTCTCCTATCATTTGAAGGAAAGGAGGCTTTGAAAGGGAGGAAAATAAGCATCAAAGTCCTATACGCTTGTACGTCTCAGTTAATTAGCTTCAGGTTTGGAAAATGCGGTCTTTGACACCTGGCATCTGGACCCCATTTTTAGTGCACCTTACAGGTAGACTTGGCTTGGTACCTAACCTAAGAGGGTTTTATAATATATTTTTCATCCTTCCTCCACCTCCACTTGACTAACCAGGGAACACCTTCTTCCTAAATTATTCCCAAAACATGACATTTCTTCTTGCCTTTCTGCCCATTAACCTGTTTTCCTAGAATGTCTTTATCTCTAATAGGTTTGCCTGCCACCAATCTCCTACGCATGCCTCAAAACCTAACCCGAACCTTACCGCTTCCTTTTGGTTCAGTTAATTACTCTCTCCTTCTTTGTGCTTTTATGGTTGAACATTCCACAATAGAAGCAATAATCTGAGCTCCCAATTATTGAACCCCGCAATGAGTCTGGTACTATATTCAGCACTTGAGATATTAGAGCACGTTAACAAATAAATAAAAGCCTATTACGCTTGTCTGTTTACATGTGTTCTCCGCTGCGCCCCTCTAGTGCAGGGACTGAGCCTAATTCCACTTGGCTCAAGTCCCAATGGAAGGACTGAAATTCACAGTCCCATCTCAGCAGTTTGGATCATCCAGGAAAGAGAAGCCATGTGACTCTGAGAAAGAAACCAGAAGCCACTCAGACATGACAGAGGAAGGGCCAGGCAAGGCAGAGCACAGCTCTCTGATTAACAGCTGCCTCCATCTCCCCACTAAGTCCCCCACCTGAGCAGAGCTGGGGTCCTAGCTGGGAACATAAGTGTGGGAAGGGCTTGCTAACCTGGAACCTTGCCCTTGGCACAAAATTGAACTCAACACTCACAGAAAATACCAGCTACAGACGGAGCTTCAGGCCCCCTAGAATGAGGGCAGTTGCCCTCCCTCGAACCAAAACAGCCTAGGTGCCACTTATTTATAGACCCAGAGGACCATAAGGCTGGAAGGCACATTTAGAGTAGCATCCCTCCTTGGCAAAAATGTTCTAGCTGTGTAGTCTGATGCTTCAGGTAAGCTTCCTGGCATTTCAGAAAATCAAGTGTATTTTTTATTCCTAATCAGGAGACTGACCTCAGTTCATGCACACACCTTGGTGCTCCTGGTTCCAGCATCAGCAAATCTGACTTCAAATCCTGGCTCTGCTGTATAATAGCTGTGTGACTTAAAGGAACTCGCCTAACCTCTCTGAGCCTCAATTTTCTTACCATAAAATAAAAATAATAAAACAGTGTTGCGTGTCACAGTGGAAGGAACACTTCTGACAGCTTTGTCCTCCCTTTCTTTTAATTATTAATGTGTTTATTTCATTTTATGATTATATCTTGTAATTGCTGTAATTTTCCTGGTTTTGGTTTTTCTGCACTATGGAGCTTTCTAAATCTCATCACTGATTATGAAAACTCTAAGCTTCTCCTCTTTCTTGGCTTTATATATTTCAAGTGAGATCTCTCCCCTAAAATTCATTTCCCTGCCAATCTCCAATTTGATGCATCATCCTGATCATGCTATATTATGTTTGGCAACATAATGTGATGTGACTCTGGCTGCCGATGACGGATGGGGTACCCGTCAGCAAATGGAACGGCACCCAATTTTCTAAAGAGCATTGTTACAGAAACAAACAGGATGGCCTTTTAACTTGTATTGATTTATTTCTGAAGAATGAGCCCCTCTCTTACTTTTACAAGTGCTGTAATTAGAGAGCAGAATTACCTTTGTGGGGTGAGGGCTCTCAGTGAGCTCAACAAGGGGGGCTGTAGAGGATGGGTGCAGAGAGAGTGAGAGGTGCGGTGCAGGCAGCGGCCCTTGACACTACAGTGGGCCAGATTTAACACAAGAATCATAGAGGTTAACTACATTAAAAATTCCTTCCTTCCTTCCTTCCTTCCTTCCTTCCTTCCTTCCTTCCTTTCATTTTTTATTCATTCTTTCCTCTCTTCTTTCCTTCCTGCTATCCATTTATCCCTCCCTCCCTCCCTCCCTCCCTCATCCATCATCTATCCATCTACCCATCCATCTTGTCTTCCTTCCTACCATCCATTCGTCATCATTCTTTTTTTCTTTATTTCTTGCCATCCTAGATGATGTCTATCTATCCATCTAGACATCATCCATCCTAATATGTATCCATTCATCTATCCATATATCCATTCATCCATCTCTCTTGCCTGGCTGACTGCCTTTCTCCAACCCTCCCTCTCTTCTTTCTTTTGTTTTCCATTCCATTTTTGAGGACCATTTCGGTGTAATGTAGAAGAGTGATTGAGAAAGATCAAGCTTCAAAGCTTAGCCCTGCTGTGTGACCTTGGGGAAATCAATTTACTTCTCTGACACTAGATTGTCTCATCTCTCCCATCATTTTGCTACCCTGGCCACATTGTTCTTTTCCTCATAATTCAGGCACCCTCCCATTTAGGGGTGTTTGCATTCATTTTCCCCCTGGCTTAGAATCCTCTTCCTCCAGATAAACTTGGGGACCCCCTCCTCCCTTCTCTCAGGCCTCTGTTCAAATGCCTTCTAATCAGAGGTCTCCCCTCTCCAAAATAGCAGTCCTGTCACTCTCCGCCCCCAAAACTCTGCTTCGTTTTACCCTTAGCTGGTAACACCATCTGGCATCCTATATATATTACTTATTTAAAGAATATCTACTTATTAAATGTTTGTTCAGCAAGACAGGGATGAGAGAGGGCCAGTTTGAGGATGGTCGATTTCCCTGAAACCTCTCAGAATCGTTAGTCCAAGGAGCAGAGCCCAAACTCTATGCCCCACTGCTGAGGGTTGACCTTGGAGTAATGACTGCCCCAGGGTTGGGACTGCTGTCCAGGCAGAAAGCAGAAAACCTCACCAGTTGCGTTTGATATGAGCACTGTGGCCTGAGTCTATGTTGCCTGGAACCGTTCACCACAGCGAAGCTGTGGTCCGAGGTGAGCTAAGGGCTGTAACACAGGTCCCAAGGGCCACTACTCAGTCATTGCCTGACCGAATAACATTTCTATGGGGGTTTCCTCCCTGAGGGTTTGTTCCAGGAGAAAGATAGCTCCCCAGATTCCCAGTCTTAGCGCTCCCCCTCACACACCATGACCTGGGGCAAGCCACTCACCCTCTCTAGACCACAATGTCTCCAATGGTAAAATGAACAGGTTGGACCAGACCATGATTTTTCACCTTTTTAAGTCCAAAAAGTCCTCATTAACAAAACAAACAAACAAACAAACACCCAATTAAATAAGTTGTATGGACTCAGTGCTGAAAAGAAAAAAAAAAAGGCGATGTAATAAAAAAGGAGAGGAATAGCTTAATAAAAAGGAAACCTTTACTGATATTTTGGCATTTTTGATATTCTGAGATATTTCTATGCATAACTCTTCTGTCCCTCCTTCTCTCCTCATTCCTCTTCTTCTCCCTCCTCCCCTTTCTCTCCTCCCCCACCTTTCTCTCCTCCCCCTCCCCCTCCCCCCACGTTCCTATTTCTCCTCCCTGTCCCCTTTCTTTCTTTTGTCCTTCTTATTACCATCCTTCCACTAGAATGTAAGTTCCATGAACGAAAGGACTTCTGATTCTCTTGGTCATTCTTGTATCCATAAACATCTAACTCAGTACCTGGCACATAGTAGGTGCCCAATAAACCTCTGTGGTAGGAATAAATGGACAACAATCACATAAATTTCGCTACCATTTATTGAATACAGAGCATGAGCCAGGCCCTGTGTAGGGCAGAAAGACTCGGGGATGAACGGGACAGATGGAGGCTCACAGCATCGCTGAGGCCATTCTGGGATGGCAGAGACTATGGTAACATCCAACCAATAAGTATTATCATAAAAGATACACGCAAAACAAAATATGAAGAGACACAAGTTGAAAAAAACATAGAGATAGTACAGAGGCAAAACACAAGTGGAGGATGACACTGAATTCCTGCACATCTCTAGCCAGACGTAGATATGAAAGGACTCTGTAGCCCAGGGATGTCCCATCTGTGTTAGGACCAGGGAAGCAGAAATGGCAAAAACAGATGTCTGTGCCAGCTGTGGCATGGACACTAGGAGAGGGAACAGATACTGAAAAGTGGCCTCGAAGTTAGCGGGAAGCTAGTGTACGGGTCAGGGCCAACTGGGACCAAAAAAGCAGGAGCTCCTTGCCTGAGCAAGGTTTCCCTGGGGGGCCCGGCAGAGCAGCAGCTGCGGGAAGTGCTGCTGCGCAGTGGTTTGGTGCATGGGCTTTAAATCAGACAGCCCTGCGTTTGAATCCAGACTTGGCTCTACCAGGCTCCCTGTGTAATCTTCAGCATGCTGCTGTGCCTCTCAGAACCTGTCTCCTCCTCCGAAGTACAGGGATCCTCATCTTTCACTGCTGGCTGGTGTGGAGGGTAGCACACTCTGATGAGTGTAAGGTCTTAGCATAGGCCTCCCCAACATAGAAGGTTAGCTGTGGCTACTCATCAGCCATGAGTAACCACAGCTGGAAATATGGGAGACACCCCAGGACTACTGAGAACAAATTCTCAGGTTGGTGTTTGGCCAGGTTGGGTTTTTTTCTGATGACCTGCAGGCCACCTTTGGGGGCATCTCTTCCTTTACTTCAAAGCACAGCCCTCTGTGCGGGAAAGTACTCTATTACTGCAAACACTCTCATAGCTGGGCCCCCAGCAGGGCCAGTTAATCCCGGGAAGCATACGGTCCTAGAGGCCTTCCTACTGAGCAAAAGGACAGGAAATTGAAATGCTGTGGAGTCCTGTCATAAGACCAAATCACAAAATACCATGTTAGAGGCCCCAAAGAATGCATAAGCACGCCATGGAAGCTTGTCCTGTAACCATGCAAGATAAAAGCCTCTCAGGACCGTAACAAAGCAGAAATGAATCTCTGCTCAGAACCTGGATAGAACCTGACCTCCAGCCAGACAAAGCTGTCTGATTCCCATGGTGGCGGCCCTAGAAGGGAAGACACCCAAACCCTTGGAGGCTGAAGGTGGGGTGAAGAGTGGAGAAGTGTGTCTGCAAGAGGAGCTACCCCATCTTGCCCTTGACATTTTCCTAAATGATGGGTTTGGACAGTTTGCACAGCCAAGATCATGCAAAGTCACAAGAAGTCGGCATAAATTGAAATGAGTTCAAATCCTAATCAGCCACATACGACATTCTCCTCTCAAGTAGAGAGAATAGCAGTCGGTTCTCAGGGCTGGTGGAGGGATTAACTGAGGAAGTCCTTCTATAGCACCAGCAGAAGGATCAATAAACAGTTGTCTCAATTTTGTTGTCATTGAATGTGTTTGTTAATTGTTACACTAACTCCACCCCCTTGACCAGAAGCTCCTGCCCTGGAGCTCGGTGAGGCGCTGTCTCTGCACCCTGTGTGATTCCATGTACCAGGGCAAGATGGCTTTATCTTCTCTGTTTACAGATGGGGCAACAGAGCCACATAGAGGTGGCATGATTGACCTGCCCTCAGTTACCCGGTTTATTAGTCTAAGGCTTCCATAACAATATACCACAGACTGCGTGGCTTAAACAGCAGACATTTATTTGTCACAGTTCTAGAAGCTGAAGTCCAACATTGAGGCACCAGCAGGGTTTCCTCTGAGGCCTCTCTCCTTGGCTTACAGATGGCCACCTTCTCGCTGTGTCCTCACACAGTCTTTCCTCTGTGCACGCTCCTCCTTGGTGTCCCTTTGTGTGCCTAAATCTTCCCTTCTTATAAGGACACCAGTCAGATTGGATCAGGGCCCACCCTGATGGCCTCATTTTAACTTAATCACCTCTTTAAAAGCTCTATCTCCAAATGCAGTCACATTCTGAGGTTATTGGGGTTAGGGCTTCAATATATAATTTTTGGGAGGAGGACACAATTCAGTGCATACACCTAGCATGTAAGTGGTGAAACCGGGGGACACCCCAGACTGGGACCCTTTCTCTCCAATTCTGTCCCCAACACTCAGCCTTTTGAAAATCCTGCTCCAAAACACTCATGTCTCAGCTCACCCAAACCTTCTAGATATGTAGTGTGAAGCTGACCCTTGTTGCCTTCCAGGCTCCGGAGTCGCAGGCAATAATCTGTTTTGGCCTCTGCATGGAAATGTCAGCTAAGTAGCCTAAGTCCTTTCATCTCACGCAGAAAACAGGTTGCGCTCAAGGAAAAGTTTTCAGGAGGAAGCCAGCGTCCCACCATTAGCTCTTTAAAGTTGTTTTGTTTTGGTTATTGATTTATCATTTGGTTTAGAGCCATCTCCCTTCAGACCAAAAGGGGTTCTATCCTGCTTGCAGACGTGCTGTTGGTTTCCGCAAGCTTAGAAGACTCTGACACCCTCCCCCGCTCCCCAATGCCCTCTCCTTTTCTTTCTCTCTTAGTCTCTTTTCTTTTCCGCAAGGAGCTTGGAATCACAAATATGTCTGGGATAGGACAATGTCTTCAGCTAAGGGGGGAATATTGGGGTCATCTTTTATTAAGAAGAAAGCTATTGAAATGACACCCTTGAACATATTGCTATTAGAGACTTGAAAAGTATTTCTCTCATTAGTGTAAAAGGGAAGAAGGGAGCTAGCAATCTTGTTGATCAGCGGTGGCAATTTATTTTAAACTGTCCATTTTCTGGGTGTCAGAGGACGACTTTTATGTATAATCTTATTTCCAATTTCAACAAAGAACACTTCACTCATGTTTGGTACGGATTTCTTTTTTCATAGACAATAACCGATTATAAAAGCCGTTCTCAGCCACCCCCACCCCCACCCCACATCTCCTCGTGGTGTTGACATATGGAAATGAATCAAAATGTAATACGCATAATTACAAGCATTGTAAGCAGGGTACAATTAGTGTCTCTTCAAACCAATGTTGTAATCAAAAGACACCACTAAAACAGCCCAAAAAGTGAGGAGACTATCCACGGTATCAGACACGGATTGGAAGGAAGTTTCTTTCTTTTTTTTCTTTCTTCTCCTGTGTATAGAGATGCACATTGCCTCCCATTCTATTCCTTAGTGGGTGCAGAGAAATCAATTCTAATTATTTTCTCCACCCATCAAGTTGAACACAGGCAAGGAAACCTTGCTTTAAAAATAACCCCAGCCTCATGGAAGGGGGAGGTTATCTTTTCTGAAGCATGTATTCGGAGAGTGTCTTTTAAGGTCACAGATCCCTGGGGAGGTGTCAAGTGACAGGCTGGCCAACTGGAGCCCTTTGGACAGGATTTTGTCACCAAGGTGACTTCTGTTTAGTCTACAAGGCATTTGGAGACTTATTTTTTTGTTTTTGGTTTGTTTTTATAGTTGTTGGTATTTCATTTGGTTTTTATATTGAATCCTCTGCCAACATTTAAATCAGGAGGGGTTCATGTCAAAGACATAATTTTCACCTCTTTCTGAAAAATAATATGAGCTGTCTAAATAGGACCCACCTCCTCACAGGATACTGTCCCCTAGAGACAGAGTGGCATCTCTTATTCCCCATGTCCTCACTCTTGTTTTTGGCCCAGGCCCCGTAGGAGTCTTATTCCCCACCTGCCATTACTGAATATAATGAGTCAGAAGGACTCCATTCACCCACCATTTACAAGAAAACCACTGTGCACCAGCCACCTTAGCTTAGCCTCAGTCCACTGCTTTTCCAACTCTCTTTCATCTCTCTGAGGTGTACACCCCATCTGAAAATCCCCATCATCCCCTCAAGTTCAGTTTTGGTGTTTCCTCTGCCAGAAAATGTTTATTAACCATGGCAACCCAACTCACCCTGAATCACATCAATTGCCCTTGATCTTGTTCGCGCCTCTTTGCATGAACTCCTCACACTGCACTGTTCATCTAAGCATCTCTCCCTCACCTGGAGCCCCTGGAAAATAGGGTCCCTGCCTTTTCCATGGCGACACTCCAAATGCCTAGCATAGATATAACACATGGGAGGTGTGAAGCCCTTGTTCAGATTTCTGAATGAATTATTCAATGAATGCTGCCTCTTTATTGTCTCCTAAGTGAGGCTGACATAAAAGAGAAGCCAAGAGTAACGATTACAGAAAACCTACTATGTGCCTGCCGCTGGCCCATGTTGCCTTACAGGAAGAAGAGAGATACTCAGGCTTTAACTTCTCCCTCAAAACTGATCAGCTATTAAGATATTTTCCAAACCTCTACCCAAAGTAAGTCCTTATTTAAGGTAAACTCTGATACCAGCGGTTAAATTTTCTCTACATAGGGATATCAATGCCTATACCTATATGTACACCTACACTTATATCTGTATGCGTATCTGTATCTGTAGCTATATTTAAAAATATTTTTCACCTAGATCTCCTTTCAGCTTTTGGTTGCTCACAATAGCAAACATTTGGAAACTACTTACAGATCCATCGATAAGACCCTAATTCAACAAACTGCAGCGTATTCAGATATTGGAATATTCTGAAGCTATGAACACGTGGATGGTCATTTCTTAACATAGAAAATGAATTCAGTTTTCCAGGGATAAGTCAAGCTATGACTGAACCTGAAGATGACACCACGTGTGCAAACCGTGGCTCTTCATCTAAAAATGTCAGCATGCAGAGAGATGCTTAGAACTATTTCAGCCAAATGTTAAGAGTGGTCTTCCTAGGCAGTAGGTTTGTTGCTGATTTTTGTTTATAAGTTTCCATCTTCCTAGCATTTTTAATATTAATTGTGATTTTTTTCTTACTCAAAGTAATAAACTTTCTGTAAACATATTGCCCTGGCTTCCACCTTGTCCCTTTTTTCCTATTTGATTGCCCAAGGTTTCCATCAGGTGCCACAATCCCATGCCACCCAACCCCAGCATGTGATGGGCTAGGTTTAAGCCAATATCTCCCCCATTTTGGCAAATTCACATTTAACCTTGTCTGTGTTTTTAGTTCCAAGAGTCAGAACCCCTTAGTGAGCTGGATTTTGCAAATATTGATTCCTGAACAGGATTATCAAAAGTTTGAATGAAATGGAACCATAGAGAGGATTTGGATTGTACTCTCTTCTGTGTAGGTGAGTAAATTGAGACCCAGAGGAGTGTTGGAAATAGCAAGAAGTCAGGCAGGCACACCTGGGTCAGAACCCTAGCTCTGTCACTTCTTGGCTGTGTGATCTTGAACCAGTCTCTTCACTTCTCTGTGTTTGTCTCCACTTTCTCATCTAGAAAACTGGAAAATAATAACAACCTTCTCTAAATGTCATCGTGAGGATTAAATATGACAGTGACAGAGCCTGAGCTTTTGAAAATGAAAAAAACACCAGCAGATTAGAATTGTCACCATGAACTTGAACCAGTTTCCTCACCTATGAAAAATAATATATAATAAAAATCATAGTCATGAGAATACCAGGGCAATTATTACGTCCTCCCACATTTAAAGTCTCTACTGATGGGCCGAAGAGGATACAGGCATGTTCTCATTTTCCCCAGAGTCCACTCTTGCCTTAGCCAATGACCTCAACTTTCTCACAAAGGTCTCCCAGCACAACACCTTCTGCAGAGATCTGAGGACAATGTCAGGAGGTGTCTCTCTGGGGCTCAGCACATTAGCACATTTCTATTCAGCCCAGAGCCTCCTTTAAGTGAGGGAATGTGGGGAAGGAGGAGAAAGCTGCAAAGAGAAGCAAAAATCACCTTTAGGTCAGCAGGGCAGCTGGCCCAAGGCCCAGTGCGGGGAGAACCTCACTGGAAAAGGCTTCTGCCCAGTCGGCTCTCCCACAATGCACCAGGTGCCTTCTGCTGATAAGAATGGGCTGTGCAGCCTTGAGGTGCGTGACAGGAATAGACAAGAAACGTGTCTATTCTTGAGGTCTGTAAGAGGAAACTCCCATTTGGTGAGGACCAGGCCGATAGATAAGAGAGAAGCAGGCAAGGCCCAGGGCTTATTTTTCCTTCCTATTAAAAATTTTTTTGTTGTTGTTTTATTTTATGTTCCCTTTTTGTTAGAGGAAACAGAGAATGTGACGCCCACCAGCCAAGGATGGATGGCAACTTGTGGATATTTAAAGAAGATGGCGACAATGAACCCTGAGATTCCAACACTGAAACCCCAAGTGTGGTTTTATCTGGGACGTGAGATTGTGGGAGATTTTTATTTCTTCTACACCCTCTGCGGAATTCTCCAAATATTTTTGCCATGACCAAGCATTGTGTTTACAATCAGAAAAAAAAAAAAATAGAAGTTGTTTTTTAATGCAACTTTTGGATCTCATTTCATATTTGCTCTTAAGCACTCCTGCTGAAGGGAAGAGAATATGTTTCCTCTGGGGACAGTTTCTAAACATGGTGTTGCTGATCAGAAGAAGATGGGCAAGAAGGTAATGTGTCCCACAATACACTGCTGGGAGAATGTTCTGGAAATTAAAATAAACTTACCATCTGATCCCGCAATCTTACTCCTGGGTATTTACTATAGAGAAATGAAAACTTATTTTACATTAAGACCAGTATGCAAATATTCATAACAGCTTTGTTCATAATAGTCCCAAGCAGGAAATAACTTGTCTTTCAGTAGGTGACTGATTAAATAAACAGTGGTATGTCCATTCAATGGACTACTACTCAGTGACAAAAAGGAAAGAACTATTCTTAGAAACAACACCGTGGATGGATCTCAAGGGCATTCTGTTGAGTGAAAAAAGCCAATCTTGAAAGGTTATGTATCATATGATTCATCTCAAAAACATGACTTTTCAAAGATAAAGAAGAGAATGTTATGAGGAATATTCTTGAAGAGACGCTGTTTTTAGCTATATAGAAGAGATGAGTGGTTTCCAGGTGTTAAGACTAGGGTAGAGTGTGACTATTCAGGGGTTGTACTAGGTATTTCTTTTTTGTGGATGAAACAATTCTGTATCTTGTTCTGGGTGACAGTTACTCAAATCTACATAGAATTTCATAGAACTTCACCCTCCCCAAAAATGTTTACATAAAAATAGTGAAACCCAAATTATGTCATGTTCAAGTTAATAGTATTGAACTAATGTCAATTTCCTGTTTGGGTCATTGTATTATGGTTACTTAAGAGTATCACCAGGGGAGGCTGGGTGAAGGGTATATAGGAACCTGTGTTCCTATTTTTGCAACCCTTTATGAACCATAAATTATTTTAAAATAAAGCAGTATTAAAAACATAAAAATCAAAAATATTTTTTTAAATCTATGTCCAGACAGCCCTAGACGTGGTAAAGGGGCATATAAGAGTTATTCAAAAGAACCGTAATACATAGTCCATCATCCCACTGAAATATCAACAAGACCATGATTAGCAGTCATCATCTCTGGAGCCAGAGGCACCTGAAACTGTCACAAGATACAATAATACAGTAGAAACTATAGCCAATTCATGCTTTTCTATTTGACCAATTGCTATCCCCATCCTAAACTTAAAAAAAAAAAAAATAACATCTCTTTTAGGCTAATCAATAGCAGAATTACCCAGTGGCTGAGATTATGGAGTCAGGGTTCAGTAAATCTGGGGAGATGCTGAATCCTCTACCTAAATAGTTATGTGGCCTCAGGCAGAGGTATGCTCCTAGCTTCTTTGAGGGATGTATTATCAGTATGAAAATAGGGCACAACAGGATCTTTTTAGATCCAAGTGACATAAACTTAACCCTAATAGCTTGAGAAATAAGGAATGTATGAGCTTACATGACTGTAAAGTCCAAGGACTTTAACTTCAGGCATGACTGGATCTAGATACTTAAAGAGTGCTCTCAGGACTCTGTCTCATCTCCACTCTGATGTCTTTACGTTGGTTTCATTCTTAGGCGGAACTTTACCTCATGGTAACAAAAAGGATGTCGATAGCTCCCAGCCTATATCCTCTTCAGTTAGCAATTGTCATTGAAAGAATTTCCTTTTCACTATAATTACAGCTAACATCTTGCAATTGAGTCTCATTTCTGGTACACATCGCATGTCCAACCCCATTGATGACTGAGACCAGAGGAATGGAAAACACTAATTGGTCAGGCCTAAGTCATGCCAGACTCCAGCTCTTCCACAGTAAGCAGAGAACAGCCCTGTCAAAAGCACACGAGGATTTTTTTTTTTTTCTGGAAGAAAATCAATATATCTTTAGCAGAAAGAAGGAGGATTGAAAAACCAGGCTGGTAAAACCAACAGATGTCAGCAGAGAGGAAAATAGCATCATTATGAAGAGAAAATATTACATGAGACAGCGCATGTAAAGCACATGGAAGGTGGTAGATGCTTATTAGGATATTAACAAAGAGCTTTACCCTGCCTCGCACTGGTCACTGTTGCTGATGAGAGAATTCAGCCTGGTTTGCCATTTGTACCAGGTACAGCCGCTTTTCAGACAATTCCCTTGGCAGCACATGGCTGCCTTTCTTACAGAGCGTTCCGCAACCCTGAGTCCCTTTCCATTGGTCCCAATTTGAGGTTGCGTCTTCCCTACGAGACTATGTTCAGAGTCTGATTCCTCCTTTTCTCTAAAAATGAGACCCAGCCATCATGAATAGCAATGTGCCAGGCATGGTGCTAGACATTCTTCATTGTTGCTGTTGCCCTAACCCAGGGCGGACAGCATTGCTCCATTTTTCAGATGAGCAAAATGAGTTTTGGAAGGGGCCGGCACATAGCTTGGAAGTGGCAGAGCCGGTTCTCAAACCCAGAGTCTCCAAATGTCATTCGCTTTAGAAGAAAACCCCTCTGTGTCCCCAGGATTTCACCAGTAAAATTCAGCAGGCAAAGCAGACCCAAACATGGTGCTCCCCAGCTTCTCTCATTCTCACCCTAATGAGCTGCTATTTCTCTCTCTTTTTATGATGCTGATCTACTAGAGGCCAGGGTATGAATATCACTGTAAACCAACCCCGAGATAGAGCAATTAGCGGCACAATTACTTCCTCTGCTCCCCTCTTACCAGAGCCCAGAAATAGCGTTCTATGCCGCATGCCACACTAGGGCAGGGGCACCCATTTACCAGGGCTGAGGAACCCTTGCTCTATCCTAGACATTATTAAAATAAAATCCGCGTTTATTCCGATCAGCCGGCTCATGCAATGCAAATCAAGAAGCGTTTTCGTGGTGGTTAGATTAAGGGTTGGAGGCCAAGGAAGTCCCCTCATCTCCCAAGCTAAGCACACTTGTCCCCTTTCCACTCAATTTCTCTCCTTTCAACTCATGCACACAGGCCCACTCACATGTGTGCGCACACACATGCCTCTAGGCTATTTTCTTCCTCTTAATTGAAGTGATACAAAAAAGCCCTTTTTGTTTATCTTCATCTTTTCCATTTTCTTCCTGGGAAGGTTGTTTGCTATTGCTATTGGCGCTTGCTTCCTCTTTCCCTCTCTCTCTCACTGTCTGTGTGTTTCCTGGTCATTATTTTTCCCAACTGCATCACCAAAAAGAGTTGAAATTCAACCATGTTTGAAAATAAATAGTGCCAGCAGCACATTTGTTAAAACTGGTGCCTGTCGTCAAGAGCAGACTGGCTGTTTGGTACCTTGTGAGGGTCTCCAGAGAAACAGAATAATTCACCCGGCCCCATTCTCAGGCTAAGCTAGGAGCGTGCATTCCAACGTTCTCTTCAATACACAAATTTTCTGAGTGTCTTTGTTCCCTGGTATGATTGGAGTTGGACACCCGGAAAGACCGACTTGTTTAGTCAAAATCACTGTGCTTGGTGACTTCTGACTAAGAAAATTTCAAGAGCTAGGATCCACTGAGGGCCTACTATGCACCAGCAACTGTGTCAACACTGGGTCCACATCTGATCCAGTTTACCAAGTGTGATTCACCCAGTATTCGATATAGAATAATAGCTAACATTTATTTGCATACTATATCCTAGGCAGTATGCAAGCCTTGACATAGTATTGATATTTTTCTTCTCAAACAAGACATTACAGTTGAGCCCCCTGGGGCCATGCACCTTCCATGGCCCCAGTTTTCTCTCCTACCCTCCTACCACCAGCCTATTTGGAGTTTATGATGCCAATAGATGCTTTTAAATGTTTATTACACAATTATGTATCTATAAACATATTTTGTTGTTGAAGCATGTTTTTAAATTTTACATAAATGATATCTAGGTGTACATATTATTGTGTTTCTTGCTGTTTTCTTCCCATTTTACATAGATGATTACATTTAATCCTCATAGCTTTAGGTGGCCAGCACCATTTTACAGATGAGGAAGTTGAGGCACAGAGGAGATAAAACACACTGCTATTTCCTAAAGCTAAATACATGTCTAAACTGTGACCCAGCAGTTCTACATCTGAACTATGACTCAGCAGTTCTACTCTTAAGTATATACCCCAAAGAAATGAGTGTTTAGAAACACCAAAGAAGTGTACGAAAATGTTCATGGAGTCTTTATTTATAAAAGCTAAAAATTTGGAAACAATCCAAATGTCCATCAGCAGGGGAATGGATAAACATGCTTTGGTGAAGTTATACCCTGGAATATTATACATCAATGAAAAAGAATCAGCTAGTGAGGCCCACAAGAGCATGGATGCATCTCACTGATGTCATGTTGAGTGAAAGAAGCCAGATACAAAGGGAGCGTACTGTATGGTTCTATCTATATAAAGTTCAAAAACGAAGCTTGCTGATGACAATAGGGCTCAGATCAGAGTAGTGATTACTTCTGAGGGAAGAGGCAGGACTGACCAGGAGAACCATGGTGGGGGCTGCTGGGTTGTTGGAAAGATTCTATATCCCAATCTTGTTGGTTACACAAGGATACACATATGTGAAAAATTTTTAGGCTTTGCATTTGGAGTTATAAATTGTGTTATATGTGTGCTGTACCTCACATATGATGATGATGATGATGATGACTATAAATCACTGTGTAGAGTCATACAGGTCATCTGTGGCAGAGTCAGTTTAAACCCAGACAGCCTGACTTCTGAATCTGTGTATTTGACCACTACTCTGTGAATATTTATGAAGAGAAGGTGGAAAGAAAGGTAGAGTTATCTGTCCAAGTTCAACTACTGATCAAGTAGAAAAGGTTGGATTTGAACCTAGTTCTGTCTGACTCTCACATCCACATTTCTTTGCCTCTGACCACTCCCATTCTCGGTCAGGGTTTTCCACACTTTGTATGATTTATTCCATTTCCAGAATAGGTTCTACATCCATGCTCATATTTTCTCACTGCTGGAAGCCCGCTGGGCAGACACTGTAGAGAAGTTTGCCCTCATCACCTCCATTTCACAGATGGGAAAATGGAGATTCAGTCATGCACCTCCAGACGACCAGATCCCCAGGTTCCTGTGAGGTCCCAAGGACAGAACACGAAACCTGGGGTCAGACAGATCAGGTCCAGCTGAGAAGCCCAGCTGGGGGGCCCTGGCTGGCCTTTACTCTGTGTTTTGGTTTTCTCATCTGCCAAGTGGGCATCACCACCCTGGCTACGTGAGCAACTGTGAATATTAAATGAACAGAGCCTGAAAAGGGCGCAGCATTGTCCTCGGCACACAGCCAGCCACCTGTCTCTTTGCCTGCCTCCTTTGCTTTCTTCATGGCTCAGGCTTCCTTGTTCATTGTTCTGGGTTCTGGTTGACCTCTAAGCATTCTTGCAGCTTTAAGATTTAATGATTTATGACATTTTATGATAATGTCGACTAAACACTCAGCTCTGCACACTGCAGAGAATAAAGAGGGGGAGATGGGCTGGCATGGCCCCTAATTCCAAATGAGTAACGATAATGTTGGTGGAGGAAGTGACAAGTGTCAGGTCAGCTGTACCCTGCTCCTCCCAATACACCCTGGGGCCATGATTTGCTCCTATATCCATGCAGGATGTGGAAGAGATGATGCAGCTCGGGACAGGGTGGACCTGTCCCCTGATATGAGGGGTATGAGATTAATTGTCCCCAGGGATGGCCACCCCTCTGTAGTTGGCCTTTATTGAACATTCTACTCCATATTAGCCTATAAAGCCGAGAGGAAAAACAAAAGCCTTTACCTCACAGACCTACATAAAAATAACCTTAAAAGGGACCCATAAATGTGGACCTGGTAATTATTTGGATCTAGTTAACCATGCAACAAAATGGAATAAACATAGCTCTATTAACCTTATTTTAAAAGCACTTTTTGGTGATTCATGTTCATTACACTGTTAACATTGAAAAGAGTAGACACCCACCACTGTTCCTGCTTTGGAACCCCATACAGAAGAAAACACACACACTTGTGGTAAAGGGGAGAAGATTCAATAAAACTCATTTCTTTTTAGCCAGCCCCTGTCCAAAAGACACCTCCTTCATCCATTCACTCACTCAGTTTACAAGTATTTATTGAGCACCTGCTATGTCTGAGAGTACTTGGTGGAGTGCTGGGGCTATAGAAGTGAGCCAAATGGCAAAGCAGATAAAAGACAATTCAGATAGTATTTCACAATAGCCACTAGCCCATTGAGGAGGGAAGATCTACTTGCCTAGAGAATGCCAGCTGATAATGAGAAAGGAACAACGCAGAATTGGGAAACCTGTCTTCAGCCACCCCCCAGTGATATAACTGATTCAGGCAAAATTATTAAATGATATTAAAACCATTAAGCGCATGGTTGAGGAGAATCTGGACCTCTGTATGCACGTCATTTTATTGTCTCAATGAGAAAGAGACAGTACAGGATGGAGATGACACATGGCCGGTCTCACTTAACATCATGATGAGATGTAATGTGAAGAAGACAACACTCTCTTGATGGTCTCTAGTCACAAGAAGTTACCTTGAATCCATTCAGCCTTTAGAACCAATGTCCAGTCTACGAAATATAGGACAGAGGAGAACAAGCTAAATGACATCGTAAGGAAGCCACTGGACTAACCCAGAAGGAGGAACATTCTGCAGAACCAACTCAAAGGGATGTCTGGGGGCAAAAAGGGGGACTTGAATATAGACTAGTTATTAGATAAGAGGACATGGAAATGTGGAGATGGGTAACTGAAAATGCTGGTTACAAAGTCTGGTGGATAGGATGACTTCTTTTTGGTAAAAGATTCATAAATAGATGAGAGAGCAAGAATACTAAGATGTTAACAATGGTAATCTCTGAGAAGTAGGAACACAATGTTTTTCTCTTTTATATTTTGATTCTATTTATTTTCTAAGCCTTCCGATGCCTATTCAATGCTTTTATAATAGGACATGTGTGCAGACGTGCTAATGACATTTAATTCCAAGCATCTGCAAGTGGACATTTAGTTATTCATTCATTTATTTTTTTCGCTCATTCACCCAGGCATATAGTTTTAATCATAGGCCTAGGATTGGAGTTTAATTCACAAAGAGACATGATTTCCATCTCTGCCCTTAGGTTGGTCCTATTCTGGTCAGGAACACAAATATTTAGTTCTGGAGATGATACTTACCTGAAGATATAATGAGCATGGAGGTAGAAAGATGTACTGGCTTTAGGATGGGGACTCACTCCATGGACGCCAGGAAGGGAGCTTTGGGGTGAGAACAAGATTGAGAAAAGACACTGCAAGATTTAATCCCCTGCCGACTCCCCTGACTCTCTTAGCTTGATTCCTCTGACTGTCTTTAAATGACTGAAGTGCTCGAAATTCCTTCCTACCTCAGGACCTTTACACATACTGTTCCTCTTCCTGGAATGCTCAGACCTATCCCAAAATACTCACAAACGCACACATGCACGCACACACACACACACACACACATACTCACACTTTATTTCTACCAATTTTACACCTACTCATCCTCCAGGTCTCAAACTTTTCATTTCCTGTGGGATTCACTCCTTAACTCCCCAGGAGAACCCTCCTGTCATTTATCCCTTATCCTTCACCTGCCTAGCATTTTGCTCACTAGTTTATTAATCTATTCATTTTCAATTCATTGATCTAAATCATGGAGACAATTCACGCCTTGTTCATTTCCTCAACCCTTTCATCTCAGGACAGAGCCTAGCACAGAGCTATTGCTCAAATATTTGCTGCCTAAATGAATGGATGAATTGTTTTAACAATTTGGTTCTGGAAAAGTCCTTATTCATGTTTTTGTTTATTTAGCCACTTCTGATAAAAAAAAAAAAAACAGGAATAATAGCAACTGCTGACATTTACTGAGGATTTGCTGTATACCTAGATCATTGCTAACAATTATACATGCATTACTTTGGTGAATACTACCAGCAAACCATAAGTATTAGTAATATACCTATTTTGTGGAGAAGAAAATGGAGAAATTTGGGACAGTCAATTTCTTACAGACTGGCTATCTCTTTGCAACTCGATTCACCTCTTTGAACCTGAGTGTGGGGAGATTTTGGAGCCCACGCACACAACACTAAACCCAGCCCACCTCTGAAATGCCCAAGTCTGCGAGACGGAATAATGCTAGCAATACGTTCGTGGCTGTTAAATTGGCTGTTTGTGCCTGGTACCTAGTGAGCACTCAGTAAACACTTGGGTGGGGGCTCCCCTGGGCTTGTAACTTTCAAAGCAGAATCGCTGGCAGCTGGCCATTCTTTGAAATTCCATGGTGTAAGAACCATGAATCGCTCCAAAGATTCCAGGACACAAGCAAGTTGGCTTCCCCTGCTCAGCTTCGTTGTGCAGAGAGACGCTGGATGCTCAAGTAGGCGATTTTGGCTGCTGACAGAGCCAGGCACAGAAGGGCCCTCCTGCTGACCTCTTTGAAAAGACCAGTAAATTTAGCAGCCAGTGTGTCTGGCTTTCCACTTGCCACCCCTAAATCTCCCTCCAAGTGGCAGGACTCTGGCCCAGCTGTCCTGTCTGGGCACATTTGCTCCACCTCAGAAGAGAGCGATGCCAGGGACCTCCAAGGGGTTGGCGGGGACTTTGTTTTCTCCACACAGCATGTCTCAGGAGTGGCTTCTTCTTTGCTGATTGACTCAGCTTTGCTGAGACACAAGCTGCAAACACCAGGGGCCTGGAGAAGACCCCAAAGTTTCCCACTCACTAAGTCGCCTTGGCTGGCTTAACTTAGAGTTTCAGAACAGCCCTGGGGATAACGTTCCAGGTGCCCTAGTTTTTCCTGAGTCCTCAAGAAACCGGCTTCTGAAGGAGCAGACTGGGGAGCCAGGTGGCCCTGGGTCAAATCTAAGGCCAGGATGCCTCCAACAAGTCCTTCTACCCTCTAACCTCAGTTTCTTTGTCTTTACATTGGGATAGCAATAATGTCGACCTCGCCAGGGTTTGTGAGGATCGAAGGAGTCACTGAGTTCTTGACGTAACAAGTAATGAGTGCCTACTGTATACAATGCATTGTGATTATATATCTGCTATATATCATTTTACACTCACAACCGATGTGGAAAGTCAGTTGTTTTACACCCCTCCCATTATTGAAGAGTCATACCTAAAGCTCAGAGAAGTAGAGTAACCTGGCTGGGATCACACCGCAGAGTTGGGACTCAAACTCAGGCCTTTCTCACCCTAGAGGCTGTGGAACCCTGAAGACATGTGCCCAGCTACTGCTTGCTGTATCTCCTTTCTGAGCATGCGTAGGCTATGCACTGTTACACACATACTAAAAATCATGATGTTAATAGTTTACATTTATCGAGAACTGACCATGTGCCACATGCTGTTACATCCTTTAGTTATTATCCTTATTTTGGTTATTTTAGGTTGGCCTGGACCAGAATATGAAGCATTTTCAAAACAGACAAAAGACTCTGATCTTCAGCCGATAGAGAGCTATAGTAGGTTTGTATATGATACCCTGCCGTGATTATATTGGCCTGCCTGGAATTGTCTCTGGTGGCTGAGATGAAGACAGATAAGAGGGAGAGAGGCAGGGAGGCCAGTGTGGAGGCTAGAGCAGTAGGAAAGAATGGAGGCCAAATGCAACTTTTTGTTCCTTCTATCTTCCCAGGACATGGTATGTTCCAGAGAGGCCTGGCAGCACACCCTCTGCCATCAGCCAGTTTGTCTTAGCTCAGGTGATAGCCCACAGGTCCTCAGGTTCAGAGAATTCTGCCCAAGGTGGGCCAGGAGAAACTCCATTTTTTCATTCATTTATTCGCTCATTCATTTATTCATTCATTCAAAACCAGTTATTAAGCATCTGTTCAAGGCACTGAGTGTACAACTTAGAACAAGATACTCTAAAGGCCAAGCTGGGATTCAGAAACACAGGGTTCAAATCCTCCTTGTACCCTGACTCTGCAAATTTCACTTTTCTAGGTTTCCATTTCCTCTTTAGGAAAATGGAGTTAATATTTTTATCCCATCGCAGTTGGGAAATATAAGGAGGTATAAGTGAAGCTGAGGGCGTTCAGTCAGCTCTTGGAGACTTGCACGTTTACCATCCATCCTGAAGTAGCATACAACATATAAAACATAGCAATTGGGATGGGAAGATTGTGGGCCCAAGGACAGAGAACTGTGGGTCAAGTCAGTGGTTCTTAACCAAGGGTGACTTTGTTCCTCGAGAACGGTAGAAAATGTTTTTGTTTTTTTTCTAGGGGTAAGGAGTACTACTGGATTCTAATGGGCAGAGGCTAGGGATGCTGCTCAACATCCTACATTCTATAATGTACAGGAGAGCCCCCACTCCCAGAGAATTATCTAGTCCCGAATGTCATTATTGCCGAGGGTGATAAGCTCAGAGCTAAATGGATGCTTCTCTTACTGGGCTGTGGAGAGGGGCCTGGGGTCCCCATGCTTAGCCTGCCTAGGGGTCAGTACCCCTATACCTTAGAAGCCTGACACACTGATGGCCAAGTCCATCCACCTGCTCTATCAGGTGGCTTTTACATCTTGGGTGGAGAACAGAAATGCCCCACCTTCGAAGAGACTCCCCACCCTACTTAGGGTTCCTTGGTGTTTATTTCCCCAGCCTTCCCAGCTCTACCAGGAGCAATCAGCTCCCAGCATCAACTGCTCTGCTTTGGGCTGGGTGCCCACATGGAGCACACTAACCTGTCACTGTGTTGTGACTGCAGCTGTCCCCTGCTCCTGCCCCTCCCTCCTCTATCTTGCTGGGATCCTTCTTGG
>NW_011889005.1:0-425 GCF_000151845.1 Pteropus vampyrus
GGGCTTCCACGTGAGTTTTGGGGCGACAAACATCCAGCTCCTAACATGCTCGTCGGTCATTTCAGATTTTCTCCTTGATCGTTCCAACATCTGGGCCAGACCCGAGTCTGGATGAGGCTGGTTTCGTGCTTTTCCATTTTTTATCTGACTTTTGGCTTGGATTTTCGTTACTGTTGTCGAAAGCTGGATACGTTGCATCGGGGACGTCTGCAGCGTGGAGACTTAGGGCTGTGTTTCATGTTCGGTGTTGCTGTGGGTGCCAGAGGCCTAGGACTCCTCTAGCGACCTTGTGTTTGTCTCCCCTGCCTATTCCTCACGGTCTGGTTTTGTTCTTTCAGATCTAATCCTCATTCACGTGGTGGTGCCGTGGTGGGGAGGGCTGTTCTACCATCCCCCAATTAAATTTCAGTCGTAGGAGGGGCCTG
>NW_011889005.1:4225-5695 GCF_000151845.1 Pteropus vampyrus
ACCCATTTGCCAAATACCCTCGTAAAACCTTGAAATGAAGGCAGATTGTCTGCCAGAAGCCGCATAACTGAGATTCTCGAAGACTGGGATAATGTCTCTTCAAGCCCGTGGCACCTGTCACACGATAACGCAACAAAGGCTTAGGGATGGGTGCCCTCCCCAAGGCATTGCGGTGACATGTAACTGGAGCATAAGTGGCAACCTGACCTTGGGGTTCTGTGCACGAGGTCCAGTCACGCCTGCAGCACGCCCCTGAGCACACTGCTCGGCCTTGGTGATCCTGTCACCCTACATCTGCACACCGTTCCTATTACCCACGTCACTATGCAGCAGTGTCGTGAGAACCACCCAAGGTACAAGAAACCACCAGAGTGCCCCGAGCCCCCGATCTGGCCCCTCACAAAGGGCTCCCTAAATGTCTCTTGGATCCAGCTGCGAAGCGGCATCACTGACTTCCGCTGGGAGTGAAAGCTTCTGGTCTCGTGTGTGGCCAGCGTGAACCCTCCTCTCAAGAGAAGCTCTGGGCAGCAGTCGGCAGTGCGTTTCCAGGGGAAAAGAGGCAGCCTGCACCTCTCGTCTGAACCCACGGTGCAGCCCTCCAGGTGAGGCCACGGCGCTCTGCTGCTGTCTGCTCGGGTGGCTGGGCGTAGCAAGACCAGCGGTGAGATCCGGTGCAGGGTGCAGGGTGCAGGGTGCAGGGTGCAGGGTGCAGGGTGCAGGGTGCCTCCTGATGCTTCAACGAAACTCGGGCCAGCCCTTCCCACACTGCATACCCTGAGGTCAACAGAACCCAGCTCCGTGGGGAGGAGGGAACAGAGATTCATTTGTCACTGCATGACGAATTCAGTTATTTTCCATGCTGCGGAGAGAAATCCCTCTGGTTCTACTGCAAGTTCCACCACCTACCAGCCGTGTGAACCTTTAAACCTTGTTTAATTTCTAAAGGCTGCCCAGTCGCTCACGCTCGTCGTGGACGCCGTAGGATTGTAGGAGCAGCACCCAGTACGGCGATGCTCGGCAGACAGTAAGGTCAGCCATGTAAACCGGAACGAAACGCTAAACCTCAGTTTCCTCATCTGCAGAAATTATAATCATTTCGAAAAGCTGACAGCCAAGTCCATCGTGAAAACCGTGGCTTTCGACTCTCTACTCACAGTTTTATGTCTCATTCTAGACTCTCTGATCTGGAGTATCAAATCAGGTTGCTATGAGTTCAACTGGAGTTCAAGGTTTTTTTATTTTTTATTTTTTTAATAGTATCCTTATAACCATTCAGGGTACGTGATCATCCCCTATTTTAGCCATAAGAGAAGGGACGTGTACGTGTTCACGTAGCTTGTACAAGCTGGGGCGGGCTCTACTTAGGCCTGCCCCAACCCCCACTGCCTCAGGACAAAGACGGTGCTCAATTAAATAGATCTTCAGCCAATTTCCTGCATTCGATCAAGCCGTCAAGCAAAAGAACAGGGC
>NW_011889005.1:6874-7776 GCF_000151845.1 Pteropus vampyrus
CAATACGAAAGTGTGGTCTCTACTCTCATCTCCTCTTGCGTGACGGGAGGCCTAATCCTGAGTCAAAGGCAGATTTCATCAGGAAGGAGGAGAAGCTGACTGTGTTGATGCAGACCGGCATCTCCCAAACATATTGAGCGGATACTCTCAGGTTTCATCTAGACCGTGACAAAATCAGACACGGTGACACAGCTGCCCACTGCTTTGAGAAGAGATCTGCCCGGCACTGATAGGAGGACACAGGACAGCATGGCACCCGGGCGTCGAGGCCTGGCTGCTGGCCAGGCAGCGCTGGGCGGAGACGGACTCCGCGTCATCTGCCGGGAAGGTCTCGGTCGGCCCAGACCCGATGAGCCCCTCGCCGAAGTCACTGGCAGAGCAAACCCTCGCTCCAAAGGCTCATCGGCACAGACCTGTCCCGGACAATGAGACCTCCCAGCTCTGTTCTGTCACGTGTTTTAAGACGTGTTAGTCTCGTGTTTCATCGCAGTGAGGGTTGCCGAGTGCCGCCCCCCGTCCCCCAGCCCCTGGACCCCCAGACCCCAGGCTAGAGCAGCTGGTGCACGTGGGCTCAGGCAGGTGGGACCCATCCCACGGCGTCCCTTCTCAAGTGGTACCTCTCCCCGAGCTGCCGGGTTCCCTCGCGCTGGTCCCTGGGTACTCGGGCCCCGGCCTCTCTGCCCCCTGGCCTCGCCCTTCTCGTTGGGAAGAAGCGCAGCTGAGTGGACGGTGGAGCCTGGAGCCTCTGACCCGACCCTGGGTACCCAAGGGTGTCCTCTTGAGGAAGTGCTGGGTTCAACGCCCACTGTTAACCCTACAGGTTCACATCTAGTGTTGACAAGGACCTCGGTGACCCTCTAGTGACAGCGGCTAGAACAGGTTCCATGGGTTTTCTGAAGTCC
>NW_011889005.1:9836-10285 GCF_000151845.1 Pteropus vampyrus
TGGGGCGCTGGTATGACAATGCACACCTGGTCCCAGGTAATGACATTTTAAGGGGCCCTGTGTTCTCTAGGGACCGTACAGCACCGAAACAATCACTGATTGAGAGGAAGGCTTGGGTATCCGCTGCAGCTTACCGCCTTGCACAAGGAGCCTCGTTTCTGAGAGGCTGGGAACAGTCTGCAGGCCCAGTCGGGGAAGGGAGTGAAGATCGACTCTCGGGCACAGGACACACGGGCGGTGAGGACGAGCAGGCCACCAGAGTGGACGAGCACTCCCGGAGCGACACCCATCTTCAGAACGACTCCAAGGCCCATTTCACCGTGTCTTGCGTTCCACGCTCTGGAAAATGCCAGCCCCAAGTTCCACGCCAAGATCCTGTTTCTGGTCATCACCACCTCCTCAGCTCCCCCAAATCTCTGGCCGTGTCCCTACAAGTGCTTTGGGAGGTC
>NW_011889005.1:11645-13168 GCF_000151845.1 Pteropus vampyrus
CTGTCTTTTCCCAGGAACCCGCCTCCTCACGATGTGGCGCATGGGACAGCGTCGCTGCCGTCGTGTTTGCCCCGGGCGAGGCTTGATTTGTCCTGGGACCCAAGGAAATACCAGAGGACTCTTCCCATGAGCCAGACGCCTTCCCGTGTCCAACCAGCCTGGCCTGCTCAGGCTTATGATGAGGCCGTGTAAAATCTAGCTCGTTACCAGGAACCTCCTAGCCACCCTTCTTCCCGCCCTAGCCGTGACCCTGTGATTCATGTCAGCTGCCCTCACCGACACCCTCAGCGCACCATCCTTATGGTCCACTACGTGTTTTTCGGACCCAGACGTTCACTCTTAAATGTGCTTTGGGAGACCTGTTATGTGTTAGGGAAACCATGATCTAGGCAGACTAATAACCCAGAACTCCCCAAATAACTCCGTGAAGCCCACTCTCTACTTGACTTTCAAGGACACTGGGACCAGCGTGAAGCTGACAAATATCTCCGCCTCTGCCTCACAGGCAAATATCTGCCAGAGAAACCGTGACGCAACGGTGGCTCAAGCACAGTGCGTTTGGGACGTGAAGGCCACCCCGACACCTCTGTGAGAACGGCCTCTGTCCCAGGGCCTGAGAGTGGCCAGACACCCAGGGTGTGGCCAGGGAGGACAGCGCCATCAGCCCTGCCCAACGGCCCGCCGGCCTCAGAGCCAGGATTTGAGCACAGCGGATGGTCAGGACGACGAACAAAATGAGAAGGGGACGGTGACAGGTTTCCTAGGGATGTTGTGCACACTTAATCTGAACACGTGACAAGAATCCGTGCCCTATTTTTACCACTAAGAAAGAACTGGCCCAGCAACTATCGTCGGCTGTAGCTGATGTTTGGTCTCGAAGCCGATGAACGAGACGTCGAAAGCAGAGCAGACTGGGGGCTGTGACCTCCTGAGGGGAGGGACAGCCTCGGTCCTGGACACGAGTGCGTCCCATAGGAAACCAGAAGGCAGACACATCCCTGGACCACAAGCCAACACCCTCGGTCAAGCCTGAGGCGAGGCTGCTTGCTGGCATTGCCACCGGGGAAGAAGCGGCTGGACGGACAGACATTCTGGAATCGAGAATCCACGTGTGGTTCTGACCCAGCGGCCGGCACCCAGGACAGGGAGGCAGGGGCTCCGATCCCGGGCCTCACCCGACGGTCCATGGACCGAGCGACCCGTCCACTGTCCTCAGCCATGCTCGCCATCTTCCCCCGTCCCGCCCGCTCGCAAGCGTCCGGTGACTGGCTCCAGCAGCGCCTTTCTCCCACACGCCCTTTGTTCCCTCTGGGGGCCGTGGCGGTCCGGAACACCCAGACTGCGTGAGACGGGAACTCACGAGTCTCATCCACAGGGGTGTCTCACCCACTCACTCCCCTCTGGCCCCGTAAACCAAGGACGGTCCCAGGAGCACAGCGGGCATGATGGCATGGCAGCGCGGGCCTTCCGAGACTCCTCGGCCCGCCCCTCACAGTCCTCGGCAGCAGCAGGACCTGGGTGGG
>NW_011889005.1:13218-13732 GCF_000151845.1 Pteropus vampyrus
GATTTGTTACGCCTGGTTGTCCTGACGCCTATGCCATCCCCTTAGCTGGTTACCGACAATTTGTCCGTCACCTCTGTGCCTTTCTGAGGAAACACGGGTAAAGCAGATAGCGTAGGGGAGTGTCACGTTGCTGGTCTCCTCTGGTACCCTCAGTACAAGTCTCCCCACCCCCCTACAGGCCCCTGCTTCCTTTCCTCGGGCAGCCCAGCTTTGCAGAAGAGTGCCCGTCACAAAACCATTTCTGCCAAACCAGAGGCTACCGAAGACCCCAAGAATCACACACGCTATGGGTGAAAAACTGGAGGGAGAGAACCGTCTGTTGCTTGACTCAGAAAGGCCAGCTCCCACTGTGCCCCACGCCACCAGAGGAGGGAGCAGGCACGATATTTCTACTTTGGCGTATGAGGAATTTACATTCATTTCTGATCAAACGGGAAGTCAGTCTTAGTCTCGACACATACAGACGGGGTCTGTGCTGTGCTATTTTTTAATAGTTTTCCAGACCAGGCTTTTC
>NW_011889005.1:13834-14387 GCF_000151845.1 Pteropus vampyrus
GGGCATGATGGCATGGCAGCGCGGGCCTTCCGAGACTCCTCGGCCCGCCCCTCACAGTCCTCGGCAGCAGCAGGACCTGGGTGGGCCAGGCACACCCTGAGGGGCATGGGGGCGGGGCGAGGGGCTCCAGGGAGTCTTGGCCGGGGGCAAGCATCAGGAGAAGGCAGCTCTGCAGCCTGCACGCACTGAGACACGGGTGGCAGCAGCCGGCAGCACGCACTGAGGAGCCGTGTCCTCCACTGGCCCAGTGGCATCAGCGCTCAGCAAAGGCTCAGACGGAGATGAGCTCCTCGGAAGCACAGAGGTTCGCGGAAAGGCACGGCCTTTTCTGAACGGGGAGCCGTGGAAAAAGGAGCCTCCGGGACCACCTGAATCAGGACGGGATGGTCATCTGAACAAATCTCTTTCACACCCAAATCACAAGTCTCGTCCCAGCCTTAGATGGCATTGTCCCTTCATTACTTATTTCCAGCTTTTCCCGATTCTAAAAACACGTAGCCTAAAATTCTAAGGGTGAATAGGAAAAAGATTTCAGGCTGAGCCATAAAACCCT
>NW_011889005.1:15569-15871 GCF_000151845.1 Pteropus vampyrus
ACCTGCTGGCCTCGTCTTGTCTGCGGGAACCAGGACCTGGCAGTGGCGGTGGCTCTGGGGGCTGGGGTGCGACACGGGGAGTTCTAGAAGCCCGTAGAGAAGGAGCCTCGCAGGGCGGCGCCATGAAGAGGAAGCATCCACCTCTCTTCCACCTCTCAACATCTATCTCCTCCTCTGCATCAGGGATGATGCAGGACGGAGAAATAAAAGGATGGTCACAAATTCTGTCAGCCGCGGGAGTTCCTGTCCCGTCAAGATTAACTACAGCTTCTCGGCAGTAAAACTAACTAATGGCTGTGGGC
>NW_011889005.1:15970-17031 GCF_000151845.1 Pteropus vampyrus
GAAACAGTCGACCAAATGGAGGAAAAGATCAGTGACCTCGAAGACAGAAATCTAGAAATAAATCAGAAGAGGAAACACCGAACGATGAAAAATAATGAAAGAAACCCAAGAACTAGCTGACACCCTCAGGAGAGGAAACGTAAGAATAATGGGCATTATTGAAGGCAAGGAAAAGGAGCAAGACTAGACAGCATTTTCACACAAACAGTTGACGAGAATTTCCCAAATCTAAGGAACGAGCTTGGAATTCAAGAAGTCAACAGAACACCCAATTATCTCAACCCACAAAGGCCTTCACCAAGACGCAGCGTATTAAAATGATCAAAGTCAACGACAAAGACAGGATTCTCAGGGCAGCCAGGGAGAATATGGTAACTTATGACGGAAAGCCCGTTAGGTTACCGTCGGACTTCTCGGCATTTACCCAGTTCTGAGTTGTGCCACGTGTGAGCTTAGAGTCAGCGGTGAGAGCCCACTGCGCGACAGCACACTCGCGGGGGAAGAGCTGGCTGCCACGGGGGTTCAACTCTGCACCGTGAGCCCAGTAAAGGGGACGCCTCCCACATTTCAAAGACACGACACATTCGAGCGTCCAGGAATGCCACGAGGACTTCGGGCTCGAGCTTAACGAGTAGGAAGTGCACGACCTCCTGCTAGAAACACCGAGAAAGCTCATCAGTGATTGATGACGGGCAGTCGGTCACCGCAGCCCTAGGGAGATGCCACACTGGCCTGCTGTTCTCGGTCACTTCTCCCAGACATTTCCCCTCCCCTGGACTCCTCCGGCCCTTCCTGCACTCAGGCTAGTTGAACACAGGGGCCACGGGTGCCAAGGAGCCAAGTGACCCGACCGAGGCGGGGACACCGTGCAGTGACTGCAGGGACCTGTCCATCAGCGGACGCGCTAGATCGTGCTGGGCAGCGTGCGTGTTCAGGGCCCACGTGACGGCACCTGGGGGCACAGCAGGCACGCAGCTCATCTCAGTAACATCATCATTCATTAGGGGAACCTGTGGCTCAGTAACACAGTCAGCAACGCGAGGTTCACGTTCAACGTGTGG
>NW_011889005.1:18470-20221 GCF_000151845.1 Pteropus vampyrus
CAGCAACTCTGCCCTAACAAAAAACAAATCCCCACAGGCCTCCCCAGAAGCCCACCCCACGCTAACCGAGTTCCCGCAGCAGAATCGCCCCGCCCTCCCAGCATGACCCACCGGAACGAGAGGGCGGCCTAGTCCCCTCCTTTATACCTCTCATGCCTCCCCCACAATCAGCGGTGACTGCCGGAGCCTGGCGCTCTCCCGGGCCTCCCGTGCGGGGGCCCCGGGGCCTCCAGATGCCCCGTGGACGGTGCTTTGAGCCACCGGTCCACCTGGGGGCACAGCTGGCACGCAGCTCATCTCAGTAACATCATCATTCATTAGGGGAACCTGTGGCTCAGTAACACAGTCAGTAACGCGAGGTTCACGTTCAACGTGTGGGTCAGGGTTAAAGGGACACAGAATGGCGCCTCATCTTCATCAGAAAAACCTTAAATCGTGGAGTTGTGTATGAGCTTGACCTCACTGAGCTGATAGGATTTGATGGTGTTACATGATCACACTCTACAGTGATTATATTCTCATGAGCTTTCCTAAAATGTCTATTGCCATTGAAGAATTACCTTTAAAATATGCTGTAATTCTTTAAAAATATGAACAGAGTCCAACCCCTTTCAATTCATGTCATGTTTACCTTGTTAGCAAAAGAAATATACCCAGGAAACTGAATTTTAACTGTTTCCCTTGAGAACTCGGTTTGATGTATCTGTGCTACTTTGTATAAAACAGTTTGTAACATCTTGTTTTGATTTGCTTTCATTGGGGTTAATCTTGTTCTGAACTCGAGGCACTAGGGCGGAGGGGTGAACAACGACCTTGGATGCCGGGGTCGCAGACCATATGCTGTGGAAAACGATGCATTTGTTTTTCGGAGAAGGTTAGATGCCCTTGTGGACGGGCAGCTGGCTCGAGGCACGGACTTTATTTATAGCCATTCCAGTGCCAGCGTCCCAAACGTGGCTGAGTGCCACACGGTCTTGGATGCTGCCCACTAAACCCAGCCGTGCCCCGGCTCTTGCTGGGACGGCCACCTTGCCTTTCTCCTGGCCATCTGGGCCCACCTGCTCGCCGTCCTCCTGACTCACCCCGCAGGCACCCCCGTGGTCCTATAGCCCTGCAGCTTCTCCGTGTGGAGAGGGAAATGCTCTTTTTTGCCAAGAACCGCAGAGGTAAAGGCACAGGGCGCAGCTACGGTTCCAACAGAGCCAGTGGGGGCCGGAAACAAAATGAGAATTCGCCACCCTTTACCTAGTGCCAGCCCTTAGGATTTAGGATGCAGCTTTAAATATACCGTCTCACACGGCCGGGGGCCCGTACCGTCAGCTTTGCAGACCGACCATAGAGCACAATCTTTAAGATGGTTAAAGCCAGGAGTTTCTCAACTTATTATTTTTAAATAAAACTCTTTTTTTCAAGTGAAACCTTATGTGGATACCCCTACCCCGCCCCCACACGACCTCACTAACGCACGTGCTTAGACTTGGTTGGTGGGTAACCTGCCCAGCGAGTGCCCATTCTGTGCTAAGAGCAAAGCGCCCCGGGAGAAGCCAGGACGGACTTCAGGGCGCTCCTGACCGGTTGGTGCAGCTGATGGAAGCTTCCAGGAACAGCGTCCTTCCCTCCAGGACAGAGACCTCCTGTGATGCATTCGCCCTCCTCCCCCTGGATCTCCTCGTCGCAAGGGACCTGCGAATTATCGCAGCAGACGTTCTCCAGGGCTACGAGCGACGGACGCCACACGGCAATGCGGAGAG
>NW_011889005.1:22606-24103 GCF_000151845.1 Pteropus vampyrus
CACTCACATAGCCCTGGACCGCCGCCCTCACCATCACTGGAACCGTCTCTAAAATCCGACCGTGGAGCACGAGGCTTCGTGCAGAACCTCTCATCGCACCCCGAAGCGGTTCCCCAACCCTAGAATTTTCATTGAGTCCCGTCGTTAGCATATTCTTATGGACGCGCGTCATCAGTATGTCCTCGTCTACTATCTCTGTCCTTCGGCTCTGCGGCCCGGGCTGGGAGAGGCGGTTAGCGAGGCGTTTATGGCGCCGCCTGCTGGAAACGGACTTTCCGAGTCTCCCTCCCACGCCTGTCCCCACTTCCCGTTTCCCTCCCACTGCGGTGCTGGCTCCGCGTCTCTTCCTCGCCTACGGGGACCGGTTCCAAAGCGTCCTCACTGCTCGCGCTATTTCTACTTCCTCGTCCTCCTATGACAGAGAACTTTCTGGTTGCCTTCTCGATGCTGTGCTGATCGCATCGTCTCTCTCCTCCTGGCTCAACACTAGCTTCCGGATACAAACTAAACTCCCTGGGGGCCTTGAAGGTTCCTCATCATTTACTTCACTTCCCTCCTCCTCCTCCAGGCTACGATGCACCACAGCTCATGAGTCATCGTCCCCTGCACACCCACGTGCTGCTTTTCGCCTTCTTCCCTCTGCTGGAATATCAAATATCCTGTCCTCAGCACAGTCATCCTTCAGGACGAAGTTCAAATATGACCACAGCTCAAAGCTTTCTCTACTTCTCTGCTTGGTTACTGAAATGAACCCTGTTCTCATATCTTCTTGTACCTTTGAACGGTGTGCTTTGTTGATACATTGTGGGAAGGTATTTATGTTCACAGGTGTCCCAGCCTGCTTTCGATAACATTTTGGAGGGTGCAGCATGTTGCAGACAAGGCACAATAGTTTTCAGCTTTTCCTGCCAAGAGCTGATGTCCAGAACTATCTATCACCAGTGCCAAAGACTCAGCAGTGAGTATAGGGCAGTTTAGATACCCTTTCTTGCCATGGAGAAAATCAGCTGGTTATAATGACTAATTCAAACTCAGTTACGAAGAAATGTGATGGAGACTGATACTTATGTTGACATTCTGCCCCCAGTAGTTGACCGAGCTGCAGGTGTCCTGGGACTGCTGTTTCTGCCCCATCGTAGGGTGATATCTCACTGCACATCAAACATGTGGTTCTGGGCAGAAACCAAGAGTCTCAGTTTTAAGCAGCAAAAAGTCCAGGCCGGCTCATAAAAATATGGACCACACACCACTGCTCCGTAAGCGCAGATCACCCAGTTTTTAAAACTGAGGACACGCAGCCTTCACTTCTTTATGCCACCCGTCCTCCTGGCTTGGAGGAGTGTGTCCCCTCCCTAGAGACGGCTGACGACCTGTGCATCTGCTGCCGTGCGCTGTCCTCAGCCCCCGGGATGACTGCGGTGTGCATCCCGCTAGCGAAAGGCCGCGTGGCAGACGCCTGGCGGACGCTGGCTAGCCAAGGACGAATGGGTGGGGAGA
>NW_011889005.1:28383-32993 GCF_000151845.1 Pteropus vampyrus
TTAATCTTTCCTTGAATTAGGTTCTGCCGATATAAAATGGGGCTGATAAAGCTGATAAAGAATGAAATAAGACAATTCATGAAAAGCAGACACAAGGTCTGCCCCACGGCAGATGCTTAATAAATGAAAGCTTTTGTTAATACAGTAGAACCGCGCGATCGCACACATTGGGGTGCAATGAAATGAGCGATAGGGTTCCACTTTCTAGAGCGGGCTCACTCTGGTCATTTCACTAAACTTCACATAAAGGTACTTCACTTTTTTATGCAATTGCCCTGTTTTATCTTATTTATACGAGTTTAACCATAACGTAGCGCTGGTACAATATTCGAATGGCATCGTATGACGGGAAACATGTAAAAATTGTACTATATACATGAAATTTAACTTCCTTGTTATGTTTTCCTCTCTCTATATATCGGCTTCTTCTATATATATCAGTTATTTTTCCAACGTCACTATATTTTAATAATATTATCTAACAATTCGATTCCCCAGCATTCTCTTGCAGGGAACAAAGTGGTACTGCACCCAGATTCTTTCTTCAAGGCTGATGTCCCCATCCATGGCTGCTAGGAATGCTGGTTACGGGAGTCTCATAGAAGTGTCTGTCCTCACTGAAACTGTCCTCAGCAGTGGAGAACTGCCCCGCCTGAGGCGATGTCCCCTGCGATGGGTGATTTCATGAGTCCAACTTGACCGGCTAAGAAATGCCCACTGCTGGTAAAACGCTGTTTCTGGGTGTGTCTGTGAGGGTGTTTCTGGAAGGGACCAGCGTTTGAGTCAGTAGACTGAGTAAGAAAGAGCTTCCCTCCCCACGTGGCTGGGCGTCACCCCGCCCACTGAGGACCCCGCAGAACGGAAAGGCAGAGGAAGGGTGAATTCTCTCCTCTTGAGCTGGGACGTCCGTCTTCTCCTGTCAGACACTGGAGCTCCTGGTTCTTGGGCCTCGGGACCCTAGAACTTATCACCAGCATTCCGCCCCTGCAGCCCGTTTTTCGGCCTTCAGCCTAGGACTGACTTACACCACCGGCTGTCCCGGGCCTCCAGCTTGCACGCAGCACACTGGGGGGCTTCTCCACTTCAACCACCGCGTGAGCCGACTTCCCTGACAAAGCTCCTCTCACGTATCAATACGAACCCTACTGGTGCTGTGTCTCTGGAGAACCCGGACTAATACACCTTCCAGGAGGTGACCAAGGCCAACGACTGACTGATGGAGGGGTGCAGACGCCCAGCTGAGGGGCCGCCCCAAATCCAGAGCTCCCCACGGGACTGGCTGAGGCCTCGGCCACCCCACGCGGCCAGCTGGCTTCTGCCTCGGCCACGTCGTGCCTTCTCGTTTCTTGCGGCTGTACATGCCGAGAAGACCTCGCGGGAAAACTTCCGCCTGCGATTTTCTGCCTGGGATTTATTTCTGCACACTCTGCGTTAGGACACTCATTTGGATGTCCCGCAGAAGAGCCGCTGGTCATTTCAGTTGATGACACTATTCTAAAGGTCCCTGTCTGAGCAGGTTAGAGCAAGCACCCCGGGCATTTTACTGAGCCATACCTGTGTCGGAGGATAGGTGACCAAAGCCACAGAAGTTTAATCGGGGGCTTGTGGGCAGAAGGGCCTCTTTGGCTGACCCAGGCATTTCTCTGCTTCCGGAATATCTGACGATGCCAGGGCACGTGGGGGCAGACGGAGACGTCACATGCGCCCTGTGCAAGCCCCCACTGATTAATCTCGGCAAAGACACTGAGGGTTTGGAGTAAACCCATGACCGCATTTCAGACAATTATTCTTCCCTGGAAAAGCACTGTCTGGTCTACAGGGCCTTGATCGATTCTCAATGCCTGATCTCACGACATGAGTGATTCTGCTACCTCGATTTACTGTCATTGGCCAAATGCTACTTGAAATGGAAAATCGTAAAAACGGTTGTTTGGATAAACGGAAGTAATGTCCGTGAAACCAGGCCAAAGCGAGTCCGGGGGGCACAGGTAAGCCGTGGGGGAAGGCGGCTCACGTCACACGCCGAAGTCCCCTGCTTCTGCTGCTCCATGGGCTGAACTGCATCTCTCCCCAAATTTATGGTGAAGCCCTAAGCCCCGATGTGGCTGCATCCGGTGACCGGTTTTTAGGAGTCTAGGTTAAGCGAGGTTATACGAGTGGGGCCATAATCTGATGAGACTGTGGCCTTCTAGGAAGAGGGGTCTCTGTCTCTTACTCTTTCTCTCTTCCCCTCCCCACGTGAGGCCAGAGAGCCAAGGTGGCCGCCTGCAAACCGGGAGGAGAATCCCCGCTAGGACCGAGCCCTGCCTTCGCCCTGCTCGGACGGCCGGCTCGGGACTGCGTGAGCACCCGTTCCCGTTAACCCACCACCATGCACGTGCCGGTGCACCCGCACCTGCAGCCTCATGCCTGTCGACCCCCACCTGCAGCCTCGTGCAGCCCGCGCACGGCAGTCAGCACAGTCGAGGGGCTCTCTCAGAGCGTATGCGGTATGCTCCAGCCCGGACGTGATGGGCTGCTGCACGACAGCCCCGCTCGGGGTGCCCCTTGGGGCAGTCACGTGGGGACGGGATCTCAGTGGGGAGAATTTGGGTAGCATTTCTGTATGTTCACTGTGCAATGGAAAAAGGCACAGCCTCTAGTGACTGCAGATGGATTGGTTGGCTGCTCAGGGATTTTTGAAAGAAAAAACTATTGGAAATTAGGTGTCATGGAGGAGGAGTATGTGCACGGACCCGCTAGGGTACGGTGAATGAACGTATTTATGACGAGACTAAAGGGGCTCCGGGAGCCACATCCTCCAGGCAAAGTCTCAGAATCAGGGAAGCAAGGTGGACCTCCCGAGGGCCTCAGTCAGCTTCTTCCCCTGGGGACCCTGGCATTTGCTCGATGGCTCTACCCACAAACCATATGCGGCGCCAGGAACGAAGGCCAGGTGTGGCCTCTCCAAACCGGACGTCCCTCGCCTAGCCGAGCTGGACACGGCCACTGCCACGTACTGGGCAGAGCCGAGCGCCAAGCACCCGCCGGGCAGGGCAGCCGTGCAGGCTTCATCCTTCTTGCCCTGGTGTCCCACGAGCTCCTCTCCTCATTCTGAAAGGTGTCCTGTTTCAGAAAGTACACCGTACGGTCACCCAGGTGACGCCGCCCGCGCCCGGACACTGTCGCCCTGCTGCTGGGGGAGGCACAGTCCCTTTTCCTTTCCGTGGTGGCCGAACAGCGGTTTATTCTAACAGAAACAGACGCACGTTCTGGACGCGGATCCGTCCGCCCTGTGGGGACATTTCTAACAGAGCCCTCATTCGGCGACTTGGGGGATTCACCGCCAGAGTATGCCACTCTGCACCGACACCAAGCGCGGACAGCACCTTACTGTAAAGGAGAACTCGTCATGATTTTTCTCACCTTGTGCCTTATAAAATAAAATCACCGGCTTGATCAACAGATGCAGCGGGCTTTGAGACTCGGGACTCAGAGAGGAGGTGACGGCCTGCGAGGCGGGGGTGCCGTACCACAGAATGAGCTATGTCCCTTAAACCGACAGCTATTTGTTGACTCAGGCTCCAAGCAGGGGATAGAACCACACAGCATTCTGAAAATGAAGAGTTTCACGTAAGGAATTATTAACTACAATAGATTACCCATCAAGGGACGAAGGAAATCTAAAAATGAAGGACAGATCCGCAGCGTGGACGTTCCCGCTAAAGCTGGCAGACCACCCCAGGGGCAGAAGCCTGTAAGGACCCCGCCCCTGGCCAGGGCTCGCGCCAGACCTCGTGTACCCTTCCGCGTGCCACACGTGCAGCCTCGGGCTCGGTGGGCTCCGATGGCTGGTGCCCAAAGGATGACGTGAACCAGGATTTACAGGAAAATTTTTATGAAATCGGAATCTGAAACTCCCAGTTAAGCATTTTGGCCTCCTTCTGATTCTACACTGCCACACAAAGGAGAGGGTCCCAGTATGTGCCGGGGTGACCGACTCTGACCCCCCAGGGGAGATTCTGTTCCTAAAACAGCACTGTCAGGGAGCACACGTCGTCCGCGGCGCACGCGACTGCGTCCTAGCTCTCACGCCCCGCAGTCACAGCCTCGTGGGACTGGTAGTGAGCCGACGAGAAGGCCCACGAAGGATATGAGCGGTGAATGAGGCCGCCGGCACCGCCATCGGGCGGAGAATCCCGGCGAGCTGAGAGGCCGTCAGAGGGGACAGGGCAGGTGAGGCGGCTGGTGGCAGAAGCGGCCTACAATTTATGAGACGCGGCAACCAGTTAGTTAATAATCCTCCTTCCTTCTCCCCACTACTCCGCACAGAAAGCACTGATGGAGCCAACACCTTCGGTGCGAGCGGGGTTTAAATATGCTGACGTGTCTCTCACCTTTAAACACCTGAACGGAATCAGTGGACCAAGTGCAGCTTGGAAGCATCTGGATGGAATATGCTGGCGAGGCGCGCGTCACCAGAACCCAGATGATCCGCGGAAGGCGCATCGGGAAAACACCTGGCTCGTGCACCACGCTGGCTGCCCCAGTGACACTGAGTGACTCAGCTACCTACTACCTCTGAGCCTAGGACAGAGCACCTTCTGGGACCCTTATTTGCCCATCCGTGA
>NW_011889005.1:34263-39761 GCF_000151845.1 Pteropus vampyrus
GAGCCTAGGACAGAGCACCTTCTGGGACCCTTATTTGCCCATCCGTGAAATAAATAAAGATGACTGCATGGGGTTATAATGAGGCACACATGATATAATGTCTATGAAAGAACTGGACACGCGTATAAAATTTATAAGTGGTTATTTATTTTTTGTTGACTCTACAATATTCTCACATCATATTCAAGGTAATTAACAGAAAGGCTCTTATAATGTCCTCATCTCGATGTCTGTATAAAACAGTCCGAACAAAACAAAACAAAGAGAAATATATATACCAGATAAAACCCAGGGAGACCACAGAAGTCACAGGAAGACAGCGCGTGCTCACTTCCAGCCCCCGGAGTGGCCCCGACGCCCTCCCCTCCAGGCTCAGCAGAGGCTTCCTCCTGTTTTGACCAGACACAGGCCCTTCTTTTACCATCTTCCGGTTCCGAAGATCCAGGTGGCCATCTCAAGTTCAGTCTAGACCTAAAGTGAAGCCTTCTTTCGTGCAGGGTTCATTTGAAAACTGGCAGCCTGTGGGTTACCCGGTAAACGGATATGAATGGATTCCCAGATGGGGAATGCGGTTACCTCCCAAATCCAGAAAGGTCCACGAAGCATCGTAGCCTCTTCTGCAGAGAGGTGGAGGGTGGAGCAAGTTCTCGGTACATTTACAGGGGTTATTTCAACTTGACCTGCCCTCCCGATTTCTACAAACTTCACGGATGTGGCAGAGCGCCTATCCCACCGCGAGGCACGTATTAGTCCAAGTCTGTCTGTCACCCAACTGCCATAATCCCAGCTGACCGATGGCATTCTGGGGGCCCGGGACTAAGGGCAGTTCAGAGCCTATATCCAACGGGATGTCTGCAGATTGCCCTTTTTCCGGTACGTAGTTCTGATCAGTAGCTACAGGTTTTTCTCTGGCCATTTTATGTTTTAAATAAAATATCATCATTGTTTTTTAGCCACTTTTAATTTTACTTAAGTTTGAAGATGTACTTCTCCATAGTTTTAAAATTTACACATTTTAATTTCCGAATCTGTTATTACAGCCTCCCTTTAAATTGCTAATTCGGCTCGATGGCATTCATCTCAGCTACTGCCCTCTGAGAGCTGGAGGCCTTTCCGCACATCGATTGTCTGCGTGATTCACCGGAGTTCGGAGTTCGCGCAGATTCGCGCCCCCGCTGTTCTGGGCAACGCGACTTCCCTCTGTTCGCCTCGCTCCCTTCTCCGTCTCCTCCTGCTGTCTCCGTGGCTCACATTTTGCTGACCTCGTGGTTTTCTGCTCCACTTGGTGGAGGCTCCGGCTTCTCGCGTTTTTGCGAAAGCCAAGCGGATGAATTCCCACAGAAATGCAATTATACTTCGTAGATGAACTAATGTATCTCCAGTCATCACGGAATCACGCGGTTTTCCCTTCCAGACTGCATTTTTAGCAGGCGGCCGTGCGGGCGCACAGCGCTGCCCTGGGCATGCAGGGGTGATGGGCAGAGCCTCTCTCGGACCTGCGAACGTGGGTGTCTTTGCAGCAAGTGGCCCTCGGACGGTGGCCGGGGAGCGGCCAGGGCACCGAAACGCTTCGTTCTGGATAACCTCTGGGCTCCTTGGAGAGAGCACATCATCTTCATGGTATTTAGGAACGAAGATCTGAATACAACCAGTGCCGGGGCTACTGTAGCATCATGGTCCCCGGCCCCTCTCAGGAAAACATGCATGTGTGCGCACCCCTCGACCTCCGACTGCTCTGAACCCCCGTCTGCCTATTAATCTATCTGTTCAACGAAGCAGCGTCTCAGAGCCATAGGGTCTCTTTCCGTTTTTTTCTACCTCCCTTCTCGTCGTTGAAAAGCTGGCTCCCCTCTGCGACGTAGCTCCTCATGTGCTCAAATGCCCATGTGCCAGTCTGTGCCCCCGTCATCCTGCTCGGCTCCTGGACCTCTGACTGCCACGTCACTCACCACTGGGCTGGAGCGCAGTCTAGTTCCGATACCATCCTAAAGGCTGTCGTTACTGATGCGTTCTGGTCTTAATGAATTTTGAACTAATTAACTGAGGGAGGTAGGAAAGGAGGGAGGGAGTTAGAGGAAAGAAGGCGAGTGTGCACTGAGATCTCATCCAGCCTTCCCGGCCCAGCTCAGAGAAGAATGCCACAGCCACGCAGCTCCCAGTGGGACGGGCGCTCTCTCCCCCGACCGAGACCCCAGACCTGCGTCTCCTCCGCGAAGCTGAGCACTCGTGTTTTCCCTGTCATTCAGTTCGTTTCTCCACTCAAATGCCTATGGTACCCCGGAACGGTTTCTTCCCACACCCCACTATTCATTCTCGTGGTGTCCTAGGTCTCTGCCCCGGCACGGATCACGGGGGACCCTGCACCGACTCCGGGACCCTCTGTGAGTGCCACGCTGCGCACGCTGTGGGCCCAGCGTGGGGAGACGTCACGCAAGCGTCCCCTCTCCCCCTCAGCACCGAGTCCAGCACAGTGCATGTCATGGCGCGGCCAACGTCAGCACAGCCAGGTGAATGGCGCTCTGGCCGACCGCGGGTGCCCCGTGCTCCCCCCTTCCGACCTCCTGCCGAAGCTGCGGCAGCTCGGCACCCCTTCCAAAGGTGCCGTGTCCCGACCCGCAGAACCCGGGATCGAGTCAGCGGGCCTGCGAGAGGGCCTGGAGGTGAGACTCACCAAGGGCTGTAGTTAGGATCATAGCTGGGGAGACCGTGCTGAGTTGGTACTGTGGGTCCGAAGTAACCGCGAGGGTCCTTGTGAGTGAACTGGGAGGCAGGCGAGCTGGAGAGACTGGGGGAGGCCACGCTGCCGGCTCGGACGGTGGAGAAGGGCCACGTGCCTAGGATGCAGGTGATCTCGAGAAGCAGAAAAAGGCAAGGAAACAGCTTCTCTCCTGGGCCTCCGGAAGGAACGCAACCCGGCAGACACCTTAATCTTAGCCCGGAGAAACCCACTTCTGACCGATAACCTTAGGGAAGTATGCATCTCTCTTGGAATAGTGTGTACTTAAGCATCCTTCCTGTGCCCCTCCCCGGGGATCAAACTCCATACAGACAGAGACCACATCTTTGGCACCCATCCTTATGGCCATCACATGGTTGCGTCCCAGTGACCTGATCTCTCCAACGGTTTCACTTTTGAGGTTTTTCTCTTATTTATTCTAGTGGAGACCTTTAGGCCTTCGTGTGAATAACAGGTAAGGAGACGTGACCTTGGGAGATTCTCCAAGTTCGACCTCGTTTCATGCTAATCTGTGAAAAAGTCGGCATGCCAAGGGTAAAGAATTCGGCTAAGGCGTTTTCTTCTAAAGGAGACGTGTGCGTTTACCCATCCACACCTTCCCGCGTGAGTGCTGGCTCCTCCTCCTAGAATGCTCGTGCCTCCCGGCCCCCCACAGTCCCACTGCCACTGGAACAAAGATTGGGGCCGCATGACTCACTCGCCTTGTGCATCGGAACTCATCAGAGAACGTTCCAGGAAATCCCAAGGCTCTAGGTAAGGTTGAGCTTAGAGCGTTTATCATGGCTTCCGGAAGCCAGCTCGTCAAAGGCCCCAGGGTTCCCAAGCGGTGACCCCGCAGAGGTCCCTAACAGCGGCCCGCATTTCCTGTCACAGGTGGCTGTCTCCTAACGCGGTGGCGGGACCTATAACGGAGACGTAAAACGCCTGTAAGTCTGAGCTGAGGAAAGTGCCTGGGCTCATTTGGCGTAAAGAGGGACACATTTCTCATCTCTGCTTTCCTACTCGTTACGTTGTCTCATAAATTCAATAATCTTAGAGTCAGCATTTCTCATCGCATTAAGGACCCATCCATGAATCACAACTTTGCATTATTCAAGGGTTTGTTTAATCAGGATTTGCCTATTACGATAAAAGAAATGATGAAGCAGCTTTGACCTTTAAACTCTTCACGTCTGGCCTCAAATTTGGGTTTGCATTTCTCTAAAAAGGAGAATCTGTTGTTGAAATCCACTGAAACCTGAAGTCACTCTTGCTTGACAGCTCACAGGGTTTCTTCCTGCGAAATGCCTTCGTGCACGCCCTCCACAGGAATGCGCCCTCCTCTGCCGAGGCCTGGGCGGAGCGTCCCCAGGGAAGCTGGATGTGGACAGGTTTTTGCTGTCGGCCCGGAATCTGCAGGTCGGGACTCGTCAGGGACGTCCCCACTCTTCCCATCTGTCACAAATGACATTTCACATCTCCAATGCTACTTTTCACAAGTGTTATTTGTCTAATATTTCTGCAAAGGAATCACTGTTCTTTCCATTATTTTCGAAAACGAGAACTTGAAGCTCGTGAAGACGACGTGGCTCACCCAAGGTGAACGCCGGCTGAGGTAGCGTGGGGTCAAGTTGGAAAGCGCTGATCTAACTCAAACTCCTCATTTTCCCAGCAGCGACACTAGGATGGAATTAAGGGAAGTGAAATTTCGAGAAATTACTCCAGAGTTCGGATCAAAACGGTTTCGGAGTGCAAATTTCTGGACTGGAGCCTCGGTGTCCTTCCCAGCCCCGAGGTCAAAGGCATGTAGACCGAGGATGAACCTCGGGTGTCCCCTCAGTCGTAACTTGCACTGAGAGCACCGAGGCCCCTAAAGGACAGGTAGGGACACTCATACGGTTACAGAAATGTCCCAGAACGGAACCATAATGCCAACCATCACCTCCAGAATTTGGCTAAACTGAGCAAGCCGAGATTTTATCGACTGTCATAAACACCCTCGTCATACATGGATCCCCTCTCTCTTTTTCTAACATTTTTCCAAGTTCTAAAAAATCGACGATACATAATAAAAACTTAAATTATCTTTTTATTCGATAGTCCCGATCCCGGCTCTCTAACTAGATAAAATCGCTTTAAAATCCGTCGCGCATTCTTCCAGATGCTGTTTAGTTTCTACTCATGAACGTGCGCGCACAGTGCTGGTGCTTAAGAATGTGGATCGTATCATAATATAAATTCACTTAGTTGCTTCTTCCCCACACTATGCCATGGCCGTGTGTGTCGGTGTCAACATACCTGTTTCATTCTTTTCCAATATCACGGCGCGAACAAAATGCATCGAATACCCACCTGTCATAAGGTGTATCATCTCTAAGGATTTAAGGCCCACGTGAAAGAAAACGTCCAGCGAACTGGCTTATCTTCCTATCTGCAGCCGTATCTTGGACTTAGCTACTCGGACTCAGTGACGAGAACAAAGATCTGTGACGTCAGAGGCCTGAGGTTTGAACCCGTCTCTGTCTCCAACCTTGTGCGAGTCCCCAGTCTTTAATTTTCTTTTCCGTGACGCAGGAATGGCAATACGTAGCTCGCTGGCCGTTTTTAAAGGTACAAGTGAAAAACTCATGGGAAGTTCCTGGCACGAAGAAGCGCACAGTAAATACTCACGGACGTCTCTACTGCCTTCACGTGTTGAGTCTGTCGCTTCCCGTCAGACCACGAATCATAGGGAGCGAGCGTCACTTCCCCGTTTACGTTCTCTTGCCCTAGAAGGAGGCCT
>NW_011889005.1:41036-43796 GCF_000151845.1 Pteropus vampyrus
CCAATTGCATGTTTCGTAGGTTACTCATACATCAAAGTCTAAATCCGACCGCCCAGTCTCCACCCTAAATACCGGCTTTCCATGTACTCGCCACCTCAGTTACGAGCGACTCTACTTTCCTAGTTGCTGGGACCAATGATCTGAAAATCATTCGAAGTTATTTTCTGTCCCACACACCCCGGGTCTCATATAGCAGCACATTCGGTCGGCGCTCTCTTCAAAATATATCGAGAATCTGAGCGCTGAGGACCACCTCTGCGGCCGCTGGCCTAGTACAGCCCGCCGTCTGCTCCCTACGCCATCGCAATAGCATCCTGGTAAAACATAAATGACCATGTTATTCCTCTGTTCGAACCTGCAGATGTTCTGAGCAAAACCCACCACGTTCCTTCGATGGTTTAAGATCGTCATGAGAAAGAGCGAGTTTTTCAAGTTCACTTGAAAAGTGAGAAGAGTTTTTCCAACGGGGAAAGTTACGGGAGGCTTTAGATAAAAAGGAAGGACTTGGCTTGTCTTTCAGGGTAGTATGTTTGGAGGGAGAGGTAGATATTGGAAAATAAGAGCATTCGGGGGAGAGGAACAGACGCACGTACCGACAGACGCGCGGACAACTACAGCCTTCAATAATCAGTGTTTTCAGGAAACGACTGTAGGCCGATGGATGCTTCACCAGGAGACAGGAACAGGAAGGCAGATTTAAGCCAGACCATGGAAGGGCGTACAAAATACTCTAGATGCGTTTCGATGGGCGATAGGGAACCACAGAAATCTCATTCCACGCAGAAACGGCATGATGGGAATGATAAAACGCAGAAACCAGGGAGGAGCTCGCTGCGTGGAGGAGCGTGGAGATGCCAGGGAGGGCGCGCCCACAGCCGACGGGCGAGGGGCGCTGCCCGGAAGGGCGAAGAGCGGGCGCCTGGACGCCCCCCGTGGTTATGCACTAGGCGGTTGAGAAGCCGTTACGATATTCCTAGAAATATTCTCAGTGAAAACAGTGGTCGCCGGGACGTGGAGAAGTCGGCGTTTAGACAAAAGAGCTAGGGATGCCGCCTTCTCCGTTACTCTGCAAATAAAAATCTTTGCAAAGTCTCATGAACGTCTCCTCCTGGTACCATAGTGAGCGATGTATTTATAGGGCATTCAGGTCAGAGCCTATTTTTCTGACTTCGTTGCCGTGAAGCCACTCACTACCGAAAATCAGGTTCAGTAAGAGTCCCTGAGGTAGAACCCACAGGATATGAGGGCCAAATGCACGAGATAGGTCAAAGTGGCAGAGGAGGCGAAGATGACTTCTGATTTCTAGAATTCTACCATTTCAGTCTATTTTTAAAGATGATCCTTCTTTGTATGTGGCTTAGACAACTTTCATCCACAAAATATTATCCAGGAAAACATAACTGGGCATGTACCTAGCAGCTGTCATTTAGAATATCTTTTCAATATGGAACAGATGTCCTGTGCCATACAGAATCCGTGACTTCGCTCAGGTCCAGGTATATCACCCCCCGTCAGTATCTGCCCATCTGTAAGTGCCGTTGCCTCGTCACGGAAGATTAGATGCATCCGGCAGCGAACGAACGTTCCCTCAGAAAACCTTTCAGGCTGCTGCCGATACCTCGTTCTCTCCTGTGACCACGTTTCTTCAGCAAGCATTTTGTGGCTGTTTTAGAGGAGAGATATCTGGCTTGCAAACAGTCTCTAATGACGGTCGCCAGATTAGCTTGGAAACTATATAAATCAGAAGAGCCGCCCGCACTCCAGTTAAGTACCTGAAGAACAGATCGCTTTGAACACGCCAGCGGTCACTGGCAGAACTTGCTGTACGCGATTATTTAACGAGCATCCGTTTGTGTTCTCGTGATATCATCAGCTAGGGGCCCGAATGCGCTAAGCCTCCGGGAGTTCTCGATTTCCAGGCTTCCTTCCTTCTGCTTGGTGTCAGGTTCCAAGCTTCCCATCACCTGGAATCGAGTCTATCTTTTGTTCTCTTGCTTCGACCTCAGCAGATCGATTCATATTTGCTTTAAAATCTTTCCCCAAAGAGTCTTCTTCCCTGTGACCATGTGCCATCGTCACTGTCTTTTGCCACCATACCTTGGAGGGTTGCCTGGCGAGCACCCTGCACCATAAATGATGCTTCCCTTCTGATTGTTGTCATCGGCCTTGGCCGTGCCACCTCCCTCAAAACAGGCACCTCTCCCCGCCATCTTGGGTCTGTGACCTGCCCAACGCGAGCACAGCGGATACCAGCGCGGGACTGCACTTCTGCTCCCTGGCTATTCTCCGGGGGACCCTTGTTCCTTGGCTCTGTCTCCACTTCGGAAAAGCAGGTAGCAGACCAGTGCAAGGGGTGGCCCATCGCGGCACAGACGCTAACACGGCGCCTGGTACATGGCACCACGTTCGTAAACACTTACTGGATAAACGAACGAACGATGCCCTCCCGCGGAAGCCAGCGCTCACGCATGCCGTCCGATGCGTCGGCTCCGCTGTCACGTGCTCTGAGAAGTCTCCCTGACTACCCTTTCCAGCCGCCCGAGTTTCCACGGTGCTGTACTTACAGACTGCCAGCGTGGCACATTTTAGAGTGAAGCCCATAAGCCCGCTCGGTTCACTCACACTAATAAGTCTACGGTGCCCTGGGGGCCAAACACCTGGCTTCTGCAGCTCTGTGCTCCTCACACCTCGACGGAGCCTTGATGACAGAGGACCTTCGTGCGCTTGCTAAATGATGCGCAAACAGCTAGGAAAGGGGCT
>NW_011889005.1:45151-51199 GCF_000151845.1 Pteropus vampyrus
GCAGAGCAGGGCTCAGGCAGTGCCCGCCGGTCTCACGCTGGTGGAAGCGAGGCCCACACGACTGTGTCCATCCGATTTTATGGCCCTGGGGATCAGATCATAGCCATTTAATTATGAGCACAGTCCCTCATTTCAGTTACTCACACCACTCACAGACTTCGTCAGAAGCGGAGGCGAACCAGCAGCTTCTCCTCGAATGGAGACTACCTGTCAACAGAGACACGTCTTCATCCCCAAACCGCAAGGCAATCTGGGGGCTCAGCGTAGCATCTCGGCCACAATACATCTCCAGGGTCCCCGAGTCCGCTGGGCTGGGTCACAGGGCCCAAGCGGCAGGATGGGGTTCCCAACAGCCTGGATGTGCCGTGGCCCATTTCTTTAACACAGGCAGCCCCTACCTCTCCTTCAAGGCCAAGCTCAAGTGCGCCCTCCTCCCCGAAGCCTTCCGGGGCACGCTGACGCCTCGCCCGCCCAAACGTCCGCTCGTACAGCCTTCTGAGCCTTACAACAAGTATGGCTCTGTCGTAGCCATGTGTTCCCTCATCTGCGAGCTCTGTGAGGGGGGGACCGTCCCATTTATCTCTGTGTCCCCAGGGCCTAGCACAGTCTTGGTGCACAAAAGACAGTCGACAAGTTCTTACCATACAAATGAATGAATTATCAAACCTCGTAATCAGAGTATTCTCCAATCTGGTCAAATTAGGGTTTGTTCGTTCATTCATTGATTCTGATCAGATATTCAGATTCAAATTATGTGTATCGGGCCCCTATAATTTTCCTTTTACATTTTCCACTGAATCGTGCCTTACTGCTTAGCTCGAGGAGTATGGCATCTGCATTGTGTCATTTTCTCTTTAGTCACACCCTGTAAAAGACACAACTGCATCCTCATCTTACAGGTAAAAAGACTGGGGCACCGAGCGGCGGAGCACCTGGCCCGGGTCCCAGCGCTGGGAACCAGGGATGCGGGACTTGGACCAGGGTCCGAGGTCGCGCCTGGCCAGGGGTGTGCGGGGCTGCGGCCGCTCGTTTCGTAGGCATGAGTCCACAGACGGGTCACACACTGCACAGGCACTCGGATGACAGCACAGTGTCTGCCCTCAAGGAACTGATATGCTAGTGGGATAAAGAGACCGTTTAACCACTGAGTACCATAAACTGGGTGACGGTTATGGGAAAGGAGCCTGGGCGGCGACGTGAGGGCAGAGCAGGAAGATGGCCTGGCCTCCCGGGGGAGATGAGGGGCCCTGGAATTCAGCAGGAACGAGCCAGGTGCGCATCATCCTGGCGGCTGCTGTTGAAAACCCAGGTCAGCAAAGAAAGAATGGCCACGAGGAGGAGGGAGAGAAAGGCGGAGGAAGGCAGTCGTGTTAACTGAAATCCCAACGCAGAGAGATAACCACTGAAAAATTTAGATTCTATCCTCCCAACCATTCTATATGCAAATATAGGACTAATGTATACGATGCTATTATACAAACACAGGTTTGATTAATTCTTGCCCAAGGAACTGTATATAACGTGTCATGTTATACATCCTGACACCTAAGCAGAAATGTCCAGAGGCCCCAGTGCCATCCCTGAGGAGCCTGAGTGACCCTATGCGACAACTGACAACAGCAGCCCGTTCTCAGCTGTGTCATTAAGACATTGCAGTCAGCGTTCAGGGTGGCGTTTAGAGAGCTACTTACTCCCAGTATGGGTAAAGCGTACACGCACACACACGAAGCTCACCTCTGCCCACAAGCATACAGGCGGGTCCGCGCATGCTCGGGGCACCCCGCACCCCCGGGCTCCGCAGGCCGTTTGCGTAGGAGACATTTCCCGTGAGTGTCTAACGGGAAAACTGCCAGAGTCCCACCGTCTCAAACACCTACGTACGACCTCGGATTCTCAGTGACCTACGTGCTGGTGAACAGTTTTCTAAATAACTCAGCCAAGGAGAAAGAAAGTCTGTGGAACCAAAGCTTTCGCTGTCTCTAAAAAATCTCGGGGTTTTGCAGCAGTTTGGCGGGTCCTTGGAAGTGTGTTAGAGATGGCATCCCTCACCGGTCCCGGCGCAGGTGGACGTCTCATAGGTAAGTGGGATGTGGATTCTCTCCTGAAACTACTGCGAACCCACGGAGCATGCGTGTTTAAGCAGGGGTTGTGTGGCCATTGAAATTTTACAAATGCCTCCGTCCCAGAGGCATTTGAGGAAGCTGCTAGGACGTGACCTGCCTCCCAGGCGTGTGGGTCACGTGAGCCAAGAAGAGCGGTGGGAGCTCCCCTCATGCTTCTCACGTCCAGCAGAATGAGGCTGGTGGGCTTGGGTCAGACAGACGTGGCTTTGAGTCCTAGCCCTGCCACCTGCTATCTGTCAGACCTGGAACAAACCAGGTCACTTCCACAAAAATGTCTCCCTGTCTGTTACGTAGGATAAGAACACAAAGTACTGTTTAACGCAGGGTTGACTGAGACGACGCGGCCGATGGGGAGGACTCGGTTTCCCTGCCACCCTTCCTGGCACCTCCCTCCCGTTCCCGCCGGGACCCGCACCACCCACCCCCGCCTCCTGGCTTATCCTCAGACGCAGACTGCCTGTCTGAGCACATCTAGTAGAGCAGTGGTGCTCAATCCTGACTGCGTCCAGAGTCGCCGAAGGAGCTTCGCTTTCGTTTTTTCATTAAATATAGTTTATTATATCCGAGGTAGTCCGTAGGTGTTTGAGACGGTGGGATTCTGGCAGTTTTCCTGTTAGACACTCACGGGAAACGTCTCCTACATGTATATGTGGTCACCACGCTATGTCTAGTAACCATCTGTCCCCGTCTAAGCTTATTACGATATTATCGATCACAGTCCTCTGTGCTGTACGTCACATCCCCGTGACTGTTTATCTTATAACCGGACTTCGTACGTCTCATTCCCCTTCGCCTTTTCACCCATCCCCCAAAGCCTCTTCCCTCCAGCGACCATCACTGTGGCCTCTGTCTCTATGAGTCTGTTTCTGTTTTGTTCTTTTCTCTTTAGATCCCACATATAAATGAAATCACACGGTGTTTGTTTTTCTCTATCTGACTTATCTCGATTGGCGTAGTACCCTCTAAGTCCATCCATGTTATCACGAATGGCAAGACTTTATTCTTTCTCCTCGATGAATACTATTCCACTGCGTGTGTGGACCACATCTTTTTCTATCCATTCATCTATCGATGGACATATGAAAAGATATTCAACATCACTAATCATCAGGCAGACGCGAATCGAAACCAAATCAGATATCACTTCACAAAGTCAACAACAGCCAGTGACGGCAAAGACGTGGAGAAAGCAACCCTCGTTCACCGTTGGTGAGAATGTAAATTGGTGCAGCCACTGTGAAAACTGTCTGGAGGTTCCTCAAAGTATTGAAAATAGAGCTGTTACGTGACCACATGACTTCCTGTGTGGGCATTTGCCTGAGGGAGGTTTATAAGCAAAACCTGCACACTGGCAAGTGTACACTGGTCTCGGTTAAGGCTTAGACATCGGTGTGACTTCGAAGCTCTTGGGCGACTCTGATGTGCACCCAGCACGAGGACCGTGGTCTAAGGGTGATGTCACACTTTCCAGTGTGTGGTCGTGACACGCCTACATCTGGATGGCCCCGAGTGTCCCCGGGGCCACCGAGCTGCTCGCTCAGTGTCTCCGAGGCTGACCGTGCGCTCATCAACATCCCCTCCCCCAGTGACGCTTATGCTCCACCAAGTTCGAGAACCACAGTTCATGTTCAAACCTCCCACTTTTATATGTGGGAAACTGAGCCCCCTAAAGTGGGAGGAACTGATCTAAGATACCAGCCAGGGCGAGGGGTCTCTCCCAGGTATCCTGAGATACAATCCGGCATTCACTCCAACGGGCTACGTGCAAAAGGCGGCAGAAAATTTGAAAGCTCTATTATGACCCTTTGTGCAGAAAATCAAGTGCGGACTTCTTGAGTCAGCTATAAAAACAAATAAAATTTATAACAGAAATAGAAACAAAACCATAAAGCAAATAAAATTTAAATAAACAACAATGAGACACAGAAATCGTTTTGCTGAAATAAAAGAAAAGCCTGCTCGAAACATTCCACGAACGTAATCACGGCCTCTAAGCAGGAGCGTGATTTAGATTTTGACATGTTTTACTTCTTTGTGCCGTGTGATCCATCTCCCCACTGCTTTGCTCGCTGCTAATGTAGAAGAATAAACGCACGTTGATATGGTTCACCACGATAACAGTTTTGCTTTCCTGACTAGACACAACCATCACATATATTCAGCCTTCCTTTTTAATTTTCTCATTAACCTGACAGAATTCAATCACTTCATGCCAGCGGAGTCGTAAACACAAACATAAAGCTGGGGCTAATCATGCATGATTGTTCAGGAATATAAAATGCTCCAGAATGCTTATATAATTATTGCGATAAATTTACACACACACACACACGCACGCACACACGCACACACACGTACACACATGCACACATGCGCACACACACACACACATTTTCATGTAGAATGCCAGGACTGTGGACAGGTTGGGCAAACTGTAATTATAGAAATGCCAATTTTGACCATATAAAATGAACATTTTATGATTTCTTGGGAGATAAGAACAATCAAAAAATCACTGTGCTTTGTTTTTACCTCTGCGTTTCTGGGGTAGATGTTTCTCTGTGTTAACCAGGTGATTGTCTTCTGACCTCAGGTTTGACTAAATGAAGATTTTTAAGGTCAGCTTCTCATAATGAAACATAATGGAGACTTCAAGCATCTAATCGAAATGTACTTTTAATCTACCAAGTGTCTATTTCCTGGTCAATCATCTAACAAGCAAGAAGGACCATTTTTCCATCAGTACCACAACATCGTTCAATATCCTATCATGTCATCCTCTAAAGTCATTAACTATGCTTATTGTACGTGAGATAAAAACACTGTCCTGTTCATTACTTTTCCGGTTGAGTATTCTCCCTCTGCTCATTACCACTCAGGGGATTTTTTTCATGTCATGCAGTGGCTCTGTGTCATTCTGCTAATCTTTCACACACGACCATGCGGACACGTATACGTGAATCACATTTCATTTAGGAAATCCATCCGTCTTTTTATTTGTGGTATTAAACATCTATCTTAGTCTTATTTAAACGCATTTTTATATAGGCTTATACTTTCTCATCTTTTCTACACCTTTTATAGTAAAGCTTTACTCTTTTTCTGCAATTAACGTTGGATGTTAGATGAGCACCTGCATGATTTTCCCCTCAGCCGAATTTCAAGATACTGTTTATGAAATCATCAAATAATTATTTGAACTTTAAATGCGAACCACTACCTTTTTAGATATTAAGCTTTAAATAACAGATTGTGTCTCCTCCTACCTGCTATATGTTCTCTCTCCTCTCTCAGCACCATCGGACCTAAATAAATTATTTCACGTTTCTGGCGAGTAGCCGAACGGCAGGTTAGAACTCCTTCCAAGGGTCTGCTTTTTTAAACTTGCCTTGGATATTATCCTACATCTATATTTTTTTCCAAATTTCCTTTGGAGTTCCTCTGCCGACTAGTCTTAACGTCACATTAAGATTTAGGTAGAACTATCGTGGTTATGAATTAAGTCGGGACAAATTATAATTTTCATAAAATTGGGTGATCCTCCCCAGGAGCAAAGCACAGCTCTCTGCTCATTTAAACATGCATTTGCTTGCAGACAGCGTGTCTTTCTAAGTTTCTCGGCAGCGGTTCCGTGTGCGTTGTGGCTCACGTGCGACAAAGCTGTAATAGCACCATGAGAACACGCCGAGGCACCTCGCAGCGGACGCGCTGGTCAGAGTGCGGGATTCCGGTCGCACGCTCCCGGAGGCGCGGTCTGCAGCGTGCCCGGCTTCGTACACGTCTGACCGTGGCGGACAGGAGTGTTTCTGGGAGTATCAGAAAACCTGGAACTTCGACTCAATGACTGCATGACGACACCGTCACACCTCGCCCCCCTGTCCTCGAATGCCAGCGCTTCGACGACCCGATGCCCCTTCCTCCGTGT
>NW_011889005.1:53509-55179 GCF_000151845.1 Pteropus vampyrus
CTGCTCCCGTCGGGGCGCTCCTGTCGGGGTGCCTCCCCGCCCTGCGTCAGGCCGCAAGGCCCCCCTCACTTCTGCCAATGTTTCCTCCTCCGCAGGCTTTTCAGTTGAACCACCTCAGGGTAAGTAAGTCAGATCCCTAAACACAAGGCTGGCCCTGACGGATACCTTACCCAAATGAAGCGCACCGGGAAAACGTCATGATGACTCGTTCCAGGATTCCGAAGTGAGCAACACGTTCGTTAAGTGGAAGCTGGGCTGAAACGTGGCTGCCGTGGAGAAACGGATTCTGAGCGAGACCCAGGGAACTCGGAAGGCACGGGCGGCGGGCGGGCTCCGGGGGCAGGGCTCCTGGGTCGGATTTGCCCCGTCCGCTCCTCAGATCACTTTGAACACATTTCTGCGACATTCTGGTGGAAGCGAAGGGTCTGCGGGGTCGGTCAGTCCTTGGTTCAGCTCCCAGCCCGCTCACTATCCCGGATGCTGGGCAAGTGCTTAAACGTCGTCGTCAAAGTCTGATCAGCTTGAAAATGAGTGTAGTATATGCAGGTCCGAAATCCTTATCCAAAACTTCCGGGCTCGGAAATGTTTCAGAATCCAGAATGTTTTCAAATTTCAGCAGTTTAATTATAATGCAGTGCATGTTTCTAACATCGTGAAATGCCCAGAAAGGTTCAAGGAGAGGACTCCAATAAAACTCATTACCGTTTTTTGCAAGGATTCATGAATATTCATAAGAATGAAGTAAATGAAAACTATAAATAATGTCATGCCGTTTCTAGCCAGGTTTTTCTACCAAGTGACTTACAAAATCTTTGCGTTTTTTTAACTACCTTCCAGAGGTATTTTGAGATCTTATTAATTAATGCATTTCAAGCCAGTAGCACATCGTCTGAAATATAGTATAAACTCGACAAATGTCAGCTGCCGTCACCCCATTCGCCATCGCTATAGGGGCCAGCACTGCACAATTATAGAAAAACTTCCCCATGAACTAATTTTATTTGCGGCCAGGAGCTCTGTGGTGTAGTGTCCAATGCCCCCGGGTCATCGGCGTGTACTGTATCTCCAAGAGTCATATTTGATAGTTGTAAGTAGAGCTGGAGTCGAAGTTCAGGGCCTCCATCTCGGATCCTGGGCTCTCCCAATATTTATCCATCCGTTCGAATAAGAAACTATACACAGACTATAATCCCATGTGTCTAGAATCAAAGCGCAGCACAGGCACAGTGGGGCAGGGTCCGCCAGTGGACCGAAGTGACCCACAAGCTCCGGGAAGCGGGGTGAATCGGTTTGCACACCAGCTTTCCATACCCCGGGGAAAGATACCTTGACGTTCATCACATTTTCCAAAATACAGAGAGAGGTCCAGACACAGAGAAGCGTCTGGAAACAGGGCCGTGGCAGGACAAGGTCTCTGCATTGCGGGGCTGACCCCTCTCGCTGTGGATTCGATTGTGACGGTCCACAGTGGCTCCAGGGCCTGACAATTGGATTAACCCGGCAGGAGAACATCTCCTTGCTCATTAGCATAAGGAGATCTTCCAGGCTTCCAGGGTCCGGCTGGCAAATGATAAAAGGCCTGGGTCCCGAACGGTGCCCTCTGAGACGTTTAAATGGGTTTGAGAGGGAGCCTGTCACATCTGGTTGTTGTGATAATTAGATTGTGGCTC
>NW_011889005.1:56369-79051 GCF_000151845.1 Pteropus vampyrus
AGTGCTTGGCACACAGCAGGCACTCAGTCTGGCACACAGTAGGCACTCAGCTTGGCACACAGTAGGCACTCAGTGAGAACACGTGGGTGGAGAGAAGGATGGGCTGTTGGGGCCATGCTTCCATGTCACCTGTACAGAAAAGTCTTCCCCAACTGTTTCCCTGTCCTTTATGCACCTCCTTCCCCATAGTGATGACAAATTATAATTACGTGGTTAACTTTTAACTTCATCTTCCCCATACGAATAGAAGCTGCACGAAGGCAGGAACAAGGTCTGCCCTGCTCGTTTCTAGAACAGGGCTTGGCAGGTATTTGGTGCTCGGTGTTCTCTTGTCGAGTGAATTGGTAGAAACAGAACCTCCGGATTTTCGGGTGACGATTTTCTCGGCTCAGCATGTAACCTTCAGCCCCCTGCTTGTCATCTGAGGAAAGTGACCTCCACTCTCTGCACCTTGGTCTGACCACACAAAGAAGGCAGGGGGGCGGGGGGAGACCATATGAGTGCTGTTTCTTTCCAGTGCGGACGCTCAGAATGTCTAGGGTCTGCCGTTTCTTATGACGGGCGGATGCCATTATTGTAATCTATGACCGCTGAAGAGGTGTGCTGGACTCAACTCAGAGGCTGGACTGCATTTTTTAGATCAGTGTTTGCACATGTCAAGTTAGGTCAAGTTCAGACCCCAATCTCAAGTATTAAGCCCAATTTTAAAGTAAAATATGCTAAAATATAAATCATCACAATTTTTATTAACATCCTGGCAGGAAATAGATCACGTGAACATATTGAAGGAGAATTTACCTTAAGCCATTTGTAAAAGGGAACAATTCATCCTGTGGGCAGGATTTGGGGGATCCAGGAGGGAGAGTCCCTATCCTGAAGCTAGCGATATTGGTGAGCATGGCACCCCCAGTCCTGCAGGGGTGAGGGAGGTTCAGTTCTCAGAGCGCGGAGAGAGGGTGAGCTGTGTAGAGAGCGTCATCCACAGAGCTGCGACTTGCAGCCAGGGAACACGCCCAGCCCCCAGACACCTTGCAGGGAGAGGTCACTTGCCTTCGGATCCCTTGCCAGCACCCCGCATCAGCCCAACCCATCGCAGAGAGACTGCGGCGCTTTCTCATTAGGTCCGCAGGCCTGAGCTTAGAGCCGGGCGGGAAAGCACAGAGAGATGGGCACAGTGATAGACAGAAAACTTACAGATTTAAACATTTTATTAAGTGTATTGGGGTGACACTGGTTAATAAAATTATATGAGTTTCAAGTGTACAGTTCTAGTTCAGATTGTGTTCCCCACCCAAAGTCAAATCTCTTTCTGTCACCATATGGTGACCCCCTTTACCCTTGTATACCTCCCCCTCCATCTGGTAACCACCCTACTATTGTCTGTGTCTATGAGTTTTCGTCTGTTTGTCTTGTTTGTTTGTTGTTTTCAGTTTTATATCCCACATACAAGTGAAATCATATGATTCCTGACTTTTTCTGACTTAATTCACTTAACATGATTATCTCAAGATCCATCCACGTTGTCTCAAATTGCTTCTCTCACGTGAGTCATTTTTATGTAAACACTAATAACCAAAAATAGCCAAGACAACCTTGAAGTAGAATAAACAGGGAGGATTGCTATTACCAGATATTAAGATCTATATAAAGTTGCATAATTAAGACAGTACAATAATGGGTGCAAAAATAGGCAAATGGAGAAATGGAATAGGATAAAATTTCTGCTTCACACACACACACACACACACACACACACACACACACACGCAAGCAAACACAAATGCAATATATAAATGAATTATTCTGGATCAATTGGACAGCCATATTTTTAAAATATCTATATTGATTCCTTTTCATTGTATACATAAAATTCATTCTAGATAGAGTATAGATCTAAATGTAAAAAGAAAACTGTTATAAATTCTAAGAAATAACACTGGAGAATGGCTTAATGGCATGGGCAGGCAAAGATTTTTTTAAACAGGAAAAACATGCACTAACCATAAAGTATTTTTTAAAAAGATCACTTGTCTAGGATGTAATTAGGAATTTCTATTCATCAAAACACACCGTTAAGAGAGGAACTGTGCAGGCCACAGGGAGGAGACAATGATTACATATGACGAAGGACTCACATCCAAAATAAATAAAGAAGTACCCTAAATTGCTACGGAAAAGCAAGAAAACTCGATAGAAGAATGGGCAAGAGACTGATCAGGCACTTTGCCAAAAAATTTTTATCCAAGAAACTAACATTTATACGAAAAGAGTTCAACCTCTTTTTTCAAATGCAAATTTAAATTATAATGAGATCCCAGTAAATGCCCCCATACTGCCAAAAAGCTAAAATGAAAATGACTGACAGTACTAAGTGCTGGTGAGTATCTGTCAGCTGCTGTGCTCACCCTAGGCTGGGAGGAGCGTAAATTGTTACAACCATTTTGTAAAACTGGTTGGCAAGATCTGTAAAAACTGAACAAAAGAATACTTTGTTGCCCAGAAACGCCTTCCTAGGTAATAATGGAGCACTCGCTTTACTAAGGCGTGTGTAAGAATTTTCATAGTAGCACCATTTGTAACAAAACTGGACACCACCCAATGTTCATATGCGGTGAGATGGAGAACCACACGTGGCATATTCACACTGTGGCACAGGAAACAAAGGAAAAGAACCAAATACAGCCATGCAGAGCAGCACAGACGAAATCTCGGAAGGAAAGCACTGAGCAAGCCAACCCAGACACGGTGAGGAGCACACCGTGTGGTGTGGTGGACGTGTACGGGTGTGTGTGCACGTGTACTGAGGATGTGCGCGTGTGCGTCTGTGCGCTGTGCATGTGTGTGCATGTATGCTTCCGATGCAGGAAAAATTCATCTTTGGTGGTAAAAATCAGGGTTGCGTTTATCTTTGGAAATGGGTGTCACGGCTGGAAAGGACTGTAGGTTTCCTGAGGGGTCCTGGCACTGTTTTGAAATTTTCCCTTGACCTGGGTGGCGGTTACACAGGAAATGTTTTACTTTGTGAAAACTCTCCCAGCTGTACATTTTTGATGTGGGCACTTTGGGGTTTGATTTTATGCTCAATAACAGAAAAGATTATTTTGAAACTATTCTTTAGTTATTAAGTGTGCGATCCTAAAGTGTTTCATGGCATTTCCAACTCGGGGAAGCTTCTGATGCTTAGGCTCCTCCATAAATGGTTTGCCACGATTTCTTCGTTCAGTCAAGTATCTACTGAGGTCCTGCTCCGTCCGGGGGTACCGCTTGATGCACACACATGATGTATGCAGGTGGAGGGCGAGGTGCCAATTCGATAATTCATGCTACCGATCAGTAGTGAAGCTGAAACATGAGCTGGTAGGTTCTGACTGGCCTGGAGAGCATCTCCGAAGGGAAGGACACATTGAAAGCTTTAGTCCCCAACTCAGGCTACAGGTGCAATATCAGACGTCTCTATGACATGAATGCAGGAGGAGCCAGCGTCTGTGAGGCCCAGTGAACTGGAGCGAGCATGGGATGATGATTCTGTCTGTTCTCCAGTGCCGAGTCAGGGGACTGAACTGATGAGGAGAGAGGGGGACCCTGAGGGATGGAGCGCTGGGCAGTCAGGTACAAGGCCGAGACCCTGAACCCTCAGTCCCTCTGACAGCTCCCTGCGCTGGCAGCATCCTCTCTCCTGAGCGAAGGAGCCCGCCGCTGCCTGCACTTCGAACTGTATTTACAAATGTGTAGAACTTTTGATGACTTCACAAAGGGTGGGTGATTCACAGGGGACTGCCAACTTTCCTCCAGATGAGACCTGCCATGCTTCGCCTCTGGACTGAGGACAAGTTTTACTCCACCAAAGCTGAGATGGGGAGATGGAGGCCTTGCTGCTGGGGGAGGCGCCTCTCCCCCGAGCTGCTGCAGAAACTTGCTGTTCTTGCTGACACAGTCTGAGACACCTGAATGGGAAGGTGTTCTAAGGGTGTCAGACCACGGGAGAGGAGCATAGCGTCGGGCTGTGCCAAATGTGACGCAGGCTATGGTCGGAATTTGATGTTCCCCCAAATCCATATGTCAGAACCTAATCCCCAGTGTGATGGCGTTAGGGGCGGGACCTTTGGGAGGTGAGGTCAGGAGGGTGGGGCCTCCACGAGTGGGATTAGTGACCTCATAAAGGAGACCCCAGGGAGCTCCTTTGCCCCTCCTACCACGTGCGGACATAGCGAGAAGTCTGCTACCCAAAAAAAGACCCTCAACTGACCAGCCAGGCGCCTGACCTTGGACTTCCAGCCTCCAGAACAGTCAGAGAAGCATTTCTGACGTGTATAAGCCGCCCGGTGCGGAACTTTGTGACAGCGCCTGAACGGTCTAAGACAGGGACACTCGCCCAGGACTGGGGATTGAAGAGGTTGGACTTGACAGTAACGCTTGGTTGCTTCACTATCTGAACACTGTACTGGACGATGACAAGCATTCGAAGAGGCCAGAACGCGGGGACATCCCTGGTACAATGCAGGCGGCTCGAGGAGGCTTGGATGGGATTTCGGTGAGTATATTGGGTGCCACTTGCTTAGGTTTGTGACCACGCTTTCTCAAGGTCCTAGCGGGTGCTCTCTTCATGAAGGCATTAAGAAACAACTGGGGTGAGAGCCACCAGCACCTTTAACCAGCTCCGTGGTGACAGGGCAATGGTGAGAGCTGCTGCCTTGAGATCAGGCTGGATGGGGGACCCGGGGTGCTAGGGGCCCCGGGCAGGTCTCGGTTATCTCTGTGTTCCCTTGTTAAAGATGGTTCAGCAAACGTTTGTTTACCAAAACATTTGCTTCCCCGTCTCCATGTGAATTGCCTTATTCCCCTCTGCAATCCCAAACCACCGCCCTGAGCTCAAGACGGCACATAAGCCTCAACTGCCCGATCCGTCCTCAGGCCCCATATTCTTATGGAACCCCTGTTATGTATGTACGTAATTAAATACGGTATTTTCTCCTGTACACCTGTCTCATGTCAGCTAAATTCTTAGACCAGTCAGAAGAACCTAGAAGGGTAGAGAAAAATTTCTTCCTCCCCAATAAGATCTTAAAGTGTAAAGGCTCCTGGATATACTCAGAAGAACCTGAACTGCAGAGAACAAAAGGGAGCCATCGAAGAATGATAAGTAGGAGACTCAGACAGTTAATGTTGTTTTATCCTAAAGATATGTGACAGCTCCTACAAAGTACTTCCGCTGGCAGCCTCTGACACCTGCCTGGCCCTCCCCTGTCCCCCTCACTCCTGCCTGGCCCTCCCCGGTCCCTCTGACACCTGCCTGGCCCTCCCCGGTCCCTCTGACACCTGCCTGGCCCTCCCCGGTCCCTCTGACACCTGCCTGGCCCTCCCCTGTCCCCCTCACTCCTGCCTGGCCCTCCCCAGTCCCTCTGACACCTGCCTGGCCCTCCCCAGTCCCTCTGACACCTGCCTGGCCCTCCCCGGTCCCTCTGACACCTGCCTGGCCCTTCTCTGTCCCCCTCACTCCTGCCTGGCCCTCCCCGGTCCCTCTGACACCTGCCTGGCCCTCCCCGGTCCCTCTGACACCTGCCTGGCCCTCCCCGGTCCCTGACACCTGCCCAGGGGCTCTTCTCCTGCCCTACAGCCTTGCATGGCAGTGCTCCTTGCAGTTCTCGTCTCTGTTTATTGTAACCTCGCATTCAATCGTTTGTAAGATTCCGGAAGGGTTTTACACTCCTCTGTCCACAGTCCCTTCTATTAACTGTCAGTTCTCAGATCCCCAGTATCTCCTTCCTCACCTGGGCGGGGCGAGGGGGGCAGGCTCGTCTGCCTGCCTCCTGGGAGGGTAGGTCCTCTGCCCGCGACACGCCCCTCCCCACCACCTGCCTCACCTTCCATCCAGCCCATCGCACCCTGTTAATGAGACTGCAAATGTCTCTGTAATTACAACGAAGATATTACTAATAGTTAGCATTTAAACACGGTTCAGTATTCGGCAGACACCACACTGAGCGCTGTGGGTGGGTTAACGAATTCCTTTAGTAACAACCCCTGAAGGTGGATACGATCATCCCTCCCGTTGCCCATGCGAAGCTGCAGCCGGAGGGCGCGTGGCTCACCGAGCACCGCACGTGCGGTAAGAGAAGAACCTGCAGAGGAACCTGCATTGCAGCCTCCAGAATGAGCTTCGCGAAACACGTGGGAGCTGCTGCTTCCCTCGCTGAATGGCTTAGGATCTCCCATCTTCCGCAGGTGCCTGTGTCACCCTTCCATGTCCGCACCCACCTGCGGACCAGCTCCATCCACATGGTGCTGCTGATGCTCTGTCTTCACCCCCCGGACTTCCTGCCTGGTGCTGCCTTCACAGGCTCCCGCTGCAGCCACCCTCCAGGACGACTGCGACACGTGGAAGCTCTTTGCTGCCCCCCGCTGGCCACCAAGAGCTTTTATTTAAAAAATACTGTATTGTGTTGCACGCATCGGTTCACAGGCCTATATTGGACGTCAATTATTATCATCGTTCTTTGACAATCTTGGGTCCGTACAACAGTGGGGCTTCGAGGATGAAGGGGGAGTTAATGCTTCACGTTAGAGAAGGGAACACAGATTGGTTAAGGGGCACCTCTGCAACAAGACCGTGGATTTCAGAGACACCTACTGGAGGACACGGACCGCTTTCATCTCCTCTCACTCACTTCCACGCCTTCATTCTCTTTCTTCTGTTCTCGTCCTTGTCGCCACACGAGCCCACATGCGGGATGCGACCAGGGCTCTTCTGTCAAGAAGCTTCCGTCTCCTCCCGGTGAAATAATCATGAGAGAAAGCGGCACGCGGTCATTCTCAGAGACGGCCCAGCCTCTGCCCCAGCCACAGGGAATAACTGACCGTTCCCGGGGTGACCCTTCCCCCTACACCCCAAATCAGACCCACATACCGAGAATACAGCCCCCATGGTATAATACAAGATTTTATGTTTTTCCAAAGCATTGCTACAGTTATTAATATAATGAGGTGCCCTGACTTAGACTGGATTATATAATTTGGAAGAAAAAAGACTCATCTTTTAAAAGATGGAAGTTAACTCTGTACCCTACAAGTGGACGTAATTAACCATTTTTAGGGCAGACTAAACTTTGTTCTGCAACGTCTACTACTTGGTAAAGAATTTCTTACCCCGTGTTTTTGGGGAAAAAAATTGTAACTCAGCAAAATACTCCAAATGAGGGAAAGGACGAGTCTTGCTTAGTTACGGGAGTTAACTGGGTGTAGTAGGTGGACACAGAACAATGTCCACAGACCTCGTTCCTCTGCTGTAGAAATGCCACCTCTCTGCACGGGACTGGGCTGCCAAAGGCCTGCACCTCGTGTTCTTACAGAGTTGCATGGCCGCTCGCAAAAGCTACCGTGAGATCTGGACAGCCCAGAAAAGAAATCGAGACGCTTAAGAGTCACCTCCTGCTGGAGGAAGATGAGGCGAAGCCACACGACAAAGCCGTGCAGTACTATTTCCAGTCAGACAAAGGCATTTAAATTTTTTGTTTGTTTGTTTCGGTTTTTTAATTTTAATTTTATTTTTCAATTACAGTTGACATTCAATATTATTTTTTATTAGTTTCAGGTGTACAGCATAGTGGTTAGATGTTTATATAATTTACAAAGCAACCCCTGATTAGTTTAGTGCCTACCTGACACTATAAGTAGTTATTACCATATTATTGACTACAAGGCTTTTCAATGTTTTGTATCATGCATTAGACCTAATCTTAAATCTAACTCATAATGTGCCCCAGTTGGGGCCGTGAGCCCTCGCTGTGGTGCCTTCCCTATTTCTCTTGGTCATTAAGAGTGTAAAGCAAACGTGTGTCTGTGAAGTTTTTTCAGACACGTCCTGCCCTGTAGAGTCACATGTATCCTTCTGTTCCTACATTTCACATCCTTCTATAACAGTATATCATATTGTAGAAAACAACATGAGTCAGGTGAGCAAAGAGGTTATTAGAACCCACTCTGAGCAAAAGTGCTAATGTTAAAATCCAGATTTCACAACTGGCTAACAATCCGATTTCACGTAACTTACTTAATATCTCTAAAATTCAGTTTCCTCTTCATAAACATGAAGACAATCATAGTAGCTGCTCTAAGAGTTATGAAGATTAAATGCAGTAAAGATTAAAAGCATGGAAATATCTAAGAACAGTGACTGGAACAAGCTCTATGCTTCATTTCATCATTCACAACATCATCCCCCTCAACATGCCCATCATAATCCCCATCGTCATCCTCGTCAACAACCCCATTACCATGTTCATCATCCTCCTCATTGACGTGCCCATCATCATCCCCATCATCATCCCATTGACAAGTCCATTGTCATCCTCATCAACATCCCCACCGACATGCTCATCATCCTCATCAACGTGCCCATCATCATCCCCATCGACATGTCCACTGTCATCCCCATCGTCATCCTGGTCAACATGCCCATCAACATCCCCATCAACATCCCCATCAACATCGTTATCGCCATCCTATTATCATCCTCATCTCCCCCATAACTGTCAATACCATCATCATCATCATCATCATCACCATCAATACCATCATCATCATCATCATCATCATCTCCATCAGCATCTCCGTCATCATCAGGATCAATATCACCATTGTCATCACCCGTGTTCCCAAGTCTGTTCACTTCTTAGTTCTGGGAACTCCTTGAAAGCAGGCCTATGTTTCATTTACCTTTATGTGCGGCGTCCATCCATATAGAAAAAAATCTCATAGGATGCAGAGCTACTATAATATTGTCCCATTTTACAGATGAAGAAATTGAGGACCAGGGGGTGAACTAACTTCCCCGAAGTCCACAGTTATATAATGCAGAGCTGGGTCCAGCATGAAGGCCCTGGTCATTCGACCAGGTGCGCTTCAGGCAGAGGCTTAAGAAAACCACGGGAAGAAAGCCTGAGGCCCTAAAGCTTCCAGCAACAAGTTTCTTGACAATTATCTGTGATAATTAGCTGCACGAATCAAGGATTTGTTTTCCCGCAGAGAGAGAGAATATAGCAACAGACAATTGCCAAAGCACATATGACAGCAGAATGCTGCCCACAACCTCTGCGGCCTCCAGCCAGGAAGCCACACCACCTCTGCAGCAAGTCGTCCACAGCAGCCAGGACTCGGTCAACACCTGCCAGCTGCCCGACTTCTCCCTCGGCACCAACCATCAAAAGCCAAATACGCACCTAAACCAACCACACAGACGCCCATTTCTAGTTAACCGGCCAACTTCTGGGTGCCAACAACTGCCAGTCAGGGTACAGAAAGCTTTCCCATCCTTCTGCCTGTCTGTGACTCTCTGCCCAAAGCAAGTGACAGTGGCTGAATCAATTGCTCTGGAAAGTGCTCAGTAGATAACCTCTGTTTGTTCTCACTTGGGTGGTCTTTGTTTATTTCTGCATATTCAAGACCAGGAACAATTTTAACAGGGCCAGACTAATACGAAAAATCATGTAACCGAAATGGTGCGAACTCACCTCATGGAACCAGGTACCTCTGGCACACCCAGGCTGTTACTCCCGGGGCCTCGGCCCCTCTAGCCAAACCATGGTGCTTGTCACCCTCTCTGCCTCTCCCCTGGGGTGGCAGTGATGGTGTTCGAGGAAAGCCTCCACGTAAACCCACTGTTTACTATGGAAGCGGCAAGTCACATGTGACTACATCGCACTTGAAACATGATTAGTAGGAATTAAAATGTGTTGTAAAATACACATCAGTTTTAAAAGATTTAATTTTAAAAGTCTTATTGATAATCTTATATTAATTAGATGTTTAAATAGGTTCAATAGCATATACGATTGAAAATATTTTTCATCCGTTTCTTTTTGTTTTTTTCACATGGCTACAAAAACATCTTCGATGACTGTGACTCAGGTTATATTTTAGTTGGACGGCGTGCTTCAGGACATAGCAGGTGTAAATTCTAAACCTCTCCGCTGGCATCGGACTCACCGCTCTGCAGGGAGCAGGGAGCAGGGAGCAGGGAGCCCTCCACGCCCTCAGCTCCTAACCCCTCCCTGTTCTCCGCACTCGAAACAGACTTGCGGGCCTGAGCCGGGCCGACGGCCGTGGTTCTCAAAGACCCATTCCGGGGGCAGTGGCATCAGCATCTCCCGGGACGATCTCAGAACTGCCAAGGCTGGGACCCGGCCCATCTCAGAGTCCCTGAGTCTGCCACCCTGCCGGTGGGGCCTGTGCAGTGCGTTTCGAGGGCCACTCAGGTGGCTGAGTCGCACAGAAGGGCTCTGTCTGAAGGGCCGTGGGTGGACTTTGGTTTTGCTTGGCCGCTCGTAACCATCCTCGCCCCTTCGTTCCTGTCAACACAATCCTCACGTCTCTCAGGTGGCAGCGACCTCCATTTGTGGGGGGTGGTCTCTCCCTAGGCCCTGGGGATGGGTCATCATGAGCTTAGGCCAATTGTAGGTGATGCTCACCTACCTCGAAACTCACACTGAAGGTGGCCGTTGGTGGCGAGGAAGCCTGTGATGTCCCTCGTGAGACGGCTTTTCCCCCTTGACAGAGCAAAGCCCCCTTTTCGGCCTGATGTGCTTCCTTCCTTCTTGAGAAGCTTTTGTGCGATGGCAGGTTCTTGAAGCAGCAATGACCTTCTATGACATCAGGAGATGGAAGAGGCTGGCCCGGAGCCCCGGCACCGCCGGGCATCGGCCGTCTGCCCATCGACTGGGTGATCTGCGACTAGCAGCTGAGCACATCCGAGCCACGCTGACCTCGGCCGCTCTGTGTCTGCTGCAGTCCAGCCATCTGTCAAGGCCCATGCCACTTTCACGCCTCAGCTCTGTGTGAGATCATACTCCAGCTCTGTCACCGACAGTGGTGACTGCTACTTCAGCCTGTGATCCCGGAGCACAGAGGCCGTTAAAGAAGCCCCCCCTCTCCACCTCTGCACCCCGGGAACCGGCTCACTGCAAGAACTGCCTCCCGCGCCCGACCGAGATGACAGCCGTGGGCGCACCGTTTGCTGTGACGAGGCCAGACGCAGACCCTCCACGTCCCCCTTATCTGATTAGCTGAACTACTTGTCCTCACCGATTAATCAGAGCACAACACTTTTTAACCAAGCTCTAATGAGGTTTTTCTTCCTCCCACAGGCCCTGAACCTTGACCCGCCCTCCCTGAGCCTCTCTGCAAGGACCCTCCTGGTAACAGGCCGGCCTCGGGGACAACCCTCCCACACTGGTTCTTTCTAGAGTCCTTTGCTATGAAAGAAAAACCCTTTCTGTCCAACTCTTAGATGCTTGCAGAGTTCGTGGGCCTCCTCCCTACTGAAACAGATGCTCCCCGCTCGTGCAGTAAGCCTTTGGCGCAGTCTCTCCTTACCTAAGTTTGGACTGTTGTTTTATTTGATGTCATCTCTCTCTCCTCTCTCTCTCTCTCACGCATGCACGCATGCACGCGCGCACACACACACACACACACACAGTGACACGCCGCCTGCAAGGTGGCGCACCATGCCCCCTACCCCTGGCACACATGCTGATATGTAACCCCCCATCTTTGGTATGGGGTGGACTTAGTGACTCATTTCCAATGAACAACTGAGACTGAGACTCGGTTGTCAAAAGCCTGCGGAGCCCGCACCCACTGTCAGATCACTCCCCTGGGAAATCTGAGGGAGCGATCGAGCCAGCTGCCACGCGGTGAGGGCACTATGAAATCCACGTGGCAAGTAACTGCGGCCGCCACCAGCGCCTGCAGAGACTGGTGACTGCAACACACCTGCCGCTCTGAATGTTTGTTGACTGCCTTCTCTGAAGTCGTGGGAACTCACTCGGTGCTGTCAGAAAGTGTCTGTGGTTTGTCTTTTTGCTGTTAATTTTTAGTGTCTTTTTATAGTGTGGCTATAAGTCTTTTCTCAGATATGCAATTATTTCCTCTCAGTCTTCAGCATCACCAATTAATTTAGTGAAAGAGGTCATCTGATGATCGCATTTAAACAGCAATTTGTTGAAGCCTAACTTTTCTTTTAGGTTACTACTCTGTGTCCTGCGAAATCTTTGCCCTACATGGAGGTTGCATATATGTGATCATATGTGTTCTTTTACAAGTTTCATAGCTCTCGCTTTTAAAATTTAGTCTATGATTTATTTCAAGTTCCCATGAAATTACCGCGTCTGTACGCTTCCCTTATATAGATACCCATTTGTTTGGCAAGTTGACCTTGCTACATTCATTTATAAGTTTTACTTGCTTTTTCAAGAATCCCTACATTTTTCTATCTGTACAATCACGTCCTCTGAGAATGCAGAAAGCCTGAATTCCTCCTTCGTAATGTTTATGCTTTTCCGAATCACGGATCGCTCGCTGACTTACCGCTCGGCGACCCGCTTCTGAGCCTCTTCGTTTCTCCACCCTGCGGCTGGCCTTCCGCGTCTCGGGAGGCCCATCTCCGCCCTGCTCCTTTGCCCCAGTCTTCAGCCACGTGCTACCTTTGCTCAGTGAAGGCCTCGTGCCTGGGGTGAGCTCTCTCCCTCTCCCGCCTGCCTCCAGCCCAAAACAAGCATCTGCAGTTGAGAAAAGCTCCATCCAATGTGGAAAAACTCTGTGAGCTCCTCTGCCTCCAGCCTTCAGCATGGCGAGTGGCCCGTGGGGAATGATGGCAGGTGGATACGACCAGCCCTGAGACGGGGCTACTAGAAAGTCCAGTCCATGACAGCAGCTCACACGCGGCCATGAAACGTCCACTGACGTGTGTGCTGACCTCGCCTTCCACGCCAGGCTCACTCTTCCTTTTGCCCCTGGGACGGAGACAGGTATGGATTTTTCTTTCCTAGGAAGGGTTCATCCCTAGCTAGCGTTTACTTCATTCTGCATATGGAGATCTCTGATTTTAAAATACATATAATTATTTGCATTATCTTGCTTGTTCTCGCTTTTGACAGTGGTGGGGCAGTCCCTTAAGATTTCCTGCATCCTCGCTGGACGGAGCCGAGCTCAGAACAGTCACGTCTTTATCTTCCTTTCTTCGTTTCCCTGACATTCAGAAGCGGCGTCTCTGAACCTAACCACAACCTCAAAAAACTGGTCTTGGTTATACTTTCAGAGATCTCGAAACTGAAAGTCTGGATTTGTCTTTCAGGTGTGGTTATATTGAGGCGCCAACAGGAACACGTGTGGTTAAAACGAAAGAGATTCTTAGAAGTCAGCGAGACGACCCCCACCCTGCCATAGTTTACCTTATAGAACACTGGCCTGGACGGACGGGGAAGGTCCGAGCACACCCAGAGTCCGAACTCCGACTTGCCGTACAAGTAAGTGCCCTGTCACGTTTGCAGGCCTGCCTCTTGGAGCTGCAGCTCCACCATGAGTGAAATAAGGGCGCTGGGCTAGATTAGCGCCGGTCCCTTCCAGCATCGTGATCCTGGTGTCCCCTTCCGCTGTGCCTGCTAAGGCTTTCAAGGGTGTCGAGGCCGTGATCCACGTTACATCATCGGAGCATCTTTCCTGCTATGCTCAGGGGTTTGTCAGACCTTGTCTAGATCACAATTGTGGGGGAAAAAATGGCTTATTGTTAAAAAAGAAAAACCGAAATGCAACAATTTTGTATTTATCCTCACCAAATCCAGATGTGCTTGTATAAAATATTTATAAGGTATTGCCAAGTATAATAAAAACACTGCTTTCTTCATTCTTCAATCCCCAGCACTGACTACCATTGACTAATACACAATTCTCATAGCTTTCATGGGCTGACATCACAGTTACGTTTTTATTCTTTCTACATTTATTTACTGACTTTCTGCTGTGTGCTGGAATACTCTGCTGGATATCAGGGGACAACACAATCAAGGTCTCTACAGACTCCACACTCCGGGCAGAGGCAGACGAAGAGTAAACAAATGAACACAGGGCAGGGTCCCCCAGGTGGAGAGTGCCGGGGAAGAGGCCTCCTCTGGAGGGAGCAATAGGGGCATGTCTTTGTAACAAACCGAGACCCACATTTCATATTCGAAAGTATCTGACATTTTAACGCATGAGGCGAGAGTGAGCTGGGCAGCCCCAAGGAGCAGCGAGCGTGGTGCATTCAGCCACCAGGAGGGGTGCTGGGCTGGGGGGTGGGGGAGAGGTGGACGGAGATGCAGAGAGCTGGTTTCCACGGCACGGCACGCGGACCCTCGGCGAGAGAGCGTCCATAGCGGTCCTAGTGCAGTGCAAAGTCACTGGGGGTTTTAAGCGCGGACCGCGGAGTCTGATCTGTGATTTAGAACGTGGTGAAATGCAGACACACACATATAATGCATGCTTACGCTGAAATACATGTCCGCTCAAACAGATACCTTCACGTATACGTACACTTTCATTGAAGACAGACTCCCTGTTGTTTTGGAAGGATGAGATTTTCTACATATACTTGCTGTCTCTCAGTTAAAGTGCCTCGAGCATCTCCACTGTCACCCTGTAAGGGTCGCACGCAGTCCTTTCCAGCAGCAGTGCGGTTGTTAATCACCTCCTCTTTGAAGAGGAAGGTTCACTTACGTGGCGACTACAGTGTTTGTGTAAGTTCGTTTATTTCCGTCATTACCGATTCACTTACGTATTCAGTTACCCAGCAACCTTAGTCTGAGCCTCTACGGTTCCGAAACCAGCAGGCACTCGCAGAGCCGTGAGCAGGTCCGGGCGCTTGTCCGGAAGCAGCAGGCGCCTGGTGAAACACCAGGGGGCATGACCAGGTCCCGCCAAGGTTAGGAGCCCGGGCAGGGAGCCTGCCCAGCGTAAAGAGGGGCGAATCCGGTCTCGGGATGTTGGGGAGCAGGACGCGTTTGCAGAGCCGGCCCCCAGAAGGAGTTCTGAAAGACGGGGGAGGAGGCGTGGTCAGAGAGGGCCGGCGAGTGGCAGGCACAGGGCAGGGTGTGGCCCCGCGTGTCACTCATTCTTAAGGAGACTCCAGGGTGAGGGGAAAAATGCCTGGGGAAGGCAGGGCTCCCGACCTGCCTTCATCACCGACTGTGTCCGTCGCCCTCTGTATGCCTCCGACTCTGCACCTCAAAGGAGTCCTTTGGCTTGCACATCCTGCGACCTTAAGTAAGAAATCTGACATAGCGACATTATTGGGGGGGCGAGGGGGTTTCTGCTTTGACGGCTCCTGAGCTCTCAAATGCTGCCAAGTCTTTTCCCCAGCAGGTATTTCGGGACGATCAATGTAACGAGCAATGCGGGTCTCGGAGACGGTCCCTTCCACGAACGGGAATGACCGGATCACGCAGTCACAGGTTCAAGGGGCAAGGAGGCAATGCCGTCCCACGCCCATCCCGTATTTGACAGTCCTCCACAGCGCCACCCAGTGGCAACCCGGCTCTGCTTGGTCTCCAATGCGGGACGCCCGCCCTCTGCAGGAAGTGGACCTTCGCCCGGGAAGGTCCGTGTTAAAGAAGATCTGACTGTTTTAGGCGCCTGCCACATCCCTAACTTCTCAGGCTGCAGCCCCTGCGCTGGGGGTGGCATTGGCCATGTGATCTTGGGCAGTCCGGGTCCCAGAGGAGGGACTAGGGAAGGGCCTTTCTGCCGGGGCAGTCGGCTCCAGGCTGGTCACCGGACAGCGCCGGCAACCAGGGTGCTGGCGGTCAGCGGGAACAGTCAGATCCCCTCTCAGAGTCAGGGCAGAGATGCCGTCGGTGTGAGCAGAAGTCGAGGCCCTGTCCAGCACGTCGTGCTTGCCCTTCCGGCCCTGCTGGGATTTCCAATGGCTCTGCGCTCCCGCCTCAACTACAGACGTATTTAGGGCCAAGAGGCTAACTCCTCCCTCTCGCTGTGTCGACCCCCTAGGCCAGCAGAGGCCCGACGGTCTCCGGGCCACGGGGAGCGGTTTGTGACCCAGGATTTTGCAGCCAGTTCTGAGAAACGGGGTCCCGCTCGTGGTCAGAAAAGACGAGGGTGAAACCTGAACCACTGCCACTGTCTCCCCACAACGACAGAGTGGAGCTGACAAGGGGGGCGCAGTGGGCAATCAGCGACAAGGATAATAAAATGGGACGTAGCAATATCCCGTTAAAGTTACGGGCACGAGCTCTCTCTCTCTCTCAGCAAACGGGCACTGAGCTACGTTGGCTTCTTCACGGTTTCACAGACAGAATATTCGTTCTCACCGCAGATCTCAGCGACGTCAGTGCATGATTTTTCCCTCTGTCCTTGGTAAGCAGAGGAGTTTCACCTGCTCACCTAATGAAAGCTCATGACGCGCTCTCTGGCGTGTCCGAACGGCAGCATCGCCACGCCTGCGCTTTGGGGCCATTGTTAAGTAAAACCAGGGGACTGCGGTTCCAGGACCGTCAACGTGGTCACCAAGACGGCTGCTGAGTGACTCATGGCGGGGACGCTGCACAGAGGGATAGTCCACGTGCTGGGTGGACGGAGCGGGGTGGCGCGCAAGATTTCATTATGCTACTCGGGCTGGCATGCCATTTAAAACTTACGAATTGTTTATTTCTGGAATTTTCCATCACATATTTTGAGACCATGGTTGGCTACGGGAGCCCCTTCCCCCCCACCCCCCGTTACCCACAGTTTCCCTGTCCATCGTTTCATGGTTCTCTGAAACGATGGACAGGGAATTTGTGGGTAACGGGGGGTGGGGGGGGGAAGGGGTTCTCGTAGTTTCGCCCCGTGAACCGAGGTTGGATAACAGTGGAATGCTGAGCTTGGAGAAAAGGCTCTCTGAGCCTCGACTGCAGACTCCATGGCAGAGTCTTGCATTTCCCAAGGCCAGAGCAGGACAGTAACTTTCACAGAGCAAGTTGGAGGAATGACAGGAGTAGCATAAGCTTATCTTGGCCCCAAGTTCAGCTCTTTTCCGTTATTTCTCACTGTGGCACTGTCTTTGCTTTCTCCCTCAGGTAATTGCTGTGGCGGTTGTTGGGAAAAGTGTCAAAGGTTTGCACTGAGGAGACCCCTGCCATGCTGATCTCACTGTCGCCTGAGTGACACCAGCAGGTGTGTGGAGAGAAGCCCGGAGCCGGGGGTCTGCAGGTCTGGCCTCCATCCCCACGTCTGCCCCTCACGACGTGCTCGGGGACTTTGGGGACGTCACTTTGCCCGTCTCGCCCTCCTCATCCTCATCTGTAAATTGAGAGGGATGGAAGGGACATTCTGAAAGACACTGATTCCAAAACACCTGTGGTCCCATTTCCCTGTGGTCAGGGACCGAGCCGATGAGCTCTCTCCAAAATATCCCGCCCCGGACATAGCAAATGCTTGAGCGATAATGGAATAAATCGATAGAGGAAAGAAAGGATCTTAAGAAACTGCGCTAGGTGTAAGGGGCCAGGAGAACGCACAGTGTCCGGTTCCGTTCTATGAAATGTCCAGGAAGAGAAGATGCAGACGGAAGGCCGAGCGGCGGCTGCAGGAGGGGCCACGCTCACGGCGATGTGAAGCGTGAAGGGCGCTCCCACGTGCCGTCTAAGCCACAGACGCTCCCATGTGCCGTCTAAGCCACAGACGCTCCCATGTGCCGTCTAAGCCACAGACGCTCCCACGTGCCGTCTAAGCCACAGACGGCCGTGCGCGAGACGCTACGGATGCTTCATCCCTGCAAAGCTGAGGTCAGAGACGAGGAACGACGCGGGAGATGACCCGCACGCCACATCGGTGGCCAAGGGAGAGGGATCCCCACTTGCCGCTCCCTGCTGCTTCCGGCCACCGCGGCCCCCAGTCCTCCCCACCAGGTGGTGAGAGCAGTGAGCGATGACCAGAGGTGGAAGGTGGTTTCGGCCCTTACCTGCCAGGGCCTCCAACTGCCTTTCAAAAGCTGCTCACTCAGCCCTTCCGGAAACCCTTCTCCCTCGGCACCCACGAGCCACACGCCTTTCTTCCCGGCCCACTCACACCGCGGTCCCTCGGTTTCCTGAGCAGCCTCCCCTGCCCCGTCCCCAACTACTTCCAGCCCTCAGATGAGGGGCGTCCCAGCTCCTGGGCTGGCCTTCCGTCCCCTCTGACCCCTCCCTGTGACAGTTCCTTCTTTCTCGTGGTGCCCCCCCTTCTCCAGGGGTTCCCTCTCTCGTCGACGCCATCGCAGTCTCCACGTGCTCCCTGGATTTCGACAGCCAGGCGCCCTGCACCCGTGTCCACTCAGACTCCCCGGTACCTTCTCTTCCTTGGAGGGTGTAGAACGCTCAGGCGCAGAATGCCAAATCGGTTGTATTTCTCAGTTCGTGGGGAACCAATGTCATTGTCATAAGCCCATCCAAGGTTCTCTACCTGCCATGTGTTGAAATTATTCCTTGCAAAACGTGTTACGTCATTTTCTGCGTATGTCATTTGAGTGAATATTAATGATGTTTCACTCCGCACTTCTAAGATAGAGCGCGGTGGCTGTATGTTCATCCGGTTGCTTGTTTCTACCTGCTTCACTACCCACAGTGCGTGCACACCCATTTCTCCCACCTGTGACCCTACTGACGGGCACCTGGATTCGTCCATCACCTGCTACCGCAAACGAAGCTTGAGTGAGCCTCCTCCTATCGGCTCCCTGCACGGCGGCTCCTCTGCTGGGTCAATGGCTGTGCACCTTTGCTCGTTCACTGAGTCTACCTGTCTTCGCTCTGGGATAATCGCTACATCGGTCCAGCGGCTCGTCAGGGTCCGCCCCCTTCCTCACTTCCCTGCCAGATTCTAAACGGTACGCCCTTGTCATTTTTGTCAGGGTAAAAAGCCGCACCTTTAATTGTTTAAATTAGCATTTTTTAATGACCGAGTTTGAACATTTTTAGTAAACATGTTCGTGATTCTGACTTCCCCATCTGTCAGGGTATTTATAGCCTCGGCTCACATTTCTACTCCATTTAGTGTCACTTATTTTTTATTTTCAGGAATTTTATTTTTTTTTTATTACTGACATAAATCATGTGTCTGTTTTAGAAGGTGGAAGAATCTTTTCCAGGCCTGTCATTAATTTGGTTTCTATTTTTTTTTTATATGAATCATTATTGCTCACGTAGGGGAGCAGCTCCTGCTCCCCGAGGCTGGGGCTTTCTGTGGCGCCTGCTCTGTCATTCTTCGTCTTAGCTGGCAGCCCCAACGTGCGCCATCCCAACCCAGCACAAGCCGCTCGTCACCCTTGACGGCTCTCTCCCCGTCTCCACCCACCGCCGACCGCCAGCCAAGTGCAGGGGCTGACCGTGACTGAGCCCACCTCCTCCCACCCCGCCGTCGCTGCCCTGCGCCGTTCCTCGTCGTCGTCACCTGCTCCGTCCCTGGCGGCAGACCCCTGCCTGGCCTCCCTGCCTCTGGTCCCCGCCTCCTCCCTCTCCTTGCTCCCAGCTGCTCAATGAACGACGACCACCGCGGACACACAGCCCTACTCTGCCCTCCAGCCGCCCACGATCCCGCTGGCCCGCTGCCCAGGGAGCTTCAAACTGAGCATCAGAATCGTAGGTGAGGCTTTGTTTTCCCCTCTGTAATCCGATTCCTAGCTCTGACCCAGAGTTAGAGGCTGAGAATACAGGAGGACAGGGCTTGGGGAGCTGTGCCGCCAGCATCTGATTCGCCTGCACGACGGTCTTGCCAGCACACCCCACGCTCCCCATGTGACACTCGAAACCCAAATCCTGAAGACGGTGCGCCTCGCTCTCTAGGGAGTAGATCCAGCCCGCCACACCCATATCGTCCTCTACCCCACCTGGCCTCAAATGCCATGGAAGTCGTGCTGGGCCATTTGTCCTTCCATCCACTAAGCTATTTCCTCGCTTCTCTGCCTTTGCAAGACACGTGCCATCCTCCTGGGACTTCTGTCCCTCGCCTTCGAGACTTCGCTCGGACCACCTCTTCTTCAGAAGGCTGTCCTCCGGCCGCCTGTCCTCACCTCAGTGTCATCCCTATAGGGGCCCAACGCCATCTGCCTTGACCTTCACGCTTCCACTTTGCCCTCTGATGATCTGCCTCTGTGTCTGTCTGTTTCACCGAACTCCGAGCTCCTTGAGATAGAGAGGGGTTAATTACCACTGCACCTGGGACAACAGGGCTAGGATTTCAGATGAGAAAACAAGGAAAATAAAATGGAAGTTCCTGAGCCTGGGGTTTAACGCCCACGGGGTCACCGAGAGACCAGCCACTCCGAGCTCAGCGCAATTAAAAAACCCACAACTTATTATTGTTATTATTATTACTATTATTTGTGGTCTGGGGGTCAACTGGACTCAGGTGAAGGCTCTCGCTCAAGGTCTCACATGCAATCAGATGTGACTGAGAGGCAGTCTTTCTGAAGGCTTTCTCACTCTTGGGTCTGTCAGTCGGTGCTAGTTGCTGGCTAGGACCTTAGCTGGGATTGTCGGCAACGCCTATATGTGGACTCTCCATATACCCTGAACTTCCTCAGAACACGGTGGCCGGGTCCCAAAGCAAGTGTCTCGAGAAAGAGACGGTCAGAAGAAACTTGATCGCATGACCCTAAATCACATGGGTTCAATTGCACTGCACTGCACTGGTCAAGGCCATCGCAAAAAGACACCTGCTTTCCAGGGGGAGGGGACACGCATTCCTGTGGATGGGGGAGCGGCGGGTCACACCGTCAGACGAGCATACGGGCCATGGTTATGGCTGCATGTGGAACGACAACCTGCTCCACCGGTTTGCTACTTCACATCTCTGAGACTCAGTTTTCCCAGCTGTAAAATATGGACAATAGCACAAGCTTCATAGGAATGGCAGCTGTGAGATTTAACTGGATGACACCTGACTTCTGCTCAGTAAATATCAAGCATTGGCTAAGTGAAAGCAGAAACGGACTGAAAATGTCTGAAGCAGACGGCCGTAACGAGTCCCCGAGCACTATGGGGCTCAGCCTCCCTGTGGAAAACGACCGCAGTGTTCAGAGTGGCCGTCTCCACCTGGGACGGGGCTTCGTGAACTGTTCCTGGGCAGTGACCGCCGACTGGCGCCTGCCTTCCCAGCTGCCACTGTTCCCTGCCCAGTCTGTGTTAAGGAAAAGACAGAATACGCCCATTTAAACTAAAAGAAGGTATGTATATCTTTCTTCCTTTTTTTTTTTAAATCTTATTATGCTTATCATATTCACAAATTTCCTCCCATAAATAACTATTCGACATGCAAAATCTTATGAAGACAGGGCTTAATTTTTTATCAGGTAATAATTTATACTTATAGACCTAGATCATTATCTGATAAAATGACTGATTAATGAATGCATATATACGTACACACAACAAATAATATATGTAAACAATAAATCAAAAGGGAAAAAATGCCCACGAACCTACCACCCAAATCAATAACCAGAGCATTCCGGTACCACTGGCTCGACGTGAGTGCTCCCGCCCATCCCATCCTCTGCCTCCCCTCGACGGTCACTTCCATTCTGAATTCTTCTTACGGTGAGACGCGGAGACTTCTCCATTGAGAGGGGAGGTTGTTCCCTCTCCTTGAACCTGGGCAACGCTTCGCGGTCGCCTTGACCAACGTAAGGCAGCGGAAGTGACGCTCTATGACTTCTAACTCGGAAGCTAGGCAGCGAAAGCAGCTTTGACTTCTGCTTTGCTCTCTTACTCCCTCAGAACACTTAATTTTGAAACCCAGACGTGATATTTTGAAGCTCAATCTGCACGGAGGCCCCACGTGTAGGAGCGAATGTCCCAGCTGGCAACCAGAAGCAATCACCGGACTCGTGAATGGAGGGGACTGTCTTTCCGCTGAGGCCTCGGCACCGTAGAGTGTAGACGAGCTGCCATCCGTGCTCTGTCCAGAGTTCTGAATCCATAACAATCGATGGTTGCGCTATGTGACCGAGTTTTGGGATGACCTGTTACGCACGCATAGTAACTGGAACAATCACACCCAAAAACAAGAATGACTCTCGCAAACGTAGAAAGTTAAAGACATCAACACAAATGAGTATATGCTGGGCAGTCCACTGATGAGAAGTTCAAAATCATGAAACCCGATCTATGGTGGCAGAAGTCAGAAGGGTGGTTGCTTTTCGGGGTGCATTGACTAGGAGGGAACATGACAGGGGGTTCTCAAAGTGTCAGTAATTTCCTATATCTCAAACTGGGCTCCATTTCATGGCTACGTTCACTTGTGAAAATTCATTAAGCCTTACTCAGCAGATCCAAAACTATTGCTTCAAGACTAAGTTTGCGAAAGCAGATGTCCTGACTGAGGTGGGCGGGGAGCCCCTGGGGCCCCCCAGCTCTGATCCGCTTCATTCCGCAGAATTCCGAGAGTTTGATATGAAATGTGGTTTGAAAATCCGTGACGAAGGTCCTTCTCATTTTCTACATTCTATCAACTTTGTGTCTCCAGCGCCTACCACAATGTCTGGTATATAATAGCTGCTTAATAAATGCTGAATTCATGAATAAACGAGTGAGGAAAAGGGGGCCTTTATTCGTCTATGGCCCCTACAAGTGTCCCTTCTGGTGGACTGAGAAGAAAAAGCTTTGAAAACTGTCAGGAACTGCATTAACTCTTTCAGACATTTAAGGAACTCTTTCAAGTCATTTGACAAATTACTATACTATCCGCTTTTTAAAATTACTATTGATTTTGTAACTTTATTTCTTCCAAGTCGCCTCCCTTGTTGCCTAACGAAAGCTTAGACTGTGTTGCTTCGTCCCATTAGTCCTAATTACTATTCCCACAACAATACTGAGGCAACAAGGGTTGCCTCAGGGATGCTCAAGAGA
>NW_011889005.1:80961-82910 GCF_000151845.1 Pteropus vampyrus
CCTCCTCAGCCTGGTGGCCTCTTGCTGTGTCACACTGGCAGGAGAGTCTCTTGCACTAGCTAAGGGGTCATGCCACCGTGCCTCCCGAGAAGACTTGAATCAAGGTCTGCTGTCTCCCTGTTGTTCCAAATACTCACAAGGAACCTCTCCAAACAGCAGGAATGGAAGATTTAATCTGAACGGTCAAGCACACGCCCAGACCAAGATTCGTGTCTCAGTGAGATCCACTTGTCTAGGGAGCATGGGCTTTGGGATCAGACAAACGTGGGATCAAATCGCAGGGTTGGGACTTACTTCCTGGCTTTAGACAAATCACCTTGTCCCTCTGGGTCTCTTTTTTCTTATCCGTGATGGGATAACTATTGAGTACTTTGTTTTTAATGATTATAATATCGAAATCTCATCCAGGAAACACCAATTCCCATAATGGCTGATAGATATTCCACATGTAAACTGTTCCACTATCAGGCATGGTTCAACATTTTGGAATAGAAATTAATTCCCTTACCTTCATGAACCCAAGGGCATTTTTGTGAGAACACTGTACATCTCCAAGGAGGGGCTAGAATGTTCAGCTTCCTACTACTACTCTGACCCGTGGGAATGTTTGCTTGACACCGGACTCGGCTGCGTGAATGGGGGAATGATGACGTGGAGCGAAACAGAGGCTCCGAATGCTGTCCAGCTTTCTCCTGTCACCATTCAATGTTATTGGGCTATGATGACTTTGCGGCAATAATAATCATGCAAGAGGTCCGAATCTGGACAAATCCCACGTACAGCTGGAAATTCATAAACTATCATGCTTCCCAAACAACCTTTTGCATGTCGGATTTTGTTTGGTCTCCTCTGAATTCTACCCGTTTTAGAATAGACGATTTGCAAATAGACAGATCTCTTCTCCCCTTGCTAATTAGCGTGATGGATTATTGAGATGGGATTGTTTCATCACGGTAGACATGATGCCCTTGCTTTTAATTACCCATATAGGGACTTGAATTGGTTCAAAAAGAAAGAAAATCCTGAACGTGCACACTTACTGGCTAATGACTAAAAAGTCAGAGAAAGTGGAGCTACGGGCTCACGTGTCCCACCGAGCTCCTTGTAGAGCAGGTTTATACAAGCCACTGCGCATATTTATAGTCAGTGTCTTGACATGGGGCTAATGAGAACATGGGCATAAAGTGTGGACTCATAATTTCTTCACTGGCTTCCTGGATCATGCTATTAATTCTTCGGAAAGCTGGATTCGTGGCGGTTGCCAGGTGATGGTGACTTTCCATTATCTGCGAGTGCACTCCTGTACGCAGCCGAAGCCCACCCCTGCCACGCTCGTGCTTTCACTGGCTGTGACAGGGGTCCCGGCCACTTCACACGGGCTCCAGGACGCAGTCATAATAGCCCAATAACATTGAACGGTGACAGGAGAAAGCTGGACAGAATTCGGAGCCTCTGTTTCGCTCCACCAGAAGGAACTCAGGCCTGGGGGTCTTGCCTCGGGGTTCTTAATTGACCTCTTCTACCCCCTGTGGAAATCTGGGCAAGGCTCTCTGTCATTCCACTTTCCTGGCAGTAAGCCAAGAGGAGCCCCCAGCCTCCAACACTGACGCTGTGTGACCCCATGGCTTCTTTTTAACATGAAAACCACCGGGTCGGACGAAGAACACGAGAGTGTTTGGTTTGTCGCTGGCCCCGATTATTTTACATCTATGCAACAGGCATTTACTGAGCATCCAGGTACCAGGCTGTGGGCCGGACTCTAGAGAAGCAGAGATAAACACATGCCAATGACAAAACATGGCGTGGAACAGTGAAGACTGATGAGAACACTCTGCCCGAGAGCGTCTGGGGGTAGAGCGAAGGCCGCAGGCCTCAGAAGGAGCTGCGCTTAAGCTGACACAGCTCCGAAGGCCGAAGGCCAGTGTGGCAGCCGGATGAAGCCCGCAGGA
>NW_011889005.1:82960-84783 GCF_000151845.1 Pteropus vampyrus
AACCAGTGGAATTATGCACAAAAAACAAATAAAAACTATACAGATTAAATGTGGAATTAAAAAAGCCATCTCTCTTCATAAATAGCATGATGATGGATATAGAAATTGCCTAAAGCTACAGTTAGATTTAATAAGTCAATTTAGCAAAGATGCTGGAAACAAGGTAATATAAGGTCTATATAAAAACCATTCAGTTTACATATTCTAGCAGCAAAGACTAGAAAAGTAAATTTGAAAATACTAATGTTTGCAATTGCATAGAAAAATTCTCAAAGACACAGAAATAAATCCATGGAAATGTGTAATATTCACAATATCAAATACGTGGCCATAAATCTAAGGAAAGGTATGTGAGAATTTCACAAAGAACACAAAATACTGCTGAGAAAAATTAAGGAATATGTAAACATATGAACAAGATAATCCATGTTCATAGATTGAGATACTAGATATTACTGAGATTTCAATGCTCCTCAAATTCATTTATAGACTCAATATAATTCTAGTCAAAATCCTAGAAGATCATTCTTTTATGCTAGTATTGTAAGTTTCATAAACAAAGTTTATCATAAGTTTTGTGGAAATGTGATGGACATAGAATAGCTAAGATAATACTTCAAAAGAAGAAGTTAGAGGATTTATAGGTTTCGAGACTTAGTATGAAACTGAAGAAATTAAGTCAATGAGGGTATTGGCACAATGATAAATAGAGCAATTGGTCAAAATAGAGCCCAGAAATAGACCCCTACATAGAGTCATCTGATTTACAGTGACACAGATTTTTACTAGGAAACAGTCTTTTCAATAAATTTGCCCCCCCAAATCCAAAAGGAGTATGAGATAAATGAACTTTCCTCTCTATTTCACAATTTTATCTGATGAAAATTTTAAGTCTGAAAATGAAAACAATTGAGCTTCAGGATAAATAGGCTACAAACCACTGATATAAAGAAAAAGAAATAAGTCGGACCTTATTAAAACTAGGAAATTCTGCTCATCAAAAGCCAAAATTATAAAGTGATTAGTGGGGCCATGTCTTGGTGAAACATTCCCTACCCTGCGAATCTCTGCATCTCGGGCCCAGCCCAGAGCGAAGGAAGTCTGTTTTCTGCCTGCGCCTCTACCTCCTCAGCCTGGTGGCCTCTTGCTGTGTCACACTGGCAGGAGAGTCTCTTGCACTAGCTAAGGGGTCATGCCACCGTGCCTCCCGAGAAGACTTGAATCAAGGTCTGCTGTCTCCCTGTTGTTCCAAATACTCACAAGGAACCTCTCCAAACAGCAGGAATGGAAGATTTAATCTGAATGGTCAAGCACACGCCCAGACCAAGATTCGTGTCTCAGTGAGATCCACTTGTCTAGGGAGCATGGGCTTTGGGATCAGACAAACGTGGGATCAAATCGCAGGGTTGGGACTTACTTCCTGGCTTTAGACAAATCACCTTGTCCCTCTGGGTCTCTTTTTTCTTATCCGTGATGGGATAACTATTGAGTACTTTGTTTTTAATGATTATAATATCGAAATCTCATCCAGGAAACACCAATTCCCATAACGGCTGATAGATATTCCACATGTAAACTGTTCCACTATCAGGCATGGTTCAACATTTTGGAATAGAAATTAATTCCCTTACCTTCATGAACCCAAGGGCATTTTTGTGAGAACACTGTACATCTCCAAGGAGGGGCTAGAATGTTCAGCTTCCTACTACTACTCTGACCCGTGGGAATGTTTGCTTGACACCGGACTCGGCTGCGTGAATGGGGGAATGATGACGTGGAGCGAAACAGAGGCTCCGAATGCTGTCCAGCTTTCTCCTGTCACC
>NW_011889005.1:87228-103290 GCF_000151845.1 Pteropus vampyrus
ACGTGCATACGTATTGTGGGCGGTGCGTGCGTGCGTGCGTGCGTGCGTGTGTGTGTGTGTGTGAAAGTGCGCATGTGTAATTTGAAGGAAGGGTAATGGCAGAGAAGTTTGAGTAACAAGCCGGACCGAAGACAAACAGACTTTTACATAATGTATTATTAGTTCGTTATTGCTGAACACTAGTATTACCCCAATCGTAGGGGCTTAAAACCACCCAGGTTTACCGTCTTGGTTACGGTGGGTCGGGAGCCTGGGTACGCCGTAGCATCGGCCAGGGTGTCGGCTGGGGCTGGTCTCCTCTGAGGCTTGACTGGAGAAGGCTCATGTGGCCGCCAACAGCACTCGGTTCCTTGCGGACTGTGTGAGGGCCTCAGCTTCTTCTCGGATGTTGGCGGGAGGTCACTTCAGGAGGCAGGATAACGGCCGTCCGAAAGTGTGCGCGCCCTCATCCCAGCACCTGTGAATGTGTCCCTTCCCATCTCCAAGGAGACTGCAGACATGATTGCGGTTAAGGACCTTGAGATGGGGGAGTGTCTTCATTTTCCAGGTGGATCCCTTCTACTCATGTGACTTTGTAAAAGGGGGAGCCTTCTCCCGGCGGGAGTCAGTCGGAGAGAAACGTAATGACAAGTGAACAGTCAGAAGTCGGAGGAAGAAGGCCACGCGCGAAGGGCGGGCAGCCTCTGCGACCTCTCGACCTGGACGAGGCAGGAGCAGTGCACCCCTGGGGCTCCTGGAAGAAGCCCAGCTCTGCCAACACCTTGTTTTTTGCACTGTGATACCCTTTTGGGACTTCCGAGCTCCAGAACTGTCAGGGAAGAAATCGGGTTCTTTGTGGTAATCGGTTACAGCGGTGAGCGGAAACTAACACGGTCACACTCGGTTCCGTGGTCCTCTCCCTGGCAGCTTACGACGCGGCAGCTGGCTTCTCCCAAGCCAGCAAGAGAGAGCGTCTCTTTGCAAGATGAGAACCACAGTCGTGGCCACATCATCACGTACACACCATCACCTTCGCCCAATTCTACCAGTAAGAAGCGAGTCACAGTCTCACCCACACTCAGAAGAGGCAGCTACACAAAGACATCAGCGCACAGGACAGGGCCACCCTGAAGGCCCTCTGTCACAAACACAGGAGAAGGTGCTTGCCTCTGCCTGGTAGTCTGCGGTTCTCAGCCCCGTCCGCACCATCTGGGGGATGTCCGTGACCACACTGTTCCAAATCACTCCTCCTGATCCTGGGGAATCTCACAGGGTGGGCTTGAGACCCAGCTGGTCATGGGCAGTGACCACGGCAGCTTCAGGTGATGTGCCAGCACTGTGGGATGCCTGCAGGAGCAGGTGTGAGCGGACGGTGTTTCTGAACGAAGCCTCTGGCTGCGGTATGCACGCTGCTGGAGCCTGGCCCCAGGCAGTGGTGGCACCGATGATCAGCAGCTGTCCGAACCAAGAAGTATTTACCAGCAAATCAATCTGAACTGGGGGCTACCAGATAACACCTGTCTGTGGCGGGGAGGGGCTTCTTCCTGCACGTCTGTGCAGGGCTGCCGCGGGCACTGCACAAAGACCCCGCCAGGCTGCGTGGGTGGCCGCAGAAGTCCTGCCTACACTCAGCTCCCCAAACGATGCTCTGCCAGGTGGCATCCAGCCCTAGGGGGCCATCTCTCCAACCTAAATCTCTCCACAAGGGTGTCCTCTTGCAATTTGCTCAAAGGCACCAGATAGCAAGTCTGTCTTCAGTTTTACAAATGCCTCCACGAAGTTACTGTCACCTGCTCCCTGGAAAGGACACTTGGAAACAGGTGGCATTTTACTTCAGAGGGATCTAGGCTCTAATTTTAGCGTTTCCCCCCCGCCCACCACCGCACCATCTCCTTTTGTATAAATCCCAGAGCCTGCACGGGTGAGAGGCGCGGTTGGTGCTTGGTCAAAGTCTGTTGCGTTGAAGTGACTAATGGATTTGTAAAGGGACTTAAACAACGAGACCCCCACATTGGGGCTGCAGTAAGGAACAGTCCATCATAACGGCCGCCATGTATCAAGGCCACCCTAAACGCCAGGGACTACGCCAGGCAATCTGCATTGACGTGACCCTAGCCCTCACGACAACCCTACACACAGGTATGTAGTTGGGGAAGTTGTCCCCAACTTCCAAATAAGAAAAAAACCAACAAGGCCGAGTAGGGTTAATTAAGTAGCCCAGGGTCACTGAATTATTAAGGACAAAGCAGAGGGCGAACCCGGCCTCTACGCACCAACCCTACAGGCAAGAGGTGGGCGGGAGAGCCGATGCGGGATTAGCTGCATTGTCACCGCATCTGACCCGGAGCCCTGCCCAGCTTCTGTCACGCTTCACACAGCACCCAACACAGTCGAGACCCTGTGTGAGTCTTTTCCAGACGGTCTCACTGGGGACCCCGCAGTCCCCGACGGCGAGAGCCGCCCACCTGGACCGCGATGAGCCCGCCTTGTCACTACAGCTGTGTTCGTGGTGGTGACTGGCTGGCGGGCACCGACCCTGGTCCCACGGGAGGCCTCCCAGCCTCGCCCGGGTGAGTCAGAGCGGCCGGGGAGGGGTTTCGGGCTCTCGCTCTGCCTTCGCGGCCCTCGGAGCAGAGCTTTCCCCCTCTCGCCATCCGCTCAGGTGTCCACCTGTCTCCCCCGCTCAGAGCAGAACTACCGGGCACAAGCATTGCGATAGGAGGGCGGGCCCCACAGCCACGCAGCCCTGCGGGTGGAGGGCGCCTCCTCGCCGACTCCGGAAGAGCGGCCTGGCAGTGGTACAGGCCGGGACGAAAGATGCTGGGGAAGCGGCTGTTTTTTTTTTTTTTTTTGGCTAATGCGATCACTCCCCTACGAGCCAACGTGGCGGTGTGGCGGCCATACACGTTGCATGCCCCTGGCCACTGTCCCCCCTCAGGCTCCCTCCCCTGGCCACTGTCCCCTGCCGGCTCCCTCCTCTGAAGGCACAGCCTGCGTCTGTCCTCTGCAGCAACTGCATCCTGTCTATGTCACTCTGTGCAGCACCTGGTGCTAGGTGCCCATACATGTCTCAGATATTTGTAAGCACAGAATCAGCTCAAAATGGCCCCGTCATTTAACGCAAAACCAAGTCGCTTTTCAGAGACAACAGACCCAAACCACGAGTGATGCAGCCGGAGTAGGGGCAGAGGAGAGAACTGTGACCTTCGGGGACACCCAGAACCAGAGCTGTGACCTTCAGGGGCATCTGGAACCACAATCTTCCCCGCCCGACCCCACTAGCCACACACACGGACACAGGGACATGGCCGGAATCGAACACTGGGACCCTTTAGAAGCGAAGGGTCCACTGTCCAGGAAGATCCGGGCTGATGCCCCTTACCTAAGCGGCCAAGTTCAAAGGTCCCGCAGTTAAAATTGCGGGCCAGCACGCCACACGCCCATTCCCCCCACACCTCTACCAGCTCGAACTGCATTGGGGAGTTTGGGCTTTGGAGCAACAACTTGTCTGTTCTCCCTGCTTAGGGCCCATTTCTCCACGGCTCTCGGTGTTCAGCGTCTGGTTCTGCTGGCGCCGAGCGGGCGGACTCTCTCAGTGGGCAGCGTGCCCAGGGGGTGAACTGGCCCTTGGCCTCCCGGCTTAACCAGAAGTGATCTCGCCGCTGCCTCTCCATCTCCAACTCGACACGTCAGAACGACTCACCGTCCGAGCCCAACGCAGCGGCACCTCCTCCACGGAGCTTCTCCGGATCCACCAGAAGTTGGGTCCCTGTGTCCTCTGTACGTCCCCAGGGAATCGGTAAATCCCTATGGGAAAAATGAACGCGTGGCAGTAAGTGAGGACCAAACCCACGGTCTGGAGATACTTCTAGAAGTTCCCCTCGATCTCACCGCTGCGTTCTCTGCCACAGAGAAAATGACAGACACGCGCAAGGGCCATTTCCTCTCTGGGTCTCGCTCCTCCACGAAGCAGCCACAAACAGTCAAGCTCATAACACAACGCGCGTGCCCATGAGACGCGCAGGGCCCGAGACGCAGGGCGGGGTCCGCTCCCTGCCGCTAGAGCGAGATAAAGCCCCGCCAGCGCCAGCGCATAGGGCCGGGGCCTGAACCGCTCCTTTCTGCTGTCAGCCCTGGAAGCGGCACCTCGGGGCTGCCATCCAGGGAGAAACAGTAAAACCTAAAGTCGGTTTAAATTTTCATGATTTACGTCGTGCCAGGTAAGTTATTTAAAGTCGCTCAAAAATATGACTAGGAAAATAATTATAAAAGTAGAAAAGTTTTATATATATAAAAATATACATACATACTATATATGACACATCTTATAAATAACAAATATCTAACATATTAACATGCTATTTATAAACTTACACTTTATATAATGTTTAATTTAGAAGTACTTATATTCATATGGCATTAAATACACACTGCATATAAATGCATGCGAAACATGGATTCACAAATAACATCTATTTATAGTATAAAATAGATATGAATATGTGAATATATGCCCATAGATATGTCATGCTCTATAAACCACGATGTGATGCATGAGGAAAGCATAAAGGTCAAGCATCGGATGGATTCGAATGTGAGGTCAGACCTCTCACAACTCTAACACTGGATGAGACGCTGAACCTCCTGTCTGCAGGCTGGGGGCACCCACGCTCAGAATCTCGTGCGTTGCTAGAACCGCGTGAGATAATGTACACACGACCTGACTGTGGAGCATGGCAAGTGCTCAAGGACCAGCTGTCCTGTTAATCTATCTAGCTCTCCGCACCTGTGATCACGTAAATCCCGCCCCTCGTGTCCCGCCTGGCAGGCTAAGGCACAGGCGCCCTCAGCTCACAGAGGAGGAAGGGCTCTGAGGCGCCACTGCAGCTCCCAGTTCTCCCAGTTCACCCAGTTCTGAGAGATCCAGGAGAAAAAAGAGCAGCTTTTGCAGACGGCGGAGCCATGCCTCCCCGGCAGGGCTGTCCTTGGCCTTTGCTGCTCACAGTCCCTCAGTCAGCTGAGCACCCACCAGGGCACTCCAGCACTCACCCATTCATTCACATATTCATTCTTTGTCCATTCACCCAAATATATATGAATAGATCCATTTATTAATGCACCGAAATATCCTTTTACTTATTCGACCAGTCATTCATTATATACTATACTAATCATTTCTATTACACATTCATTTATTCCTGCACATATTCGCTACTTATATCTGTTAATTTATTATTCATTCGAATATTACCCAACTATCCACATGCACCATTCATTCATATACTTATTCATTTACTCACTCATTCATAATTCGGGTATGTATTATTTATCCACTTACACATCACTCCGTCTATTCATCCATTAATTCTTACATTCACTCACCAAGTCACATGCCCTCCCTCTAATCCATCCACCTATCCACTCACTCCGCCATCTGCTCATATACCCTACAGTGCTGGCACCATGCCTCCATACATCCTTCCGCCATCCTATTTATTCAAAAAGCATTTTTGAGACTGTCATCTGCTAGTACCGGTGATAAAGACATATAAGAACACAAGTCTAAATTTCTTGAAATGCTGCTTTAGAGGCAACGCGATATTAGACAAAATTTAAGAGCTTTTGATGAAGTGGGACCTGGTGTTTATAATTAAATTAAATATAATTAATTCTGCTACTCCCTAGTTGGATAATGTTAATTAGCCTTTTTGAACCTAAGTTTTCTCCTTCTGTGGATCGGTGAGTCGTCTATAAAATGAGATGTAAAAGTTTTTAAAACAGTTTTGGGACACAGTTTCATGAAGGTAATGACCTTCCCCTTCCTTCTCTCTTCCTATGGCAAAGAAGAGCTTGTGTCACCCGCTGAACTGGCATCTCAGGCATTTGTGGGTCTGTCCCTCACTTCCTCTCTGAACCCTCTAACTCCAAAAGGGGTTGAACTCTACGAAGGCCTTGCCCAAACATCCCTTCATTCACTTGTCCCTGGTACTGCTCCCTCCTGGAACATTAACTCTGGTCACCAGCTGTACTGACTGTCACAGAGAGTTGACAGCGAATCATCCTCTGACCTCTGGGCCGGCAAAGGTAGAAACATTAAGCAAATGATTATAGTGAACTGTGACAATGTTCTAAGTGGAGCTATGAAAGAGTCCTTTTGTCTGTGTGCATAAAGGAACCTTGGATCGGTGCGGGGGCGGGGGACGCTGTTCACGGGAGAATGAAATGCGAAACTCATTACTGCTGGCTCGCGCTAACCAGAAGAAAGACCACCTGGAGGGCACGGGCATCAGGCTGGTTCAACCCCAAATGCCACTAATGCTGCGGTGTCCCTGGCAGCCTGCCCAGGACACCCCAGCAGGACCTGGCACCCATGAGCTTTGTGCTGGGAAAGATGACAACAGAGTTTGGTCTGAATACTGCACCATCTAAGCGCAGGCTGCAGGGAGGGGACGTTCACTGCACTGTGCTTCGCCCCCACCCTCTTGCTGAGAGCCATGTGCAGTCCAGCGGGGCCGAAAGCCAGGCGGACCGCAGAAAGCAGGCAGGCGTGCAGGCTCCGAGCCCCCACCGGGCCAGACCTCGGCAACTCTCTGGAGCTCACTTCAAAACTTCGCCAGAAGAGTATCGACATTGTCGATGACACTGGATTTAGGCGATGATCTGAAGACGGCTCAGATGTCTTTGGGGGCGGGGTGGGGGGGTAGACTCACAGCTAGAGCTTTGGAGAAAAGTAATCACAATGGGGACAGCGGTCAGAGCAGCCAGCACACGGCCAGCCCTCTGCCAGCCCACTTTACAGACGACAGCACCACGGATATTTGTGGGTTACTAACCGTCTGTGGTTGCGGTACGAAGCACCAGACACGCGCCGCTTCATTTAACACAGTGACCCCACCAGGAAAGTGCTCCTGCGACACCCACCTCACAGATGGGCAAGCCGAGGGTGGGGCTCTCGGTATTTGCACACAGTGCAACCTGTCAGCTGGGCTGGAACCTGCATCTGCATCTAAGTTACTCCAAATGACCACCAGGAAGTCTGGGGGAAGAGTGGAGATTGGGGACGTGGAGGGCAAGAGGGCAGGAGGGGGAGAAGCACACCCACGGAGCAGTTTCGGCCCGGCCAGAGTACAGGCCGGGAATCGGAGAGGCTGCTGCATTTTTCATGGTGACCTTGAGCGAAGCAGCTCATGCCCTAGGGCTCCCATTTCCAAGGTGGGAACAGTAGCATCTACTCTGGTTATTACGGTGGATTCCATCCCAAAATCAGATGTAACGCTGGCGCGTGCTAAGCCCGGATGAACCCCGGAAACACTATACGAAGTAAAAGAAATCAAACATAGAAGGCAACGTGTTGAATCATGCCGTTTATAAGAAACGTCCAGAGGAGGCAAATCTAAGACGGAAAGGACACTAGTAATTGCTGGGGGCTAGACAGAGGGACAAATGAGGATTACTGTGAGTGGGCACGGTGTCTCTTTCTGGGATGATGAAAATGTCTGGAATTAGATAGGGGTGATGTTGTACAGCTCTGTTAATATATAAAAACGTTGACTTAATATACTTGAAAAGGATGAATTTTATGGTCTATGGATTATATCTCGATAAAAAAGGTCAATTTTTTTGATGTTCACGTACATTTGTTTAAAGGAACTGAACACCCCGGAGAGTGAATATCACTGCGTATAAATAAAACATAGCTTTAAAAAAGCTGATACCAAAAAAAAAAAAATGTTAAAAAGCATTTTATCAAATGTTCATTAAAAAACTGTCAGAGCAGGGGATCAAGACTTAATGAGAATCTTGGATAAAACATAAGACTATCCCAGGAGGAAGTTTTGCTTTTCCCCTTCATCTTAAATAATAAACTTTGAAGATGGAACTTTCTATTTTAAAAAATTCAGTTTACTTTGTAGCGCCTTTTTCTCTATTTCTTTGTGGTATTTTGAAGTGGTTGCTCTAGAGATAAAATATACAAAGGTATATCTATGACACATGACAGTCTACCCTCAAATAACTTTTAGAATAATGCAAGAGCTTTATAAAAATATTCCATTTATAATACCTGTCACTTTATGCTCTTGTTGTCAAATTGTTTTATTTAATTAAAAAAAATCTAACCCATGATATTTAAAACACATGATACATTGTTATCGTATTTGTTTTTAACAGCCAACTGCCTTTTTGTACACATATACCGTGTGTGCCTGTCTGTGTACATAAACACATACATCGATAATAAAAAAAAAGATACTTTATATATATCCATATATTTGCTTTTCCTCATTTTCCTTATTCCACTAATTGGTCTAAGCTTCCTTCTGGCACCCTTTTTCTTCAAGCTGAAGAACTTGTTTTAGTATTTTTTTTTTAATTGAAGTAAAATTGATTTATAACATATTAGTTACAGGTGTATAACATGTGATTCTCTATTTGTATATATAGCAAAATGATCACCACAGTCAGTCTGGTTAACATTAGTCCCCACGCATAGTTATAAATTATTTTTCTTGTGAAGACTTTTAAGAGCTACTCTCTCTCTTAGCAACACTCAAATCTGCAATACAGCTTTTTAATTTTTAAAATATTAAGACTTCATTATTAGAGCAGTTTCAGGTTTGCAGAGATACTGAGCAGCGAGGGCAGAGAGCTCCCGGATACCCTTCCTGCACTTAGCCACGTGCAGTTTCCCGTTAGAACATCCTGCATTTAGTGTGGTATGTTGGTTACAGTTTGTTACATTTGTTACGACTGATGAGCCAATACCAACACATCGTTATTACAGCAGTTAGTACCTTTGTTACAAGTGATGAGCCAATACTGATACATTATTACTAAAGTTAATGGTTTACAGTAGGTTCGCTTCTGTGTTATAGATGCTATGGGTTTTGGCCAATGTATAATGATATGTAGCCACCATCACAACATCAGACAGAATAGTTTCTCTGTTCCACCTACTCATCAACCCCTGGCAGTCACAGACTGATTTTTTTAAATTGTAAAATATACATTTTAACCATTTTTAACTGTAGTCACCATGTTGTACATTACATTGCCATGACTTATTTATAACTGGAAGTTAGTACATACGCAGTATTTCTTATAGCGAATAGCTAATGGATAAGGATCCTCTCATTTTTCATCTGTTTGAAAATGTCTGTTTTGCCTCCACTTATAAAAACTATTTTTGACGAATATAGTAACCTAAACTGGCAGTTGTAAACCTTTTCTTTCAACACTTTAAAAATATCATTCTTCTATTTTAAAGTACATAATACTGTATTTTAACTATAGGTACTATGTTGTACAATTGATTTCTCTTACCAAAACAAACAAACAAACAAACAAACAAACAAACAACCACAACAATGAAAACCTACCCAAGAAGCATTTGGGAGGTGATGGATCTATTAAGTACATTGTGGTGATAGTATCACAGGTACACGCGCACGTCCAAACTCAGTAAGATGTATACATTAAATGTGCGATTTTATGCGTAGCAAGTATACCTTAATAAAGCTAAAAAATAAACAAAGAGAGGCTTTGAAGGACGAACCGGGGAAAAAAAATTCCATTGTCTTTCGGTTTCCATTTATTTGTATCATTGCTCTCTTATAGGAAATTGTCTTTTTCCTCTGTTTTATCAGTATTTTGACTGTGATGTGCCTCGGTGTGTTTTTCTATGTAGTTATTCCTGTTTGGAGTTATCTTGCTTTTGTGGGTCGACAGCTTTTGGCAATTCTAAAGCTCCTCAGCCATCGTCTCTTCAAATAATCATTCGCCCTGCTCTGTCTCGTCTTCTGCTACTCCAGTTACGGACACGGCGGACTGCTGGTTACTGTTCTCTCTCCATCAGGTGCTCTGTGCCTTCCTGCCCAACACCTGTTCTCTCTGCGTGGTTAGGTTCGCTATTTATAATTCACTTCTGTTCAAGGTCCCTGTTCCTGTCCTCTGCTGTGTTGCTACTGACATCCAGCAGTAGATTTTTCACTTCTGATATCCTATTTTTCATTTCTAGCATTTCTATTTAGGTCTGTTTTTATAGTTTCTATGTCTCCATGAAAATTTCCTGACTGTTTACGTTCTACCATTTTCACCATTTTTGACTCTATTTTTCGTATTTATTTTAGAGTCTCTGTCTTATAATTGAAAACACCCAACATCTGGGCTGTCTGGTTCTCTTTCTATTGATTGTTTCCTCTCTTGACCATGGGTCACAGTGTCTTGCTTCTTTCTGTGCATGTTTTATAATTTCTGATTCTGTGTCAAACAGTGTGTGTAAATGTAGAGATGGAACTACATGATATTTACCTTCAGACAGTGGTACTCTCCTCCTGACAGCCTAGTCGTGTGGGAGGAGGGGGTGCCAAGTCAATTTAGTCTGTGTTTAAACCGGAAATCTGCACTTGCCTTAGATTTGTTGCACGATTGGCTTTATTTTAAAAGAGGTAAGAAGACATTTCCTTGGCATCTGAACACTGAAAAAACACAATAGATGTCTATGTTTTATAGTCTAGCTGCCAGCTTTTGACTACGGTAGATCAGTGTCTGTCTGTCTGTCTGTCTGTCTGTCTGTCTCTCCACCCCGCATTCCAGGTACCGGCTCCTGGAGTCTCTGGGAGTTACGTGGATTTCTATGTCTCAGGCGATCTTCCTCTGCCTTTCCCCCGGCTTCAGTTAGTACACTCAGCCACAGCTTGCATTACTTCGGAAGAGTTTCTCTCAGTTCTTTCCCTGGTTTCTGTGTTCGGAGGTCCACCGGCCCACCCTCAACTTTTGGAAGCTCTCGGCAGTGCACTCTGTGACACTTAGTGTGACTCAAAGGATCTGTCTCAGTCTCCTGTCCTGCCGCCGCGTGGCAGACAAGGCACCAGATCCGTGTGAGTTGTTCCTGCTAGTATGACCACTGCAGGCCCTGGCACATACTGTGCCTCTTACGCATCCTCATACCCACCTTTCAACCCCAAGCTCATCACTTAAAGATCTAGCTTGGTCACAGCGCGGCTCTTTATGTGCTGCCAGCAGGGGTAACAAGCACCCTGGGGCATTCTCATACCGTCTGATGCCTCTTCAACCGATACCTTGATGGCCTACACCTTTATGATCAGCTTTCTTCTGTCTCTTCAGTACAGTGAGCCCTTTGATGACAGGGACCTTGTCTCGTCATCTATGTGCCCTAGTGCGGAGAACAGCCCCCAGCACATAGCAGCTGTTGGTACACACTGAAGCCCCATTGCTAGGAGCTGAGAGCAACATAAAGTATTCATGGCCATCAGAATTTCAGATTTCTGTACGTGGCTGAATCATCCTCCCAAACCAGCTTAACATATCGGTTATTTTGAGGGTTTGAGGTCAGATTTCATGCCCCCTTTTTTATTGAGCAAGAAAATAACTATTAGAATAATGACTAAGGGAATCGTGATGAAATGACATTTAAAGGGCATTGTCAGGAATCCAGGTCCCAAGTCGGAGACTCCTCATGTGGCATTATCAAACTGTAGTCACCTGCCCTCGTAGAACTGAATAGGGCCTTGAAGCTGGGTTTATCCATTCTCTTTGTTTTAAAGAGGAAGTGCCCCCGCCCCGCCCCAAAGAAACGCAGCAAGTAAGTCTGGAGAAAGCGAGGCCTGAAACTGGGCCCCATCTCTGGTGTCTAAAACAAGGACTCAGAATGCTCAGTGCCACAAGGGCCCCCACCAGATCCAGACTCCTGGTCATTCCCTGATGTCCACCACGCTCCTGCCAGGGACAGATTATTGACCCTACAGCGGGGGACACTGAAGCTGAGAGTTTAACTTGCTGCAGGTCAGGCAAACAGAAGCAGAAGAGGAAGACGGTTGCGTATAGATGCTGACATGTCAGTCACAGGTCAAAGCTGCTGGCAGAATATGTACGTTCATATCAGATACACACATGTGTGTGTATGTGGGTGTACGCGCACACGTTACATGCATACACACACATGCACACCTCTGAACGTGACTATACATGAACCACAGGCTGCGGATATCCCAGCAGTGGCCACGCCCAGTCCAGGTGTCCATCCTGGCCAATGAGCGGGGCTTGGGGTGCTGGTTACGGTGGGGGAGTAGCCCCACATCAGGGGCCATGAGCAGAAATTGTTCCCGAAGGGGGCAGGGACAAGCACCAGGGAACCGGGCTGCAGTGGGAATGCTCAGAAAGAAACTGACCGTCCACTCCCGAGGCCGTCACGCCCTGCTTGCCTCATCTTTCTAAAACACCGCGTCCAGCACCAGGAGTAGCACGCTCCGCATTCACGCGGAAGTCGGTGAGCCAGCCGCGGGCCATCCCCAGGCCTGGGGCCGCCGAGAGTCCTGAGCCCGTGCACGACTCAGTCGTTGGCATCTGAACTCGAAGCCCACAGCGGGAGACAGCAGGCCCTCCACGTGAGCCGCAGGGAGGAGACAGGTGGCACAGGAGTGGAGGGTGGCTTTCCGGGAAGAGCCCACTCAAAGGCTTTCGGGTGGGAGTGTGTTTGGGTCTCTACATGGAGCAAATCGACCTCCCCCACTCCATGCTCCACTGCCATTGTGACTGTCCCAGTAGTCCTAATAAAGCTGTGCTTTGGTGTTTAAGACCTCAGAGGCGTCCAGACAGCTGGGAACAGAATGCTCCGGGAGGGGCCGTTGCCCTGGGCAGGGGTCCTTACCCCCGCAGCCCAGCAGGGGGCCCACTTCTGCTGGGAATCAGCCCTGGAACAAGCTGCTGGGGCACCCTGCTCGGCGGCCCATGCTGATTGCAGCTGCCTCCCGCAGATGCTTCTCCTGCTGCCCCCAGCCTGTCTGTCCCTTCTGCGCTGGCCTGGCTTCTAGTGGGAGTTCATGGGAAGGGCTCCACTCTGGGGGTCCAGACTGGGGTCGCAGGCCCTGGGTGACCAGCAGAGGGCCCATAAGGAGGACCCATCTCCTTTGCCTGCCTTCTCGGCGCTCATCCAGCGCTCTCTGGGCAGCTCGCTCACTATGTCTAGAAGCAGCCCTGTCACTTGAGAAGTAACATGAATAAAGGCTGGCTTCTGCTTGGGATCTGTCGCATCGTACCAGGCACTTGACTTTGAACAGGTCGGCCTCCAACTTCATGTGCCAGACCTGAGGCTCCTCGGCCTCCACGATCGGCGAGCCAGCTCTTCAACGGACACCTGACCTCACTGGTTCTGCCTCTCTGGAGAACCCTGGCTAAGACAGCCTCACACTTGGCTAGGCTCTGTTGTCGCCGTCTCGAAATTCCTAGCAATTTCATGCTGAACTCGTGTTCCGTGACGTCTGAGGGAACAATGGGACGGGAGAGTGAAAGCAGAAAGCACGCACGACGTGCCACCCCCCACCCCCACCCTCGGCTGCCCCTTCTGCACATCACTTCAGTGCTCAGTGAGACTCGAGGGACCACAGGGCAGCGTGTCCCGTCTAGACTGGGTCAGGGGAGACATAGCTGTGCTTCAGACACGAAAGGAAGGTGCTGGCATTCTGAGAAAACAGCCGACCAGGGAATTCCGTCCTATCGTTCCTCACTCCCGTTACTTCCCGGAGCCACCCTGTGTGCCGAAGTGACGGAGCAGAAGACAGGACAGGCACGACGTGCCACATAGCCCCTTCCCTCCTCAGTCCTCCTTCGCCCAGCAGTGAGCAGAAGGAAGAGGGTGCGACGTGTGCAAATGTCGACGTAGGAAATGAAACCAGCTGAGTTCCTTTGGTGCAACATTTCCACTGTCTGGCGACATCAAAATACACACGCACGTGAACGAGCCACGAAACACAAATCCTGTCATTTCGGTAATTCTGCATGTGAGTTAAAAGCGCTCACATTTGCGTTTAAAACTGACATCGCGCAATATAAAGTTGGCTGGTCAAATTCCTGCTGGCAATGTAACGTTTTGATTTCAATTTTTCTTTACTTAGAATGACATTAAATAGCAAATAAAAACAAGATGATAACCGGAGAGAGACTGGAAAAAAGGAAAAAACTCCTTCGCCATCTTTGACAGCATTTTCCCTGCTTTTTGAACAAAGGCATCTTGCATTTTCATTTTAGACTAGACCCTGAACGTCACCGAGCCAATTCTAAACAGAATGCTTTAAAGCAGAAAAGGAATGTGGGGGATTTTACCTGAACTGTCTCATCTCACAGACGTGGAAACAGAGGCCGGAGCACTGAGTCGGCGTGAAATCAGAGAGGCCGATTGGGGGACCTGCCTTCTCTGGCCCTGGGCTGGCCCCCCGTGGGACCCGCCCCAGGCTGCAGCCCTCACAAGGCCGCCAGGGGCTCTGCTCAGGGGCTGCCACCGGCGCGGGGCCCCAGCCAGGCTGGCATTCCCTAAGGGCCTGTTCTGAAGGCGGAGGGCAGAGGCTGTCGGTTTAACTGTTTTCTGAGAAAGCCCCAGAAACCCCTGGCCTCCCCAACAAAGTGTCTTTGGCCACGTGAATGCCCATGCTGTGAGGCCCGTGGCCCACCAAACACCCTTCATTATGGCCGACACAATGCATGAATGTCCCGCCGGCCTGAATCCCAGCCCTGGAATCTCGGCCTTATTCACTGTGTTGTCCCCGGAGAAGGAAGGGCACTTTTAAGCGTAGAGAAAAGAGGGGCATGTCTAACATGGAAGGGGGTGCCCACCCTCTAATTCACGGGGCCCCGACTTTCCCACACCTCCTCCCCTCAGCTCTGGCCTCGTGCTATTGGCTCTGAATCTGAGGGTCATTTCCAAGGCCGCCCTGTTCACTGCATCTGGGGTCAGTGGAAATGAAAGGTGTTTGTGTGGGGCCGGGCTGCGGGTGCAGAAGGCCGGGCTGGGCCGGGCCTCGGAGGGGAGCGTGCGGGCGGCGGCTGGGAGGGTACCGGGCGTGGGCCGCACTCTGCCAGGCCTGCGTTTGGGGCGTGCTGCCGGCCTCCCCTTAGAAAGGCTTCTCCTAGCAGCATCTTTCTCCCAGGTCGGAAGCACCTCATTTGCTCTACCCCCAACCAGACCTGCCTGGTCACCTCTTAAAATGCCTCCTCCTTCCTCCTTCCCTCTCCCCATCTGACCAGCCCCCAGCTTCTAGTTAGGTCTGGATGGCAAGGAAGAGTCACCACCCTCGTGCCTGGCCAGCCGGGCTCTAGTCCCCACACCTCTCCCCTCCCCTGGCCCTCAGCCTGCACGTGTGGCTGTGACCCGGTCTTACTGGCCATTCTCGTGCTGACACTGGGCCTTACCTCTAATTCTCGTCTTGCAGTCACTTTCTTTAAAAAATGAAATTCCTTCCTCAATGCGTGTTCTGGCCTCCTGATGTGTAAAAGAACTCAGGGCCCGGCTTAACCGCTGGACCTGCCAGTCTCCAGCTGTGGGGACTTGGGCGAATGGCCTAACCTCTCAGAGCCTCCGATTTCTCATAACTCTCAGCTGTGGTGACGATGAAGCAAATAGGACCTTCTTAATCGGAACTGTGGGGGCCGGAGAATGTAAATCACCTCTAATCTGTCTCGGGCGACTCCAAGGGCCTGTGAATTCTGGAGCCACTCGTAGAAGAGATCCACAGACAAACAGCAAAGACGCTCGACGGCGGCTCGGGGGTGGGGGGATGGTCCCTTATGGCTAGATCTTTGTTCTCAGAAAGCTTCTTTTACAAAAACAATGACACGCAGGAGGAAAAGCCATCTGATCTTCTACGAACCACTAATGGTATAAGTAAAGAAGAAACTGCAGAGGGCGAATGGCAGTGAGGGTGAGCAAGGAGGCAGCCAGAGGATGTCCCAGGACCACAGAGCTACGAGCGGGGAGGAGGGCCCCGGAGCTTCTCTGCAAACCCAGAGTCCAAGCCCTGGTTCCAGTGTCAGCTGCTGCTGTCTAGCCCTGTGGCCTCGCACGGGCACTGCTCTTTCCAGCATCAGCTTCTGCATCTGTAAAGGCAAAGGATACGCGGTGCACGTTCCTCCAAGTGTGGTCAAAGACTAACGCATCACGGTCATGCGCGGACGGAGTCAAAGAGCAGATGGCCGGGCTCTCCCCCAGACCCCCGAGCAACAACCTCTGGTGCGTCTCAGCCAAGTCTGAGACCCACCAAAGTGGGAAAGCGAGTTGCCTAAAGCTGCCAAGGC
>NW_011889005.1:103340-107174 GCF_000151845.1 Pteropus vampyrus
TGTGACCCGGTCTTACTGGCCATTCTCGTGCTGACACTGGGCCTTACCTCTAATTCTCGTCTTGCAGTCACTTTCTTTAAAAAATGAAATTCCTTCCTCAATGCGTGTTCTGGCCTCCTGATGTGTAAAAGAACTCAGGGCCCGGCTTAACCGCTGGACCTGCCAGTCTCCAGCTGTGGGGACTTGGGCGAATGGCCTAACCTCTCAGAGCCTCCGATTTCTCATAACTCTCAGCTGTGGTGACGATGAAGCAAATAGGACCTTCTTAATCGGAACTGTGGGGGCCGGAGAATGTAAATCACCTCTAATCTGTCTCGGGCGACTCCAAGGGCCTGTGAATTCTGGAGCCACTCGTAGAAGAGATCCACAGACAAACAGCAAAGACGCTCGACGGCGGCTCGGGGGTGGGGGGATGGTCCCTTATGGCTAGATCTTTGTTCTCAGAAAGCTTCTTTTACAAAAACAATGACACGCAGGAGGAAAAGCCATCTGATCTTCTACGAACCACTAATGGTATAAGTAAAGAAGAAACTGCAGAGGGCGAATGGCAGTGAGGGTGAGCAAGGAGGCAGCCAGAGGATGTCCCAGGACCACAGAGCTACGAGCGGGGAGGAGGGCCCCGGAGCTTCTCTGCAAACCCAGAGTCCAAGCCCTGGTTCCAGTGTCAGCTGCTGCTGTCTAGCCCTGTGGCCTCGCACGGGCACTGCTCTTTCCAGCATCAGCTTCTGCATCTGTAAAGGCAAAGGATACGCGGTGCACGTTCCTCCAAGTGTGGTCAAAGACTAACGCATCACGGTCATGCGCGGACGGAGTCAAAGAGCAGATGGCCGGGCTCTCCCCCAGACCCCCGAGCAACAACCTCTGGTGCGTCTCAGCCAAGTCTGAGACCCACCAAAGTGGGAAAGCGAGTTGCCTAAAGCTGCCAAGGCCTTTTCTTTCGCTAGTGTTACAGAATGATGTTTTCAAGACACCCCTTTAGTAAAAAAAAAATCTAGAACACGTATCTCAATGAATGTTTTATTTTATAAAGTATGTGTGGCTGTGTCTGTGTTTACTCATGTATTTTGAATATTGTAAGACACACCCACAAATAAAAATTTTAAAGGTGTGATAAAAATAAACAGATCTAAAGTTTATGTAGAGAGACTGAACAGCCACGTGGTACTGACGGAGAAGGGAAGAGGCGGAGGATCCACATTAGCTGACTTCAAGACCTGCTACAAAGCCACACTGACCGAGACAGTGTGGTTTTGGCAAAAGCACAGACCAGCAGGTCAGTGGAACGGAAGAGGGAGCCCAGGAGTACAGCCACGTGAGTGCAGTCAGCTGATCGCAGAGAAACCAAGGCAGCACGATGGTGCAGAGACGGTGTTTGTAAGAAATGATGCTGGGACAACTGGGCATCCACATGCAGAGAAATGAATCTAGACCCAGACTTTACATCCCTCACAAAAAGTAATTCACAATGAATCAAAGACCTAAATGTAAAAGGCAAATTCTAAAATTCCCAGAAGATAACACAGGAGAAAACCTAGATGACCCAGGCTTTGGCGAGGCCAGTTAGATGTACACCAAAGACATGATCCGTGAAAGGAATAACTGCTAAGCCGGACTCTGTTAAAATGAAAAACACCTACCCTGAAAAAGACAATTTTAAGAGAAAAAGAAAACAAGCCACAGATTGGGGGCAAATATAGGGTTGCAGAAGACACATCTGATAAAGGGCTATCATCCAAAATATACAACGAACTCTTAAAATATGAAAAAACAACCCGATTTAAAAAGGGCCAAAGACCTGGACACCTCACCAAATAAGATAAACAGGTAGCAGATAAGCACATGAAAAGGTGCTCCACATCGTGTGTCATCAGGGAAATACAAATTAAACCACTAAGATACCACTGCACGTCTATCAGAATGGCCACGGTCTAAACCACCGACACCACCAAATGCTGGCGAGGACGGGGAGCGACAGGACTCTGATGCTCCTGGTGGGAACGCAAAATGGTGCAGACACTTTGGACCACAATCTGGAGGTTTCTTACAAGCTGAACAGACTCTTACCATACGATCCAGCAATTGTGCTCCTTGGTATTTATCCAAAGGAGCTGAAAACTTATGTCCACACAAAAACCTGCACACAGATGATTACAGCAGCTTCATTCGTAACTGCCAACACGTGGAAGCAACTAAGATGCGCTTCAGTAGATGAGGGATAAATTGTGGTCCATCCAGACAATGGAATACAATTTAGAGATAAAAAAAAAAAAAAGAAAGAAAGAGAAATGAGCTGTCAAGCCATGAAAAGACATGAAGGAACTTTAAATGCATATTACTAAGTGAATGAAGCCAATCTACATACTGTGTGATTCTGACCAAAGGATATTCCGGAAAAGGTAAAATACAGAGTCAGTAAGAGGATCGCTGGTCGTCGGGAGCTGGCGGGGAGGGGTGAATGAGTGGAGCACAGAGGACTTTTATGACAGTGAAAATACTGTGAATGATCCTATAACGATGGGTACATGTCATACATTTGTCCAAACCCATGGAATGTACAAAAAGTGTAAACGCTACAGTAAACTGCGGACTCTGGGCGATTATGATGTGTTCACGTAGCTCCGGCAGCTGTAACGAACACACCGTTCTCGTGGGAGACAAGGGGGAGTGTGCAGCCTTTGCGTGTGTGGAGCTGGGGGTAGACGGGGAATATCGGTGCATCTTCTCTCCTTCGCTGTGAACCTAAAATTGCTCTGAAGAAAAATGAAGTCTTTAAAAAAATGAACAGAAATCAAATATAGTTAAAAATCTACCATAACGAGATACATACAAGCTCTAAAAATTAGATCACGTAAAATATGGGGTCATGTAAAAGTAAAGGTAAAGGAAAGCAGTGTTTTAAGTGGTCTGAAATAAGCCAAACAGGACAGTGAAACTTCCATTACATGAGACTGAATGAGCGCAGACAAAGTCCGAACCCTCACGAGGCGGGCAACTTCCTAATGCACGCCTCAGCCCTACCTCGGCGAGAGCAAGAATCGCAGGTGCCCGTCCGAGCGCAGGGCTGTGCCCAGAGCGACCAGCAGTCCCTCGCGGAGTCGTCTTCCATGTGCGTCAGCGCGGGGATGCCCTGTTTTCTCGTTCGCCCTCAGTGCTGCCCGCCCCCGAAACGCAGACCCCTCTCCCGAGCCCGTATGCTCTCTACGAAGGCCAGGACTAACTTTTCGGAGCACCTCCTAAGTGCCAGCACTTATGGCTAATTCCACAGAGGGGACGTCACTTACTTTAGGGGACTATGTTGTAGTTATCCTTGAATTACATCCTCAAACCCATGTCACAGGGGCCACGATACATGGCCAGGGATGGCAATGGCATGTGGTCAGGTTTACGCAGCCAAGTAAGTGGCAGAACAGGCATTCCAAGTTAAGTCTCAACTCTCTGTCCTGTGCCTTCTGAAGGGATGATGTTCCGACTTCGAGGCTTCTGAGACGGCACCCCTCCAACCCTCGGAAAGAGAACGAGGCCCCTTTCAACCCTTCCCTTGTCCAGCGAGCCTGAGGTCCGGGCTAGTCCAGGGTGTACGACCTCACACCCCAGCTTGCTTTGACTCTGCGAACATTTCGGGAGCCTTTCGCACTCCCAGCAAAGCTGGGTAAGTGCAAAGCCAGGCTGGGCATGTGAACACAGGCAGTTTGTCAACATAATTGATACTGCGAAGCCAGAGAGAGGACCAGGACAATGGACGCCTGCCGAGGAGATGGGGGAGGATGTGTAATCCCTATAATACACACAGAGGCATGTAATTTAGGAAAGTGGATTTGTTTTCTGTGAAAAACA
>NW_011889005.1:107339-108624 GCF_000151845.1 Pteropus vampyrus
TCCTTGGCCTCCTCACCCTCCAAGCTGCCCACGTGTGGGCACAGACTGACCTCTGGGCAGCACTGGGCACTCCCTGGCAGAGGGGGATACCATCCGGCAAGTCCTAAACCTCCTGAGCTTCAGCTTCCTCATCTTTACAATGGGGATGACAGCACCCTTCGTACGGTCACTCATCCATTCGCCTCCAGCATTTACGCAGCGCCGAGCACACGTCCTACCGGTGATGACAGAGCCGGCCTGTCAGCTGCATCCTATCACCTACGCAAGTGTCGCGAGGACAGCAGATGCTCCGTACACGTGACTCTCCTTTTCCCTCCTAAGACACCGTGTGTAAATCAGCTTCGCATCCCCAAACGCCCTGTGGCTTTTCCCCTGCACAGGATAAAGCCCGTATTTCTTCATTAGACTCTCACGTTTAAGACATCTAAGAAAAACACATGTATCAAAATTTAAATCGTGCACATCCTTTGACCACCTGGGGCCTTTCCCACCCCCACCCCCCTGAACACACACACAGGTGCAGAACAGAGTGAGACATGCACGTGGGAACCGGAAGAAGGGACGGGAATAACCGTGTCTTGGCTGAGACGCCATGAAGGACATGGCAGCGCTCCCGGGCGCCAGGCTTGGCGAGGCTCGTCCTGGCGTGGCACCGGGCACACAGTGGGCCTCTGATACTGTGGAATGAAGGTACAAAAGGACAAACGGATGGGATGCAAGACAGCCATTAACGGAATAAGGTAGAGCTAAATGAACGGATGTTGACAGGTGCCCAAGATATTGTTACGTGAAAACCTCCAGCTACGGGAGAGGCTGCGTGAAGACCATGTTCTCGTTTTACAAAAGAGGACGTGTCTGAGTCTGAACCAGACAAAACTGCTCCAAGTGACTAGAAGATGCTGGGAAAGCTACAAGAGAATCTCTTCGGTACAGATTTTTGGAAAGAGAGGTGGAGAGCGCTGCCTCACTCCCGTTTTTCCCCGTTTATCGATGCAGCATGACGTCTCTACAGGGCACAGTAACGAACACGACCCAGTGACGGACAGTTCGACTATGCCGAGTTTTCCCTTGTACAAACCATGCCGACTGGCACATTCTTGGGATGTATCTTTGCTGATGGATAGTAACACTCCTGGAAGTATAACTGCTTTCATTCTGACTGATGTGAATTCTGGTCGTCTCTGATCACCGCACGCCATTTAATTAATTTCAGAATCAGGGACGGCCTTGGCCTTTACTAGCTCCGAGACAGAACTAACCCCTGAAACTCACTTTCCTCGCCTGG
>NW_011889005.1:111919-114273 GCF_000151845.1 Pteropus vampyrus
CCACCCTTCCAACCCCATCGACCTGGAGCCATCACGGTTCTGTGACTTTCACTTTTTTTAGCCACTTAGTCCTGTGCATCTTAACCTGTCAATCATATCTGATGTAAAACCTACGGGTGGCCCTGTACAAATCACGTAGAGTGGAGCTGTCTCTCCATCATTCGGTCATTCTTTCCCTCATTTATTCATACATTTCACAAAGGCTGTGATACCTGCTCCACGCCACGCACTGTGCTAGACTTGGGTACAGCAGGGACCAGAAAGATAGCACTTGCCGTCCTCATAGAAATCAAAGTCAAACAGAAATGCGGGAAACAAACAAGGTTTTTAAGAGGAAAACAGAGAATTACAAATTTCACTAAGTGCAGAATTTTGAAATAACACACTGGGTCAGAATCGTGACCCTCTGGGTAACGTCCCGCCCCGATCCCCAGAATGTTAGAATGTGACAACATCCCACTCCTGTGACCGTGTTGTTATGTGGCCCCACTGACCCTGCCAGGCTGTGAGCCTAGTGTAACCACATGAGCCCAAGAAATCAGAGAACTTTCTCTGGCTGTGGCCACAGAAGGCAGAAAAAGGGCAGAGGCGTCCCCTGGCCCGCCTGGATGAGCAAGAAGCAGACGGCCACCTTGTGAGCCGCTGACAGAGGGGGCGGCCTCTGGGGGCTGACGGCCTTCTTGGAACTAACGGGTATCGAGAAAACAGGGACTAGTGCTTCGACCCCAGGAATGGACGGAGTCGGCCCGCCACCCACACGAGCGCGGAGCCGCTTCCCGCCCGGAGACGTCGGGAGGAAGTGCGGCTCTGCCAGGCCTGACCGCGGCTCTGAGACCCTGGGCAGGCAGGCCGCGACAGAGGAGACGGGCTTCATTCCACATGGAGAGGGACTGTGACCGGAAACGGCATCATTCCACATGGAGAGGGACTGTGACCGGAAACTATCACCGTGACAGACTGACGGAAATAGGAAGAAATTAAGTCACGCGGGGGCACTCTCTGCCTCTGTTTAAGGCAGACCCACATGTTTTTGGTGTCTGCAATGATATGTATGCATGTTTTCTATCTGTTTAATACATCTTAGAAATTTGAATGATTTGTCATCCTGGCAGAGAAACAGCCTGGAGGGGAAGGAAGTGAGACAGAGCACTTCTCGGAATCTTCTTTCCAGAACCCTCTGCTCACAGCCTCGAGCCTCGTGGCCTCTCACGGCAGAGATAGAAAAACAAAGTGAATCTCAGAGATCTTTGATACCCACGGGTCCATTTTCGTGAAGAGATTTGGCTCTGAAAAGCATGGGGGGTGGCGGGAGATGGTGCCGAGCGCCCACCACACACGCGACCTCTCCTGGCAGGTGCTCCAGGTGAGCGGGGAGCTGCAGAAGGCCCCTGGTCACGGGAGGGCTCCGCTTCCTCCCCCGGTGGCTTTGCCCCAGTCCCGCCTGCAGTAAGGGGGAGAAGGCTGGGCGACAGGGCCTCCGGGAGGGTCCCCAGTGCTGGAGGGGAGGCCCGCCCTCGTCCTCGGGAGCCGGACCACTCACATTAGCTCTCGAGGGTCATCAGACCGGAAAGGCTGTTCTGGGGACCCCACTGCGGCTGCCCCTCAAACGTGCGGAGCTCGTTTCCACAGCGGGGGCGTCGGCACGTGCTGTCCCGCCCGCCTGGCGCTCTCTCTTCCCGTCTTCCTGCCCTGGTCGTGGTCGCACTGGCTTCGCGGCACTGAGGATAACTCAGCCGATCCCTGTGACGGCCCCGCCTCCCTGTTTGCTATCTGTGTCCCCGACCAGGGTGCTCGGGGCAACCCCGCTCCGGCTCACCACGCCCCCTGCACCTGGCTGTCCTGGCGCATACGCGGCTCCTGATGGCTACTGAGTGCGCCAGGCACCTTCTCACGCAGGTGCGATCACTCTCCTGCCTCTCGCCCCACCTGGCTCTGATAAGCAGGGCACCCATCTCAGCCCCCTAGCACCCCAAGGCAGGGCCTGCCCTCACCAGCACCTCCCTCTGCTCTATGTAGCCAGCACCCAGCACTGCCTGGCACCGAATGGGCCGAACCGACACAGGCGTGGCTGGAAAATAAGGCAGGAGAGGAAGAGACGGGCCAATTGTTGAGGACTCTACGGGTCCCCCGAGGAGTCCCATTCTGACTGTCTATGAAATCCTTGCGGCCCAGCAGGCAGCCGTGTAAAGATGCCCCCGAGTTTAGGAGCCTGAACGGGGAGGGGGGGTGAGGAAGAGGGAGGCCACACAAATTAAGCCATGTTCTCTTCTAGTTTAAAACACTCCTGTCTGGGCCTCTCTTAGGTCGGGAAGGGAAAGTGGAGGCCCCTTGGGTCCCCGTTTTGTCGGAAAGGA
>NW_011889005.1:115903-124850 GCF_000151845.1 Pteropus vampyrus
AAAAAATAAGCAAACCCACCGGACAGGGACGAGCACCCTCTCGTTAGCCGTGCGGTTACTGTCGAGCGCAGCCCGGCCCTCCGCGTCTAAGTTTAGCAAGTTTACACCTCCCCGCTCCATCCGTGCAGGGATGTCTGTCTGTCTGTCTCTCCTTCCGCATGGCCTGTTCCAGAGCGGACCAGAGCTCAGGCCCGGTTACGACGTGTGACCGCACCTAGTCCTGGGGCTGGTGAAGGTGCCCTCACCTTGCCCCACTTGAGGCAAGACAGAGGTGACGGGACGCGCTCATCAGTCACCCCCTGAAGGAGGCTGCCTCCACCACCCCCCCGGCTGTCCTGGAGCTGTCTGTGCTGGGTGCCCTTGGCCCCGCCCCTGAAACTTCACTCCCTCACTGGCATCTTCCAGAACCCCGTCTCGACACAGATCTGTCTGGCCCCCAATCCATCTGACATGCCTGACAGAATCATCCAGAGCCACTTCTGCCAGAGAACCACCTGGCTTCCATATCGGGACCCTCTAGCGTAGCTCACCGGGCTGCCCTGGGGAGTTCTGACCACAGGGCCGCTGTGCTGTCCGAGGCCTGCTGAGCGGGGCCGGAGCAGCAGGAGCAGGTGAAGGCGAGACCTGCTGCAAGTCTCGTCTTCCAGTCCTGTCACTTCGTCTGGATGCCCTGAGCTAGGGGACTGTGTCCAGTGGGCCTCAGCTGCAGTGGAGGTGACGGAAGGGGCAGCGTGAGATAACTCCGGTGCGCCTGGTGCATGGCAGGTGCTCCACCGAGTTCGCTCCTGCTTCACAGACCTGGGGAGGAGTGGCATCGGTGTTTCTGTGGGAGGGAGCACCCCCACCCCATCCTACATGTCCTTGTTGCTCTGCTGCTCAGATACCTTCTGTGTGACTGTGGGAAACTGTCACTTATTGTGGGGCCTCTCACATTAGGTAAGAGGTGGGGAGGGATGAGGGTTTCCTATAGTGCGGATCCAGGAGCCCTTTAAAATGCCTGGAGCAGGAATTTGTAACTGGTTTTTCTGGGGCTTCTTCAAAGTTTCATCAGAGTCTCAAAAGTTTTTCACACCCACAAAATGGTTAAGTACGTGGCCCAAAGGCTGATCCAGCCCACAGACAGTGGTAATGCTTCATAGGTGGTTTTAAGTTTGTTTTGGTGACTTGCCAGCACCAAACGTGCAGAGGAGGTCCCGTACGAATCACAGTCTCTGGCTTCTTGGGAAAAAAATGAGAAGATGTGACAACTTTTGGCTTGATTCCCTGCAAGGCTGTCGGAGTAGCTGCCCTCTTTGGCCAGCTGGGTGCCCTGCGGTCACCCGGGGCCGTCTGCATGACTGGCAGGGTCTCCCAGGCAGGGGCGGTGGCCGCTCTGGACCGGACAAGCTGGGCTGTCTCTCCTTTCGACTCCACTGTGAGAGGGCTGCAGACTGCATAAGTGCTTTCACGGTGGACACACCAGGGTGTCTGGGAGCAGGAGCCGTGGCTCACGTGGAAAGGTAACAGCCACCATAGGAAAGATCTTCTGGTGTGAACACGTGACCTGGAGGGCTGCGTGTAGAAGAGGCGACAGGTCTGTTCTCTTGGTCCCCAGGGGGTGGAAGCAGGAAGACTAGTGGGAGGAACTGCACTGGGCGCTGGATTCCAGTCCAATTCCAGTGGACACCAGTGCCAGAGGCAGGATGGCCCTTTCACAGGGCTGATGAGGGGCTGACCCGAATCGCGACCGCTCAGACCCGGTGAACACGGAAGGTCTCTCAGACTGCGATCCTGCACTTCCCAAGGGCTTCCTCCGCAGCCTGAGCATTCGGCTAGTCCTCCCTGCCCCCTCTTCTTCTGACAACAGAGGCTGGCGCAGGTCGTGTGGTCACTAAAGGCCAGGAGCGTGGACTATATGTGTCATTCATATCTTGGTTTTACGAACAATAAGGGGAGATCAGGGAGTTTGACGGACTTACCTGAGGACAGGCAGACTACAAGGAGGACTCAAAGCCACACCTGAGAGATGACAGCCCATTTTCATGTCAACAAAGGCTTTCTGCCTCATGCTGGGCAAGCTTCCCCTGGGAAGGGGACATCACTATTGATGCAGGCCCACCAGGGAGAGGCAGAAAATAAGAAAGGGCCACATTTTCCAGGGTGGGAAAGTTCCTGAGGATATTTTGGCCAACCCCCTGCTCAAGAATTGAACACATGCCAGATGGCCCAACAAATATAACTAGAAAATCGAGCAAGAGCAAGATCCGGTAAGATGGGCAAAGTGCCACCTCCCGTGTCGCGATGAGAAAACAGAGTCCAGGAGAACATGCGTAGTTTGCTTACTTTGTATTTAGCGACAGGTGGGTCTCAAACACAGGTCTCATTCGTTACGAGGACGCAGAGAGGTTAACTCTTTGATCTTCCCACCTGGGACTCGGCATTGCGTGCATGTGTGTGTGCGTGTGCTGTGTGTACTGGGGGCTGGGGCTGGTGTCCGAGATCACCAGTCCAAGGCCAGGCGGCCAGGCGGCCAGCTCCTCTTTTGCACTCTGCCTGGGGCCAGCACGGGGTTTGTTGGATGAGTAAAGGAGAACATGAGTGCAAAGTCAAATGAGTGAGTGAGACGCCGCGATCACTCCCGAGCTTTCCCATGTACCCAAACTGATCGTTTTCTTGGTGGTTTTAGTGAGTACCGTTTTGCGTTGCTTCTTAAAATGCCTTCCAGTGGACAAGACACATGCTAACCGTCCCCACCTGCTAGTGCACTGAGCATTTTTGTGCGTGTGACTTCTGTCCCTTCTGTCCCTGCAATGGTGTCCCTTAGATAATCCCCAAGGAACAGGATTTCTGAATCAAAGGGCATGAGCATTTTGATGGTTCTCAGGAGGTAGGAGGACAAAGCATTCACGAGAGGCTGAAAGCCAGGAACATCATGGCACAAAGGAAAGTCTTGGCGGACACCCATGGAATGTGTGGAGGGCGGACCTGCCAGTCCACCGTGGTTGCGAAGATGTCAGCATCCGACTGTGACAGAGCCCATCTGACGGCTAAGTTCCCTCCTTCTGTCCACCTCCTAGGCTTGTACACTCCCACTTACTGGAAGCTCACTCCTTCTAGTTAACTCTGGCTATGTTCTGAGAGAGATGAGAGTATCATTTTAATTTTTTTAACGTTTGGTTCATAATACAGTTTGAAAAAAATAGGTATGTACACCACTTTTTGGTTGAAACTATCTCTAAGGAGAAGCTTTCCTTTAAGTAAACACTGGCAGATCAAGGCCAGTTGGAGCCAGCTTTGCCTGTCAGGAGGCCAAGTTGCTGGGGGACAGTATGATCTTGGTTCCATAAAACAAAAGAAAGCAAACTAACCTCGACAGGAAATCAAACAAAATCTCACTTAAAAATAAAACAGAATTGCAAATTTCTTTGTGCTTATAGACTCAGAGTGACCACGTAGGGTTTTGCCAAATAGTCCTTTCTTTTAGAGCTCTGTCCTCTGAGGGCTGTGAGATGTCCATCTCAGCCATCCAGTCCAGTTGTCTCATCTGAGGACTAAATCGCATGTTTCCCAGGCACTTGCCCACCTTCTGCTGGCCCACCTCCAGTAACAGAGAAGTCACCGCCTCCCAGAGCAGCCTGTGGTGCACTGTTGACTATCTAGCTGAGAAGTCTTCCTCGTTATTGAAATGAGAGCTACGTCTCTGCCACTTCCAGTTGTCCTTATTTCATCTTTTTGGACGTGCTTAGAATAAATTCAGTTCAATCCCTTTCCCAGTGACATCTTTTGAACTCTGTAAAAACAAAAATAACGTATCCCCTGGATCAACGTGAGACTGAGCGCCAGCTGGCACTGGGCTGCATGTGGTACCTTCTCACATGCATCGTGTACTCCTGTAGCTAGCGATGCTATCGCCCTCTGTACGGAGGGACGAACTGAGGCTTACAGCCATTTAGTCCCATCGCTCGTAAGTGGCAGAACTGGGATTCTAACCCATGTCTCAGTGCGAAGCCCATGGCCTTAACCAAAATCCCAGAATTCACACAAAAAGTCAAATACACCATTTGGAATATCTTTTTCTATTACAAATATTTCTCATTAAAATGTTTTAAATTTTGAAAGCAACAGAAGCATATTGTTACATGAGTAACAATTTCAGCAACCCCCTGCCTTCTCACCGGGCAACTTGGCCAACAGTAGCATTCTGGCAATGAGTCTTTCACAACTTTGTATCTAAATACACACATTAATCAAAATCCAGCATTTGAACAGTTAGGGAATAACAAGACAAATAGGAAAACATTTGCGTAGCACAGCTGTCTGGCTCCCAGAAAGCCTCTTAATCACTCAAAGACTGAGTTGCTCTAAGTCACTGTGCCTTGCCTGGTCTGATGCTTGCTGCGAGACTACTGGGCAATGGTGTGATGGTCTCCATGTGTCTTTAGTGAAACTGATGGACAGAATGAGGCCCTGGACGGGGTGTTTCCAGCCTCTGTCAACACCTAATGGTGACTCGGCTTTCCCTTGCCCCGGCACTGCTGTGGGCGAGCTGGCCTGGGATTTTCCCTGCACCTCCGCTGTCTGACCTGCCTAACCCCCAGCAACCCGTGCTGCTGACAGCACTGCGTCCTCACGGGCTGTGAGCCACCAAGGCTCGTAAGCCACCAAGGCTTGTCTTTTTTTGCCACTAGGCAACGAGTCCCTCTGGTTCATGGGCTTTGTATTACCTACCTATGAACTACGAGTGTCCGCATGATGCTGGACACAGTAGGAACTGACAAATCTTTGCGAAACATAGTAATCTCGAAATGGTGATAATCAAGTGCCTGGCACGTAAATATTGGATGAATGAAATTACCATTTAACTTAAATCGTAATTAAATAAGTGACGAAATATCATAACTGTAAATGTTCCACTGACACTTCCGTGCCCAGCACAAAGCCTCACGTGCAGGCGTGCGTGACGGATGCTCTTCCTGCCCTGTCCACAGCTCCAGCTCAGGGAGGGCTCTGTCTCATGACCAGGCAGCTCTGGCACCCTGAGCACCGTCGAGGGGCCCAGGACTCACCATGTTGGTGGGGGAGGTCTGGCTTGGGTCTGAAGCCGGCCCTTCTGTTTCCAGCTGTGCAGTTTCCAGCACCTTTCAGGACATCTGTGCCGGAGCCTTTCGGCTCAGAAACACAACGTGTCAGCCTCGGGCCCTGGAGCCTCTGGTGAGTGAGCGGGTCTGACATCGTTAGCTCCCGGTAGGTCAACTTCTGTGGCCTTTAAAGGCACACGGGCCCCAGCGTCCCCCATCTGCCACACTAGCCTGTTCTCACACGGGGAAACAGCCCGCTTGATCACTCGCTCCCTGTAGTGACTTAGTGGGTGTCAACGGTATACACAGACGCCAGTTTCCATCGGCCAGCCCCTCTTTGGTCACTTCACGACAGCTGTCCCTACAGGGGTCGTCCAGTCATTCACGGAACACACTCCGAGTGCCTGCCGCGTGTCGGTGTGCTTAGGGAACGAAGGGGCAAATAAAACGCTGCCTCGATGCTGCTCACACTGTTAAGGGTGGGAGAGAGCTCAGCGTTCTGTGCCACGGAAGACAAAGAAGAGCCCGCACCCGCCATTGACATGACCACGCATCCGGTGCCGACAGGGCACGGGCACGGGCACTGCGTGTTCGCACGCCCCGCCCCGCCCACGTAACCACCTTGGAGGTTCCCAGTAACCACTTGATGTACCAGGAGAGACCTGGACAGGTGACGTGACCTGTACAAGGACGAATGCCAGAGAAGAGCCTCTCTGCTCTGCGCTGCTCCATGCTTCTCTACTCTGTACTACTCCCCGCCACCCTCCTCTACACTACTCTACTGTGCAGTGCTCCACTCTACTCTACGCTACTCTACTCCCCACCACCCTCCTCTACGCTACTCTACTCTATGCTACCCCTTTCTACGCTACTCTACGCTACCCCTTTCTATGCTACTCTACTGTGCAGTGCTCCACTCTACTCTACGCTACTCTACTCCACGCCACCCTCCTCTACGCTACTCTACTGTCACTATTCCAGGCAATGAGGAAGAGACCAGAGACGCAATCTTTAATTCCAAGGAGTTCGGTGGAAAAGATAGATCAATAAAGAGATCAATTTTAATTCCACTTGTGGAATGATAAAAACCAGGAGTCTGTGGGAGCCTAAATAAGATAGTGACACACTCCCCTCCTGGGAAATCAGGGAAGGCTTCACAGAAGGAGTGTGCATAGACTAGGTTTTGAAGGATGAGTAGGAATCTGCCTGGCAAGTAAAAGACATCATCTCGGAGGTAGCAGCAGACGCAATGTCAGAGCGTTAGGAAAATAAAATGCTGGGGTGTGGGAGCAAGGGAGGAAAGTCTTTGAGGGTGGAGAATCAGGTTCATGAGGTGGGGGTGAACAGGAACCTGAAAAAGGCAGTTGGGATCAGACCGAGAAAGGCCCGAAAGAGAAGGCTTTCACCCGGGAAATGACATCGACAGACCTGTCTCATCCGACGACATCTGTGCTGACGGTGGGCAGGCCCTGTGCAAACTCACAGAGCGTACGGAACAGGGCATTTGCCCTCTGGAGCAGACGTGGAAGTCTCACTCTCGGGGGGCAGCCAGAGGTTTCCCGGACGTTGTGTGGAGTGTGTGCTCAGACAGCGGCCGCTGAGCAGGGTGACATGTGGTGTAGAAGCACTGTCAGTGTGAAGTACGTGCTGAAGAGGGTCCTGTGGTAGTAACAGCTTCTTTAACTGAGTGCTCAGAGCTTTTTACAAATTAGTTATGGCCACCACTGACTGACAACGCGGCCCTGTGCTAGGGACACTAATCCCTCCAATCAACTGGTGAGGTGGGTTAATCCCCCTTTTCATAGACAAGGCAACGAAAGCTGAGAGAGAGAGAGAGAGAGAGAGAGAGACAGAGACAGAGACAGAGACAGAGACAGAGACAGACAGAGACAGAGACTAGCTGAAATCACGCAGCTAGTGAATGATGGAGACAGGGACCAGACCACAGCCCATCTGGCCCTATGGTCCATGGCGCTTACATCTCACAGGGAAAACGCTCCTTGTGGCTTCTTGTTCCTCTCTTCCAGAAAAAGGGGATCCTGCTGGAACAGCACCTCCGAAATCAGTGCGGGTGCTGCAGCGCTATTTATGTGCATTGCTTCATCTGACCAGACGCTGCTCAAAATAAGTTAAACAGAAATATCTGTGTCCTCAGGACCCTGTAATCTGAGACAGTCTCTTGTGAAATGAGCGGAGACAGTGTATTTGGCAGGGGCAAAAAGGAAAAGAAAAGAGAATTGGGAAGAAATCAATACTGGAAATGCGAAAAATGCGAAAGACATAAGAGCGGGGTTATGACGGCTCTAAGATGCGTGGACAGACGAGCAAAACAATAAAGAGCGATGAGCGCTCCCCGTGCTGCTAGTGGGCTGGCTGAAGGGAGGCACCCGCCCCCCGCCCGTGCCCCACCGTCGGCTGGCAGGATGCAGCGGAGGGGTGTCTGGATGGATACAGAAGTCAGCCCTTGGAGGGGGAGGCTGGACAGGGGAATTCTGGGAAAGCCCATCTAAACTGAGTTGCCAACGAGGAAGAGAAGACAAGATTTAGATTAAGGAAGAGGTTTAAGGAACAAGAGATGCCATGTAGGCGAGGCGGGGTGGAGCCCGGAGATGGGCGACCTGTCTGCTGGGCGTGCTCCGCGGTTTGCAATGAAAGAACCCCAGCTCGAACTGGCTTACATTAAAACGAACGGGCAGTTTATTCATTCTAGTGGAGAAAGTGCACTACGATATCGCCAAATGAAGAGGGTATCTTAAAGTATAAAGCCAAAAAAAAAAAAGGGAAAATACGACAGTAGTCAGGCAGTTGATTAAAAATATTTCATTAGATTTTTTATGTTTGTGGTCTCTGTCAGCTTTTAAAACTTGTAGTTTGTTGTCACCACTTTTTTTCCTTCCACATAAATAGTTACTTTGGTCCCTAAAGCAGAGACACAAAACAAAACAAAAAAACCAGGGTGGAGATGTTTGCCTCGTGGAACAGGAGCTCTGGGTGCCTCTGGCCTTTGGCAACACTTGGTGAAGATGCTCAAGTGATGAATTTGTCTTGCTCCCCTCAATGTCATGGCAAGTGGCCTTTGAAACCTCCAAACTTAGCTTCCCTTTTATGGCTTCTTACAGCCGAGGTCTCCTTGTGGTACAAACAGCTCTATTGGTTGGATGCCAACCAAACGACCCAAGCCTAGCTTCCTCCCGTGGTGTTCACCTGCCTCATGGCAAACTCGCTCATCCGTGCCACATGGAATCATGGGAGTGCAGGCCGCCCCTCCCCTGCCCTTGCATGGCCATTCTCCTCTCCTGATGCCAAGCTGACCTGCACCAGGTGACAAAGGTGAGGCTGGAGAGGCGGGTCCAAGCTGGTCCATGAAGGTCTATGAGGACGAGGCTCTGAGCTCTATCCAAAGGCCGTGAGGGTCCCGGCGGGATTTGTCCACGAGTCAAAAGGTCCTATTGTGCATCGGAAGCCTCGCTTGGGTCCAGTGATGTGCGGACAGCGAGGAAGGGGGCGAGTCTGAGGGCTGAGGCCCCTCCCGAGGCTCCTGGCTGCAGGAATCAAGAACGATGGAGGCCTTTTACTCCCAGCCATCCCTCTTGATGGCGGGCAGGCTCCTTCCCACTTGTCAGATCTCAGTTCAGATGGCCCTATCCGGAGAAGGCTTTCCTTTTCCAGAATGTAAAAAGTGTCCTATGCAAGTCACCTTCTATCGCATGACCCTGTTTTGTTCAAATCAATGACTACTCTGAGAAACCATATTGTTGTTTATTTGTTTCCTTCTTTAGCTTTTCTCTTCTCTCCCTAGAAAGGAAGGTGGAGGCAGGGATGCTGCTATGCCCATGATTAAAACACCACCGACACCTAGTCTGGGACTCAACAGGTATTCACTGAGTTAG
>NW_011889005.1:124900-139020 GCF_000151845.1 Pteropus vampyrus
ACTTGGTGAAGATGCTCAAGTGATGAATTTGTCTTGCTCCCCTCAATGTCATGGCAAGTGGCCTTTGAAACCTCCAAACTTAGCTTCCCTTTTATGGCTTCTTACAGCCGAAGTCTCCTTGTGGTACAAACAGCTCTATTGGTTGGGTGCCAACCAAACGACCCAAGCCTAGCTTCCTCCCGTGGTGTTCACCTGCCTCATGGCAAACTCGCTCATCCTTGCCACATGGAATCGTGGGAGTGCAGGCCGCCCCTCCCCTGGCCTTGCACGGCCATTCTCCTCTCCTGATGCCAAGCTGACCTGCACCAGGTGACAAAGGTGAGGCTGGAGAGGTGGGTCCAAGCTGGTCCATGAAGGTCTATGAGGACGAGGCTCTGAGCTCTATCCAAAGGCCGTGAGGGTCCCGGCGGGATTTGTCCACGAGTCAAAAGGTCCTATTGTGCATCGGAAGCCTCGCTTGGGTCCGGTGATGTGCGGACAGCGAGGAAGGGGGCGAGTCTGAGGGCTGAGGCCCCTCCCGAGGTTCCTGGCTGCAGGAATCAAGAACGATGGAGGCCTTTTACTCCCAGCCATCCCTCTTGATGGCGGGCAGGCTCCTTCCCACTTGTCAGATCTCGTTCAGATGGCCCTATCCGGAGAAGGCTTTCCTTTTCCAGAATGTAAAAAGTGTCCTATGCAAGTCACCTTCTATCACATGACCCTGTTTTGTTCAAATCAATGACTACTCTGAGAAACCATATTGTTGTTTATTTGTTTCCTTCTTTAGCTTTTCTCTTCTCTCCCTAGAAAGGAAGGTGGAGGCAGGGATGCTGCTATGCCCATGATTAAAACACCACCGACACCTAGTCTGGGACTCAACAGGTATTCACTGAGTTAGTTAATCAGTGAGTCCACAGACTGCAGGACAGCAAAGAAGTGGGCGGTGGCGTTAGGATGAAGATGTGCCTTTCAAGTCCCTTGGGAGCCACTTTAAGACATCTTCATTGCTTCCAGAATAGACGGATGTGCTTTGAATTTCATTCACAATTTTTAGCAACAGGGACAGAAACACTGACATCCGGCCTCTTCTTAGGGAAAAGAATAACCAATAGGAAATGGTTTTAAATTCCATAGCATAAAGAAGGAGGTTAGGAAAACACATTTCCCACTCTATTTCCATTTCTTTCAGGCAAATGAGTCCTGCATTCGGGCAGTATAGGGCTGAAACTGATTGCATCTGAATCTTGGAATGTTTGAGTGGAGAAGGCCTCAGGCCTGGATGGGTGTTCCTGCTCGTTTGCGGGACCAAAGACCCCGGCAGGCCACAGCTGTTTTCTGTGCTCGCCTGCGTACTGAGAGCTCTGTCGTCTCCCCCCTCTGCACTTTCCAGGAGAATCTCCAGCCCCAACTCTCTTCTGAGCTCTAGACTCAAATGTCTACCTTTGTCTTCTCCGCCTGGCTGTCTTCCAGGTGCCTCAAACTCACTCATTATGTTCAGCGTGAACTTATCATCTCCATCGCCGTCAGTGACTGGCTTCCAGATGCTCGAACTGGAATTCTGGGCTTCCTTTGAGCCTCCTCCTCCCTCTCTCTCTCCTCCACTGTCTGCCAGTCACCTGGTATGGAATCTGCGGCTGGACCATGAGGCCTGCTGCTGTTCTAGGGGCGGTCATCGGCAGCTATTCTTGGACACGGCACTAACCTCTTCATTGGTCCCTCCACTCCATCCAATTTTCTCAACATGGTTTCCTAAATCACAGCAGTAGGTGCCGGTCCCATGATGAGAACATCCACTGGTCGCAAGGGCAAAGTCTGACCCCTTTCTCTGGGTCACCGCACGAGTCCCTGGACTGCCTTTTCACACATTCCGTCCTTAAACTTGATGCCTCCCTCTCCAGGCGCTCCAACCTTCCTCTGTAGCCTGAGCTTGCACCATTCCTTCTGTCCCCTCCTCCAAAAGACTGCACTTCTCACTCATGCCATGGGTGACACTGGGAGGGAGGCAGACTGTTCCTGGTGACAGCAGCCCTTGGCTTCCTGCCTACTCGCCACCCATCTTTCCAGGCTCAGCTCAGGCGTCGTCTCCTCCAGGAAGCCTTCCCTGACCTCTCGGGCCTGAGTTACGTGCCTGTCCTTCCCTCTGTCTGAGCACCAACCACGTGGAAGTGCAAGTGTCTACTTGCTTGTCCGTCTCCACCATTAGGCTGAAAGCTCCTCAGACAAAGGACCCGAATGCGTGCCTGGCACTTAGTAAGTGCTTAATATGCGTTTAAGGCATGGCTGAATCAGAGATGACAAAAATGACGTTACTAGGACCCCTACGCAGTCACTGTCAGCTGAGTCTCCCCTTCACATCCACCGTGGCCGTAATGGTCAACGTCTTACTTTATAAAGGGCTATCATGCCCACTGCCTCATGTATCTCCTCCACAGATCTATAAAATAGGGGTGCTGTTCCCATTTGATAGGTGAAGAAACAGGACTGGAAAATGACAAACATACTAAGCTTTAAGCACTCACTAGTAGGTATTGTTCTCAGCTTTTTACATGTAGTGACTCATTTAATTCTCCCAATGGCCTGTGACATAGGTGTTGTTATCCCCATGGCATAATGACAGGGCTGAGGTCCAGAGAGGTTAAGTGATTTCCCTTGTTTGCACAGCTAGTCAGAGGCAGAATTAGGATCTGGACACGGGGATTCTGGCTGAGAAGCCTCATCGTTATGCTAACTGCCCCAGAAGGAGTCAGTGCCTTAGACAGTGCTTGGCATACAGAAAGCACTCAGTATGAATTTGGTGACCGAAGAGGACTCGCTCCAGGTCACACGGAGCCGAGTTCTGAATCTAGGACTCAGGCCTCTAGCTCTTCCCAGGCAGCTGGGCTCTCCGGCAGCCCTGTAGAGACAGAAGCCACCCAGCGCCCTCTTCCACTCTCGGACCAGCAAGTGCAGTTTGCATCCCAGACGGCTCAGCAGCCACGCGCCAGAGGCTCAGAGCTGGGCCGGTGGGAGAAGGGCCCGGCTCAGGGGTCTGGACTCCGGCACTCCATGCTTTCACGTCTCGCCCAGATTCCTGCCCAGAGCGTCGCCCATCACCCCAGTAACACATCAGCGGCGCCTCATTCCACCCAGCCCCCTCCCACAATGGGCAGCGGCCAGACCCTCTGAATCAGATGGAGCTCGCACTCTGCCCAGGCTGCCCTAGCGGCGTGCCAAATCTCATTTTCTCCCTCTAAATTGCTTTCTGCTCAGTGTCTTTCTTCTCCCCACCTCTGGGTCCCTGAATAGGGAATGCTGGTTACTATGGTGATGGGCTGGCTTGTGGAAGGAACTCAGCTCAGTAAATTAATTGCCGGACTTTTGGAGACTAATGGCACAACTCTGCCTCCCAGGGACAGGGTGTGGCCTACGTCATGCCAGCTGGACAGCCATGCCCCGGAAAGAGCTCAGGGCCTGGTGAGCGAGATGAAGACGTGGTGCCCATGCTTGCAGGGGCTGCAACCTGAGATAGGCTGGAGGGGGCGGGAAAACGGGCTGCCCCAAATCTCCCATTTACTGGGTACCTAGAAAATGTGATCCTGTGCCAGGATCTGTGCTGCATGCTCTGCAGAAATTATTCTGTGCAACCCTCACCGCATGCCCTCCTCCTCCCAATGGCGTAGCGATCACCCTCATTTTATGGAGATGAAACGTTCGTTCCTACTGCTAAAGACCATAAGGCTTCCGTACCAGGCCTGCCGCACTCTGGACTTTTATTATGATCGCTCCATTTATGCCCGGGTAGAAGACCATTCTCTTCTTTACGATCTTTTCCGGAACACAGAAGTACAGGGAACATTTTCTAATTCATTCTATGAAGCCAGCATTACCTTAATCCCCAAACCAAAGACATTCTGAGAAAAAGCAAAGGACAAACCAATGTCTCTCATGACCATAAATGTAAAAATCCTCAAAGTGCTATTAGCAAATCAAATGCAATGTATGAAAAGAATCACACACCACAACCAAGAGATTGTAGAGAAGAAGTCCTGGCCAGAGCAATCAGGCAAGGAAAATAAGTCAGGGCATCCAACTTGGAAATGATAAAGTAAAATTATCTCTATTTGCAGATGACACAATCCTATATGTAGAAAACCCTGAAGGACCACGAAGAGCTCTTATAAGTAATACACAAATTCAGCGAAGTTTCAGGATACAATGTCAACATTCAAATATCTGTTGCATTTCTGCACACTCACAACAAATAATCAAAAAGGGAAATTAAGAAAATAATTCTATTTACAATAGCAACAAGAAAGTAGCATGAAATATTTAGGAAAAATTTAATCAAGGAGACACAAGACCTATACACTGAAAACTACTTGTCGTTGCTGAAAGAAATTAAAGACAACCTAAATAAATGGAAAGATATCTTCTGTTACTGCTTAATGCTTAGAGTTTCAGTCTGGATTGATGAAAAAGTTCTGGAAATAGTGATGACGGCTACATAAAGTGTGAATATAATTAATGCCACTGAACTGCAGGCTAAAAATGGTTAAAATGGCAAAATTTATCTGATAGATTTGTCATCACACACACAAAAGATGTTCATGCTTAATCTCTGTGAATACGTTACGTTACGTGGCAAGGGGGAATTAAGGTTACAGGTGGCATTGGGGTTGCTAACCATCCAACTTTAAAATATGGAGATTTTCCCGGGCTATCTGGGTGGGCTCAAGGGTCCTTACCAGTGAGAATCAGAGAGAAGGCCACCTGGCAAAGACATGATAGGCCACTGCTGGCTTTGAAGATGGAAGGAAGAGCCAGGGACTAAGGAATGCCTTCTAAACCCGCCTGGCTGCTGCTAGCCCAGGAAGGCATCTGCATTCATTTTAACCCACCCTGCTCTGGCCCAAGTTTTCCTTGTCTCCCAGGTGTCAGTGAGTGCCACCGAGGGTAGATTTGGTGTCATCTGTCTACCTGCCCTCAGCACCTGGCACATGAGGGCCACTGGTAAATATCTGTTAAATGAATAAATCAATGGTGAAATCTATATACTGTTTTCCCTTTCCTGGATCTTGGCATTAATAATGATAAATGCTTTTTAAAATGGACATCCACATGAAAATTAAATACACAAGCTAATAAACCTCATGGATCACAGAAACGCATAGGAAGCAAGAAACAACATCTCTCCCGTGGAGGTGGCAAAGTCTGAAGGAATGAGAACACTCGATGCTGCCAGGTGTGCGGTGAGAGGGGCACCCGTACACACCCCTACACCGCTGGAGGCAGCGGAAACCAATATGACTTTTCTTAAAGCAGTTTGACAGTTTACATCAGGATGCTTTCAAAACTCATGACACCCTAAGTATTTTCCCGCAAACCTGCCCTAAGAAAATAACTAAGTATGGGTAAAGACAAGTACAAAGATGTCCTTCTATAACACAGTAAACTAATAAGACAGCCTATTAAACGTCCAAAAGTAGAAAACATGATCAAAACAGTGGCGCTGGTGCCACAATCATAGTCTCGGGCAGTCAATAACAATGGGGCTGGGCAGTCCTAAGTACACATTTGCTAATGGATAGATGGGGGATAGAAGGGGTCAGTGGAGGGGGAGGTAACACTGGGCTGTCTTCTTTTAGAGGGTCATACTGTTGGCTGTGAGACGTGTAGGGTCTGAGGGATGAAAACAAGCTGGGAGGCTGGGTCTGGGTGGATTCCTCCCACACATGGCCTAGAGGTTGCTTCTAGGGATTTCTCAGCTCAAGGGCCGTCTCTATAAAAACGTGTCTTTCTCCACACAGGAAATGCTCCAGTAAAATCTATTAAGCGTCTTTTCCTGGCCAAGAGATGCCTGTCCTCAAGCACAAGAGAGCCATGGCCAACCTGCGAGGGAACCCTGCGGCCTGCCTTCTCTGGATGCTGCTGCTATGGAGTGGGAACCGGGGCTGTCTGGCCCAGAGGGCAGGTAGGGCTGCCACAGGCTGTGCCAGGCTGAAGACACAGCAGTCAGTGCACATCCATGTGTGTGCCTGTGAGTGTGCTAGTGACTGTGTGTGAGAGAGAGCGCTGGTCATCCAACACGTGTGGGTGTCAGCTGTCCTCCAACCGATGTGTGTAAAATTCAGTTATCCAGCAGGGGCATGTGTGTGTGTGAGAGCACGCGTGTGAGAAAGTATGAGTGTGTGAGGCTATGTGAGAGTGAGTACGTGTGAGTATGTAAGTGTGAGTATGTGTGTGAGTGTGCCAGTGTGTGTGAGAGAGAAAAAAGAATGAGCTGTCGGAACACCCTGCTTGAGTCATCACATAGTGAGTTGCGAGCTTGTCCATACCAAGTGCCTGTCAGGTTTGGGGACGGCGCGCAGGGGTTGGGGCCCTCTCGTGTTGTCCTGTCCTATGAAGGCTCTGGGGTCATTCCGGGGTAAATGGACACTCTGGGTCTCACCAGAAGAGGTAACATAGGGCAGCCTCTGCGGTAGACGGAGAACGTGGCAAAGTTTAGGGGACAAGAGCAGGCCCCGGCAGGAGCCCGGACCCGAGAGGGAGGTTCCGCTCACCTGCCCGGGGGCCTCCCGGGAGAAGGCACCATCGGCGCCGAGACGTGAGGAGGACAGAAGCCGGCGCAGGCCAGGATCGCCACTCAGTGCGGCCGGGGGAGCATCCGCCACTAGATCACTGGACGTAAAGCCCCGCCCTCACGTAAAGCGCCGCACGCACGTAAAGCGCCGCCCGCACGTAAAGCGTCGCGCCCATTTTGCGGATGAGGAACCGCGGTAAGGAGAGGCCGGGAGTCCCCTGCCGGCGAGGTTGGGGGGACGCCGGGGAAGTCCTGCGGCGGAGCCGGAGCCGGTGTTCCCTGACCCTCAGAAGAAAGCGAGAAACACAAACGAAAGAAATCCCGGAGGTCTGCGTTTGTCTATCGTCCCAGAGTTTTCTCACGTGTTTTACTTTGCCGGAGCCTCTCAAAGCCCGGCTGGCTGGGAAGACGCCGATGGCTGTGGACCTCCTGGGTTCCCTGCGAGACATGGTGGTTCTGGTGTCCACCCAGCCGACCCCGGGTGTGTCGTTGACGCACAGGATCAGCCAGGTCAGAAGCGGGAAGGCCGACGGCCGTCTCTTCCGTGCCCTCATCGCCTAGAGTACAAGACTGCTCGGAGGGAAGCGGTCACCTGCCAGGCGCCCCAGGGCCCTTGCCAGGGACACGACCCCGGGGGCAGGGCCCTCAGGCATCACACTTCATTCTCACGTGCCCGCGGCCCGGTCTGCTTTCTGGCCTCCAGGAGACGATGTACCCGGAGCTCCCAGGGGCCCCTCAGTGGGCCTTTTGAACAAATGAACTCTCTGCAGACTTCAAACAAATTTGCTCAAGGCTTACAGCCTGAAAGCGGGGCCTTGCCTGGCCCGCAGCGGCAATTACCCCGAACAGACTGGGACATTATTGTCCCAAAGACAAAAGGATGATCTTTTATGTCAAAGAGAAAAACTCCCAGGCATTATCCGAGTCCGTCCATGTGGGCAAGCTCTCCAAAAGCGCTAGTCCTGTTAGGGCTCAGTCCTGGAAGGTGGGGTTTACCTGGGCTCCCCACAGCCTGGCTGTAACTTGGATTTTGAAAACGAGAGGGAAAGGTAAATATGGAATATTCGAGAGTGGTACTGGCTCAGGGCAGGACAGGGAAGTATCTGGGAGTATGTGTGTTTGTGCATATGTGTGCATGTAAATATATATAGCTTTATTATTTTTCTGTGTTTTTAACTTAATTCATTGCTTGTAAATATGAAATTAGAAATACAGAATAATAAAATTCACTCATAGTTCTGCTTGCCAGAGGTAAGCAGTGCTTCTGTTTGCGGGGGTCTCAGGCCCACTTACATAGTCCTGCACAGACACACAGCTTTCACACCCAATGGTGTATTGGAAAAGTGTATCCCTGTTGGTCATAAGGATTGCTTTACAGCCATCCCTGACTGTGAAGGGATGTCATGGCTGCCTGGCATGCCACTGTATGAACACAAGATGATTTTTACTAAGTAGTTTCACGTGGGTGATCAAGCAAGTCTCCAGGATTTTGCTCGGCAATGCTGCCATGAACTTGCTTATATATCTTGTTTTTGCCTTTTCATTTATCCGATTGTTTCCTTAGGGTAGATCACTAAATTTGGAATTGGTGGATCAAAGGATACTCTTCTTTATAAGGCTTTTAAGATCCTGAGAATGAGTGTGACAGATCCCACAGCCACTTGTCCAGTGGGCAGATGCAATCTCCTCCCCTTCACTCTGCCTACCGTGGTCTTTGCGACTTTTGCCAAGTTGATAGTTGAACAAAATGGGGCTTTGGGGGGTTTTGTTTTCATTTTGTTTTTACTAGGCAAAGGTCTATGCTGGGCATAGCCAGAGGTCTGGTCAGCTGCTGCTGTTGGCATGACCAAGCCCCAGATTCTGGAAAAGTCAAGACCCGGGCCTCATGATAGACCCCTTGGGTTTGTGTGGCCCTTGGAGTTTAGAAAATATATTATCTCATTGTAAAATTGGGATGAGCAAGCTCTCTGCACTGGTTTGTTCTGAGGATCAGAAATAAATTGTATAGTGCCATTTTTTATTTAATCAAAAGCATTGTATAGTTAATATAAAATTTATATTTATAAAGGTTTTATAAAGCTTTATAGAATTCTATAAATTTGTATTTAAAATATGAGTGCAAAATATTTTATATGGTTTCTAATAGTGAAATACAGAAAACTGTTTATCCAACAAGAGAGCACTGGCTAAATAAATTATGTTCATCCTTTCAGTGGACTCTCTGTAGCCATGGAAACCGGTATTATCACACTGGAAATGGGTTCCCAGCACGTTGCTGGATGTGGGGAAAACAGCTTATACATCAGTGTGTCTGGGACAGTCCCCCTTCCATCAATAACTATATGGAAATGGAAAATAATCAAATATATGCACCGTGGTTAACAGTGGTTAACTTTGTGTAGATGGGAATATCAGCATTTCAAACATTTTTTGATTGCCTTTTCTGAGCTTTCGGAAACGGGCCTGCATTTTTTGTAGCAGGTTTAAAAAATAATGAGGTCACTTAGTAACCAAGTATTTAAAGAAATTGACACAGTGGTGTTCCATGAATGTTAATCGCTTTCATGTAAGATTATATGTTGTCAGCTGAAACTCACAGCACCTTGGGGACACTCATCATGTGACAGGAAACAGTTTTGAGCTTTCAGGCAGCTGGACAAGGCCTCCAGCCAGCGGAAGGCAGACTGGGTGGGTGTTTGAGGCAGGCCTCCAGGTCTCCCAAGGCTAGCAGGCTTTCCACTACCATCCACCTTACCTGACTCTTCCTCTTGCCCCTCTAGGTTGCAAAAGTGTCCACTACGATCTGGTCTTCCTGCTGGACACCTCCTCCAGCGTGGGCAAGGAGGACTTTGAGAAGGTCCAGCAGTGGGTGGCCAACCTGGTGGACACCTTCGAAGTGGGCCCCGAGCACACCCGAGTGGGGGTCGTGCGTTACAGCGACCACCCCACCACGGCCTTCGAGCTGGGCCACTTTGACTCGAGGGAGGCGGTCAAGGCGGCCGCAGGGACCCTGGCCTACCACGGCGGCCACACCAACACAGGCGATGCGCTGCGCTACATCACCCGCCACAGCTTCTCCCGACAGGCAGGCGGCCGCCCCGGGGACCGCGCCTTCAAGCAGGTGGCCATCCTCCTGACGGATGGCCGCAGCCAGGACCTGGTGCTGGAGGCCGCGGCGGCAGCGCGCCGGGCGGGCATCCGCATCTTCGCGGTGGGCGTGGGGGAGGCGCTGAAGGAGGAACTGGAGGAGATCGCCTCGGAGCCCACGTCCGCGCACGTCTTCCACGTGTCCGACTTCGACGCCATCGACAAGATCCGGGGCAAGCTGAGGCGCCGCCTGTGTGAAAGTGAGTCTGCGCCGCTGTCCTGGGGTGGGGGCGGGGCCAGCCTTCCAGAAAAGGGGCTCTTTGAGAAGTGGGGGACTGTGTGGCCAGGTCAGGGGAGGCCCCAGCTGCGTGATTGGGGGTGGCAGTAATGGCTTGAGTTCCCCATTCGTGGGTTCAGTAACATAAACCCGGTTGCACCTACACCAGCATGTGCTTGTCACCAGAGTTGTGTCCCGTCTGGTGTCGGAGGCCACAGGCAGAGAGGAAATTAGAGGGCTGGGTTCCGACTCTACCCACCCTGCCCTGAGAGTCGTGGAGATTGGTTAAGTGTGAGTCGGTCTTCATTTCTGTAACTGGGAAACATCCGCTCACCCCAGGGCTGTCGAAGTGAGAGCTGGTGCCTGCAGAGGGCTCACTAAAGCATCTGCTCACAGCAGGCGAAAGAGGGATCCTTGTCCTGGTGAGAGAGCAGGGACACAGACAGCTCAGGGGCTGCGCCTGGAGATCCCGAGTCAGCCATTTCCAGGTGGTCGGATGCTGCTATCCCACAGGCCCTGGCTGTTCAGCCGGAGCCTTCGGAGATGGCCCCCGGTCTCTGAGCTGTTTGGAGGGTGATGTGGCTGGCACGGGGGAGGGGAAGAGGGGCTGGGCTGGTGTGGGGGAGGTTACTGAGATTCTCAGGTGGGGAAGGCCTCAGCGGGGGGCAGGGAGGCCTGGTGCTGAGGCTTGGAGGAGGCTGGTGGAGGGAGCAGCTGGGTGTGACTCCTGGTCCCAGGGGTGGGCCTGGCTTGCAGCCTGGTGAGACACAGCTGAGCCGCGTCTGAGACCGGAGGCCCGGTTTCTCTGCCACTCTGTGACCCTCTTGTCTGTGCTGGCTCACTCAGTCTCCACGTAGTCACGGTCACTTTCTGGGGATCCGCTGTTTGGCCTTGTGCTGATTTCTGGACCTATAGGAAAAGATAAGATGCAGCCCCTGCCCTGAGAGCGCTCATGGTCTAGTTGGCAAAAACCAAAACCAAAACAAAAAAGACACCGTGGAAAGGAATCTGATACTGCAGCGTGGCTTTAATTCGGGTGTCACAGTCGCATGGCAGGGTCCTGCTGTGGTTTTGATGGAAAGTGACCCTGAGAATGAGGGAGGGCTTCTTGGAGGAGATGGCACTTAAATGGCGGCCCCCAACCTTTCTGGCACCAGGGACCGGTGCTCCTATGAATCTAACGCCTGAGGATCTGAGGTGGCGGGGCCAGGGCTGAGGGAGGAGACAGCGCAGGCAGGGCCGGGCTAACAATTGACCTTGGTGCATTCTGACCAGAAACCTGGGCCGACCAGAGCCAAACACAGGGTCACAGGCCCAGCCAAAAAGCAGAAATCCAACGTGGTGGCTCAGGGTTGATGAGCTCCCAGCTGCCATCCCAGCACCCTTGATGCCAGGCCCTGGGAAGCAAGAGCACTTCTAGGCCCCACCTGCTGGCACGTCCCCTCCTGCCAGCCTCGGCATAGACTGGTTCTGGACCTTGGCAGAGCTGACTCTAGATTTTGAAGAACTTCGTGCCAGAGGATGTTCTGGGAATGGCAGGGACAACTCGAGAGGTGAAGTCACTCGAGCATGGTGCTCAGTTAATACAAGGGCGAGGCTGAGGACAGTCTCCAGGCGCTCAGCCTCTACCAGCTGGCTTCAGCCCACTGTGCCCCGGACTGGCCTTGCTTCCAAGTGAGGCTGATGCTTTCTGTCCCCAGCAATAGAAAACGCCCCTCTAACTGACTTAAAGAGTAGAGCAGAGCGACACGATGAAAAGGCCAGAGGTCAGGCAGCCTCAAGCTGGCTCGTTCCACTCTCTCCATTTGTAGATGGTTCTTTCTTAGTGTTAACCCTGTTCTTGGCAGACTTGTGTGTCCCGGTCACGGCCGGAAGCAGGTTTCACGGAAGAGATGTTGGCGAAGGTTCTGTTTAGAGAAGAGTGAGGTCGAGGAGGGGTACGAGGCACCAGGACCCGGCAGGCAGGGATGCCAGCTGCTCCAAGGTTGGAGGGTTGCGGAGCCCCGTGAGGGTGGGGTGGGCAGGGGCCTCCCTCCTCATGGAGGCATGTAGCTGCTGCCCCAGCTGTGGCCTGGAGGGAGCAGGGAAGCCACGCTGCTTTCTCTCCCTTCTTCTCCTCTTGCCAGTGCCTCCCACTGGCCAGACGCCAGCCAGCAGAGGGGCCCACCCGCAGCCAACCTCCGTGGGCTCAGAGCAGGGCAGGGAGGGAGAGAAGGGATGTGGGAGGGCAAACTGGGGCTGCCAACAGAAGGCTGCTCTCAGCGAGTCTCAGCTCCGTGAGCCTTCAGACCCAGGGAAGGAGACTGGGGCCCAGTCTGAGGGACAGGCGTGGCCTGGTGACTTCCCAGACTTATCAGTAGCCTAGGAGTGGAGACAGGCTATTTGGGGCCTAAACCACAGGACCCTGACCAACATTTGGAGGGAAGTTCGTTACCTCCCACCCCCTCAAAGAAAGGGGTTTGATCCGTACAGGAAAACTGGGGGGCTATAATCAACAGAAGGAGAAACAGATGCAGGCCAGCCCCACCCAGAGCCTGTCCTCCAGAATATCACTAGAAAAACTTAGGATTTGCGCTAGCCAGGCTTCTCTAGCCGCCTCAGTAGATGTAAAATTTAAGTTATGCTCGTCCTCTCAAGGGAATCCGTCTTGGTAAATACAGCTGTAAGCTGACAAGGGCCTGCTCTATTCTGGTGACAGATGATACAAAATCCCCTCACAATCACTTCAATTAGAAACAAAGCAAAACAAAATAAAATAGCTAACAGTAACATTTTGAAACGAGTCTGGTAAGATTAAATCAAGGGGTGTCACAATAATCTAAATAACCAGAAATCGCATGGCACATAGGAGACACCTGTGGGTAACTCCACAGCCTGAATAGGAGCTGTTCTGATAGGGCCGTCATATGGACCACCTGGAAAAGCACCGTGACCAGCAATATGGGTTTTTTGGTGTTGAAATCATTCAGTTTGCTTCATCCTTTTCATTCATTCGATAGGCATGCATTGTAGCAGTCGTTGGATTCAGTCTGATCCAGTCAGTCTTCAACAACCCAACCATGCATGCATTCATTCATTCATTTATTCATTTGTGTTTTCATTCATTCAGCAGCTACACATTTAATGATTCCTCTGCCCAGAATGCAGTGACGGGTCTGACATCCCTTTTGTCCTTGAGAAGCTTCTGTCTAGTTGGTGCGGCAGGAGAGTGGCAGACCCTCACACTGTGGAGTGTGTACACTGGGGTTTATCTGCCTGGGGTCTGTCATCCACTCAGGAACACAAGCGTCATGAGGGCAGAGTGTGTGCCTTGCGATGTGCCAGGGCCTGGAAGGGAGCTCAGTATGTTGGAGATGCTGCCTAAGAAGTGTTTAAGGGGCGTCGAGGGCAGCGACCTGGCGATTGGTTCTGTGCTTGCTGTTGTCCTGTGCTCATAGAAGTACCCATGCAATGATCTGCCTCCTCCCAAATGCAAAGGTTGAGACTATTGAGCAGATCTGAAATTACAGCCAACAATAACCGAAATATTGAACTCATGCGTATTTTGGTGAGCAGGGACAAATGGTTAGACTTTTAAAGCTGGCACAGGTCTGGAAAAGGCAGGCTGTATGGGATAGGCTGACACGTGCCGAAGACATCGCCCCGCTCCCATTTCCCCACCACGCTGGAGGCGAATGGAACGGAGTCAGCCATGTGCTGAGCACCACACTCACCCAGCCCTGCGAGCTGCGTGTCGACCTGGACGTTCTCATGTGGGGAGACCGATGCTCTGGACCTGAGCTGGCTCACATGTGTGGCCACTGACCACTCGCGGCCTGGTCCAGACTGAGAGGGGCCACAAGTCATATATACATACAGCAAACTATAGATTTAGTAGGAAAGAGAGTAAAGCTTCTCATGAATATTTTTTATATTGGTTACATATCTACGTGATAATATTTTGGAAATTTAGGGTTAAATACAGTGTATTCGTAAAATTATCTCACCTGGTTCTTTTTACTTTTTTATGTGACAACTAGAAAGTGTAACTTTGTAAGTCCCACATGTGATAGTCTCCTTCTCTTCCTCTCTCCTGTGATGTTGATGCTGGCGATGATGGACTGGGGTCCCGTAGCTTCCAGAGCCCCTGCCTCCCGTCCAGCTTAGCTATGGAAGGGAGGAAGGGCGGTTCTGAGGGACACCAGGCTCCCGGGGCTGCCCTTCAGTGGGGCGCCGAGC
>NW_011889005.1:139850-142061 GCF_000151845.1 Pteropus vampyrus
CCCCTACCGGTGCCTAGCACAGGCCTGGCTCGTCCTCATTGACCAGTGACCGTTTATTGAATGAATGAAGCTGGCAGTACTTGAAGAAATCATCATCCCCATGTTATATGTGAGAACATACCTGCAGACTTATGAGTAGAATACCATCAGCCCCAACAGGAACAGCGGCCAGTGTCATTAGGTGGACTTCTGGCGTCACACCCTCCAGCGCCTCTCCCAGTGGCCACCCCTACGGTCTGCTCTGGTGCGGGGCTCCCTCCTCCCCTGGCCTTGGGTTCATCCAGGGAAGCATAGCATCAACCGTGTCATAGCATCAACTCCTGCCTCTCTGGACCCAACAAGATTCCCAGGGGACTCGGTCTCAGCCTGGCTTCCTGCAGTGTGTGGGGCGGAGGCCGCGGACGGGCCAACCCCAGAGCATCGGCTGTAATTAAGAGAGCTTTCTCCACCCCGGGCTCTGTCGCGGCCACAAAATAACCTTTATATAGCTTACTGAGTCGCCGTAAGTGAGCCCGTGGAATGCCAGCCACCGCGCTGAGAGAGCCTCCACCTACTTCTATTTTGGGGACACTGTGGGGGTCCTCTCTCCTGAGGGCAGGGAACACGTTCCTGGACCCTGTCTTTTAGCTCTTGGACAGTTGGGCTGAGATGTTAGTGTGGATTACAGCCAGGAAGGGGAATTTCTCTCGCTTCCATGGTGCCTTGTCACATGGTCACCCTCATGTCTCCTTTTCTTATTGATGTGGCCATGACTGGCCACACTACTGTTCCAGTGAGTTCCGACTCCTGAATCTCGTGCTTACCCCTGCGATGGGGTCGGGAGAGATTAATTTATTGCTCTCCCGCAGCTCTCACTGGCAGCGTGTCAGCATCTGCACCCAGCTCTGCGTTTGGAGTAGTCGTGACTGCATATGCTCAGCCCCGAGGAATCTCAGCCCCCTGCAGGAGGGTTAGGTCAAGGGTGGGGCCCCGGCCGGAATTGCTCCCAGACCCAGCTGTAGGGACCGAGTGAGGTTAGCCTGGCGGGTGGCACTGGTGTTCCTGAGTCTCTCCCTGGCTGTTTACTGGCCATAGAGACAGGCCGCTTCACCTTCCAAATGAGAGAGTGACGAGGTTCACCTGAAAGTTTGTTCTATACTTTTTTTTCTTTTCGTAGTGCAGAACATTTTCAGTAAATGACAGGACGTGTCACGTCGTTGGGACTGGGCCGGAGAGGCCTTGTGGATGCCCGCACAGCAGCGGACAGTTTCAGGACCCTTCACGCGCACTCCTGGGGTTTTTCTTTTCAACCTGCATTGGTTGATCCTTGTTATGTCCTGGACGTTGTGCTGAGGCACGTGGATCACACTGGCGAATGCAACAGCGGTGATCCTACTTTTAGTGTGATAGTTCTCAGAAAGGAAGGAAGATAGAGAGTAAAAAAAATCAGTGGGCAAGGTAATTGCAAATAGTGATAAGTGCTTTGAGGAACATAAAGCAGGGTCATGTGACAAAGCGTTTCAGGTGGGGATATTTCAGAAAGGCCTCTTTGAAAAGAGAATGACGTGACACAGCCATCCGTGCCAAGAAGTATGGGCCCAGAATTCCAGGCCGAGGCAGTAGCGAAAGCCAAGGGCCCGGGGCAGGTGTAGACTGCCTGCTGGAGGGGCACAGGGGCCGCTGTGCTGGGGGGCAGTGCTCAGGGTGAGGGGCAGCAGCTAATAGTCCTTAGGAGAAAGTGTGATTATCCCCATTTTATGAAGCACAAATCAAGGCTTAGCTCTGTGGCTTAACTTTCCCACGTTCACACAGCTACGAGGCCGGTCCCAAGTTCAGTCACGCGTCTTCCTCAGCCAGAAGCAGCGTCCACCTCAAACCTCCTGTAATAATCTGCCCCCTTGAAGACCCAGCGATTACACCCAAGGGAAGGGTTTTGGGGCTGGCTGTTGGCGGGTCTGGGTGGCATGACCAGCCTGGGAATTTCTTTGGGCCCAGAGTCTCTCTGAGGCTGACTCTTATAGTCATCAGAGAGGGCACAGCCTTGCTGGTGGCATTGTCCCCAGTGACCACACTGTCGTCTTCCTGACCACGTTCTTGCCTCTGTCCCCATGTCCCTTTGCCTGGCCCAGAGACTCAGTGGAAAACTCAGGACAGACAGACAGGCACACACACACCCACATACACATACACAGCAGAAACGCCACCTACACACACATCATACCCATATATATG
>NW_011889005.1:143778-145637 GCF_000151845.1 Pteropus vampyrus
GGGGGAGCCAGTAAACCTGTTAAAATTCTAGACTTTTCTTTCCTCTTTTCCCCTCCCCCTTCCCTCTCTCTCCCTCTCTTCCTCTCCCTCCCTTCCTCTCTTCCCTCCTTCCGAGGCCCAGCAGCTTATATCATAGTTCAGTGCTTGGCTGTTTAGGTTGACAGACCTGGATTTGAAGTCCCATGTTTGCCATTTGTCATCTCTTATTACGTAATCTCTGACTTTGGTTTTCTCATCTGTACAATGGCTACACCAACCTCACCTGCTCAGGGGAAGATTAAATGTGTTAAGGTATGAACAGTGAGTCTGGCAGGGCCCAGGGCGAGGCGTGGGGATGAGGCAAGCTCCCGGAGGGGTTATATTTGGAGAGAGACATGGGAGTATAGGTCAGAGGACAGAGAGGCAAAGCTAATTCCTGGGCGCGTTTGAGAGTGAGGGACACTCTCTGCAGTCCATCTTACCCTGAGCTCCCGTGGACACTTGAGACTGAGGGAACAGTGGTGGCAGGAGAAAGTGTTTTGAACCTCATGGAGGTGGCTTCAAGGTCATGTATGAAGAACATTCAAAGAGCTGGAGACCCAGAGAAGCAGGGTGGGGCGAAGGTGGGGCCAGGAGGCACCCGACTTTACAAGGTGCTCGCCCTCGGGTCTTGTAGCATCAGGGTGGGCAGCTGGGTGAGGACTCTGCAGACCGTGGGCCCTGGGCCCTCGCTGGCCTCGCCTGTGGCCTGGCCCTGCCGAGGAGGGGCCATGCGTGTGGTGCCTTACACCCCAGAACCCGAAGGCGCCCGCCCGGATCCTGGTGGAGAGCGGAGTGAGTGGGAGTGCAGCGTGGGGGTGGGGGGGGCGGGTTGGCTGAGGTCGGGAAATACGGGTCCAGAGTTGAGCGGAGAACCCCGCATGGTAATGACCTCACGAGGGAGCCGAGGCCAGGAAGACTGGGGAGCTGGCTCCTGGTCACCCCGAGAGGAGGACTGGGGGCTGCTGCAGCTGCGGAGGAAGCTCAGAGCCCGCAGCTTCACTCTCCGGATGCGGGGAGCCTGGCTGCAGGCAGGGGAAACCCCAGCTGTGGGCGGGGCACAGCAGCAGGTGACCCTCGGTCCTGCACCCACCCCAGGCTGCCCCTCTGGCTGCAGAGCCTCAGGTGGTGGCAGTCTGCACGGGGCGGCGCCAGCCCAGGCGATTGCACTGGATAGAAGGGGAGCTCATGGCGGTGGCCCCACCTCCCCAGTGCGTGTACCCTCACCCCTGCCCCAGGCCTCGGCCCCTTCAGTTACAGCTGTGCCTTCAGCAGCTGCATTTGTCTGAGAGGAGCAAGGCCGCCCCAGCTGTTCCTCATTGACATCTGGCTGTGAGTCCACCAGCCCCACCAAAGTCCCTGCAGAAATGCAGCCAGTGGCCGGGCCAGGAGCCCACCTCCACCAGCCCTCCGGGGGAGGGGCAGGGCTGGCTCAGTCCACCCCTCCCCAGTGACCTGGGACCCGGTGAAGGGTCCTGGCATTGCCGTCTGCTCTCACAAGACATGAGGGACCTGACGAGGGAGAGGGCTGAGCCTGGCCCCTGCCTTCTCCTGGGGGCTCTGGCCCTTCATCCCTACGGCCTGCCCTTGTCACTGGTGTTCTGATTCTGGGGACATGACCCTGAGTCTGAATACAGATCTCTCTGATCCCAGGCCACACGCTAATGGAGAGAATGTGGTCACGACTAGAAAAAACCAAATAGCACCTTATCTTGTTTGCCCATCTCCCCTGAGAACCACAGACCACTGGAGGAGGCAGCAGTGTCTCCCTAGGGAGGCATTCTGAGCTCATTCAGCCCATCCTATGTTTTTCTGAGACTGAGGGGAGAGATGGTTTGTCC
>NW_011889005.1:145687-162128 GCF_000151845.1 Pteropus vampyrus
AATGCAGCCAGTGGCCGGGCCAGGAGCCCACCTCCACCAGCCCTCCGGGGGAGGGGCAGGGCTGGCTCAGTCCACCCCTCCCCAGTGACCTGGGACCCGGTGAAGGGTCCTGGCATTGCCGTCTGCTCTCACAAGACATGAGGGACCTGACGAGGGAGAGGGCTGAGCCTGGCCCCTGCCTTCTCCTGGGGGCTCTGGCCCTTCATCCCTACGGCCTGCCCTTGTCACTGGTGTTCTGATTCTGGGGACATGACCCTGAGTCTGAATACAGATCTGTCTGATCCCAGGCCACACGCTAATGGAGAGAATGTGGTCACGACTAGAAAAAACCAAATAGCACCTTATCTTGTTTGCCCATCTCCCCTGAGAACCACAGACCACTGGAGGAGGCAGCAGTGTCTCCCTAGGGAGGCATTCTGAGCTCATTCAGCCCATCCTATGTTTTTCTGAGACTGAGGGGAGAGATGGTTTGTCCCGGTCACAGAGTGACTTAGGGCTGCGCTGGTCCGTCGTCACCAGACCCGCAGGCCTTCTTCACACCCTGTCTCACCTTCTCTCTTCCACTGTGCCATGGAAAGTCTCATCTCCTCTCCGTGGGCCAGAGTAAAGTGCCCGCCCTCCTCTGGGTCCCCGTGATGATCCTGCATTTGGCCACTCCTTAGTTTTTGTATTTCTTCACATCTGAGAATCCACACAGGAAGAAGGGCGGTGTATTTCTGCTCAGCAGCCCTCTCACCTAGGCCCCTCGCCATACGATGAAGTCCTTGGGGATGTCCCCTGCTCTCCGGTCCTGCAGAAGCGCCGGGCGTGTGGGTAATCGGGGTTCAGGTGATGATTTGCTCAGCGCCCAGGTCCCGTGGTGAGGGCAGGTGGGAGAAGAGGAGGCCCGCTGTGAGCGTGGTGGCCTTCGGGCTGAATCTTTGAGGCATTTTCAACGCTGTCACTGTCAATTCCTTGGAATAATGAGCTTGTTGGTTTCCAGGTGAACCAAGTGACAGTCGACAAACCCACTTGCAAAACTCCAACTTTGAAGCAGAGTAATTAGCATCTCTAATTTTCTTGGTGAAAATTTTAAAAAATCATTTTACAGGGAAACTCTTGTAAAGACAAGAGACATATTTCAGAAGCATTTGGGAGCAGGTGTGTTTTCCGGGGGTGTCCCCAAAGAGCTTCCCCTTTGGCCATTACTAGAGATAACGTGGATAGGTATTTGGAGCACCCCTAAAACCGGAGGTCAGAGAAAGAAGAGTCTGGTCCTGGCATACCTACTGGCCCTGCCGTCCCCATTTGCTTCCCTGCCACTCAGGCTGTCGCCCCGACCCCCACTCAGGCTCGTGATGACCTGGGCACCGATGTCTAATCCCGTGGCATATGCTGCCCTATCCTTATGTGACACATGTGCAGGAGTTGACTTGTGAACAGCTCCCCGCGGCCTGAACCGCTCCCTCCGCGTAACCTCCAGACCTCTCTCCCCAGTTCTCCTCCCTCTCCAGCCTCCCCTCCCGCGCCATTTCTTCTTCCGCATTTCAGTGTCCGGGGCCTGGGACCTAGCTTCTAGACTTCTTTTCTCCCTCCCTCCCTCCCTCCCTCTCTCCTCAGCAGTCTCACTTTAGATACCTCCGTGCCCTAGCAACTTTCAAATCCAAAGCCAGGAGCCCCTCTTAGAGGAGGTCCTGGCAGTCTCTGGTGACACCTACTGGTGCTGGGCCCACTGGACATTCCCCGAAGGAAAAGGAGGTCCGTGGAACCTGGACATTTGATACCACACCTTCCTCCTCGGCTAGGTCACGGCCAGGTCACGCTCACAACAGTACCTACCTCTGCCCGCTCCCTGGTCCCTCGTACTGCAGGCAGAGCATCTCTTCATTGCCTTGAATGCTAGACCGTGCCTGTGGTTGAGACTAGGCTTCCCTTGACCAGCATCCACCCTCCCTTCTCTCCTCTCTCTCCTTGAGCTGCAGGGGAGCTGCCCTCCCAGCCCCCAGGGCAAGCCAGCCCCTGCCTCCGCAGGTCTCTGAGTTTGCCAGAGCCCTTTGCCTGTCGGCTCTCCCCCTGGCTGGCTCACACCTTCTTGGTTTTCAGCTCTGAGGTCACTCAGCCAGGAGATTTGTCCAGGTCAGCATGTGTGGTGTGCGTCCTGGCCCCACACCCAGCATCCATCACATCGCTAGCATATCTTGTCCACAGCACTGATCACACGCGAGAACCAGCTTGCTTTTGCATATCCGTCTCTGCGTGTGTTCTCTGCCGCTTCTTTTGGCATGTGGCCACCAACAGGGCAGGGCTACCTGGCCTGTGAGTTTGCATGTTTGTTCCTTATGCAAGGACGTATGTGCCGGTGCTTGGCAAATATGTTTTGGCTGAATGAATGAATGAGCACATATTAGATGCTGGGTATCTACTACCTCTGCCCGCTCCCTGGTCATGCCAACAACTCCCCATCCGCTGTCCTACTTAATCTTCAAGATAACCTTGGATAGAAAAAAAAAAACCCTACAAATTTTTACACCTATTTCCAGGTTTGGAAACAGAAGGAGAAACTGACGTGACAGGTCAGGTCGTGGACTTCCCCATCCACCTAGGGGATCGTGTGGGTCCTCCCAGTGGCCTTGTTTCTGCTTCACTTTGCACCAGGGAATGGGTGTGTGTTTGGGCTGGAAGAGGAGAGGGGGCTCTGATGGGCTACTCTTGTCACTGTGTCCTTTGTTCTGGCTCCAAACAGAAATAGGCATAGTCCGACTCAGTGTCAGGAAAGTCCCAGCTGTGTCAGAGCCCAGTCCACACGCCTCGTGCTGGGCCAGCTCCTCCTGAGACAGGACATGTCGCCTTGCGCTCATGGATGCAGTGTTCACGGCTGTTAGCACGTCCAGGGGGATTTTTCTTTCTTTTTTTTTTTTCTTTTTTGCAGTATTTTGTCATTTTCCACCAGGCTGTCTCTAAAACACTTACATAAACATTCCCTCCAAATACTTGGCAGCCTGACTACATCCTCTCTCCAGCCTAACGAACCTGGAAAATAGAGATTGATCAGCCAGGATCTGGGGCCTCTGGGGTGGCAGCCAGTGCCAATGCACTTTGACCCGAAAGGGAAAGGCAGGCCAGGAATGTCCAGAAAGTTCTACGATGGGAAGTGGAGGTGGTCCGTACCATGACCCTGGGATGTAGTTAACAAATCTTTGGTTTTTACACCTGGGAAAGCTCCGTATTCACCTGTAAAAGCACAGATGCTAATATCTGCCCTACAGAGCTGGTAGAGGACTGAATGCAAGCAGCGTGTGGCCCAGAGACCATGTCGCTGTCCAGTGACTGGCTGCTGGTTATATTTGCATGTAGGGTGCTTTCCAGTGCTGAGACGTGTGGATGGAATAGTGGTCCAGCGCTTACTGCCCAAGCCTCATGCCTGGGCTCAACTCCTTCCTGTGCCACTTGCTAGCTGTGTGATGATGTTGGATAAGTTACTCAGCTTCTCCGAGCTTCAGCTTCCCTACGCGTAAGCGTGCCTATTTCCCGGGGTTGCCGTGAAACCAGAGTACTTGTACCATGTAAAGCTGCTTTACTGGTAGCCAGTGCTCCGTGGGGGTCCAGGTGCTCCCCTTCTTTTCTCACCATTGCACAGAGGGTGTAGAGAGGCCCCCAGGGATGCCATGAGCTCCTGGCCCAGGGCCCGGGTTGTAGTTCCAGTCCCTTGGACTCCACAGAATGTGCTTGTTCCTGGTTGGGTTGTTTCCCCAGCCCCCACCACTGACCATCCCAGCGTGGCAGGTGTTTACTGTCCAGTGTGCAGACCACTGTCCCATCAGTCCGCCTTGCTGTCCGTCTCCATGGTGGCTCCCTTAAAGCCATGGGCCTGGCCACCTGTTGGTGGCTCCTGGGTACAGAAGTGCATATTGATCACCACAGGGCCCTCTGTCATTCTCCAAGCCTCCTTGGGAACTTGGGCAGCTGGTGCAGGCCCCTAGGACTCCAGGTTCACCTCTAGAAACAGCCCTGTGGCCAGCTGCCAGACACTGGTCCTCGTGCTCCCTCCCCTGCAGCCTCCGTCTGTCCCCGGCAAGGCTCAGACCCTATTTTAAAAAATAATGGCGATAGTCTAAATAACTGTGCTGGGAAATCACGTGCAAATCTTTAAAACAAATTTGAAAATAGAGTCGATCCTCGAACTACAGGATTTGAACTGTGTGGGTCGGTTGCACGTGGATTTTTTTCAGTTAATGCAGTCGGCTCGTGTATCTGTAGTTTCACATCCATGGATTCAGCCGGCCACAGACAGGAAATAGCATTTTCCATTCGCATTTGGGAATCTATGGTTGGGAATGTGAAAAGACTGTTTTCCATGCTCCATTAGACTCCCCTGATGCAAAGGGCCGACTGGAGAGTCAAAGTCATGGGCGGGTTTTCCACTGCGTGGGCGTCGGCTGTCATAATCGCCGGCCTTGTTCAAGGCTCACCTGTGCAGAAACGTAAAGGGGATAAAAACCCTTACGAGTCTGGCCCCAGAGGTAAGCGCAGCTTAAATGCTGTACAGGTGCTTCCAGACACCCGCATACCTGCGGGTTTGAGGTGGCAAGTGGGGAGCCTGCCGGAGTCGTACCGAGTTTGAATCCTGTTTCCACCACTCGCGGGAGGTGTGATTAAGCAGACCCTCTATGTCCTCTTAGCCTCCGTTTGTCCCCTGCAGGGCGGGGCGATAGGAGCACTGGGGCGTGTGGCACAGGGTGCTGGACAGCACCTGCCGGCAGCCGTGCCCGTGGGTTCTCCCCGCTCCGTACGGCCTCGCTTTTTCCGTCCGTCTTGGTGTCGTGTGGAGAGGCCTGCGGGAGAGGCTCAGCCGTAGGAGGCCAGACAGCGGGAGGGCACACCGCCTTGCACACCCAGCTGGCTTTTGCGGGGGAGAACCGGGACCTGTCTGGGGTTTAGGACCCATAGAGGGCAGGCCGAAGTGTTCGTGGCCCGCCCCCGCAGGCCCCAGGCTCCTCCATGTGTACGCAGGCACCCGTGGGCCTAACTTGGAGCAGGCACCCGTGGGCCTAACTTGGAGAACACACGAGTGAGGAGCCCCTCCTCCGTGGGCCAGGGCCGCCTGGGGCAGAAGGGGCTCCTCGGGGGGTTGCCAGCTGGCCGGCCATTCCTGTGGGCTCTGGAACCAAGCAGCCTTGGCCCTATGTGCTGGCTGACCTTGGAGAGACCGATTGGGGTACTGGTCAGGGGCCTGTGCTGGAGCCAATGTGCTCACTGCCCCATTTGCTAATCAGTGGCCTCGGGCAGTCAGTTTCCTAACTTCTCTATGCCTGTGCCTTTCCTTGCATGTCTATAACTGATAGCACCTATCGTGTAAGGCCCTAGGGAGGATTCAGTTAGAAGTGTCAACATATTCAACAGGGTGGAAGAGTATGGTGCTGAGTAAGCCATCTCCATGTGTCTGCCAGTCACAGACCTAATTCCATCCCAGAGCAGGGCAGACACAGTCCAGCACAGGACCGGACCTGCGGGTGCTCCGTCCTGGCGTTGCTAGGAGTGTGGTCATTAGTCTGGTCATCCTTGGGGCCCTAGGGCCTGGCTCGGTGTCTGTTGGCTCTCTGAAGTGGACATGTGTGGACTGTTTCCTGGCCGGCTGGCCTCGGAGCCGCAGAGCTGCGCCCCGCGTCTGCTGGTGTCTGATTCATCACTTTCCTCATCCGCCTCTTCCCTGCCCACTTGGAACGTCGGCATCTCGTCTGCGGTCAGCTGCCCTCCACAGCGGCTGCCATGAAGTGATGGATGGGCAGTGATTGCTTCCTATCCCTGCTCACTGAGCCCTCCTTGGGCTCTGCTCCCACTTCCATGGGTCCTCCTGGTCCCCTAGACTGGGGCCACCATCTCTACCCCTAGATTGCAGATGCAGGTAGACCGTTATTCAAATCTAGATACTTCTCTTGTCTCACGAGTTTCTTAACTTCCTTAGTCTCTGTTTTTTACATTTGTGTAATGGAAACAATCTTCCTAGAATGGTTGTTGCAGATAACATAACAGGTGATGGGCACACAGTAGGAATTCAATAGTTGCCAGCACCCTCTTTTCCCAACTGGGGACCCTCTTGGCTGAGAGTCAGGGGATGGCATGGGCCTGTGTTTTCCAGACAGGACCGTGGATGTGTCACTGAAAAGCAGGAGGACATCAGAGATTATCTTGTGCAACCTTCCTCCTCCCGATAAGCAAACACACTCTCTTTTCGCCATTTGGTAAACCGAGGGCGAGTTTTCCCCTTGGGGAGGCCAGTACCCGGCCTCTGTTGAGGCCTCTGGTGGAGCGGAACCTGTACTGTTGGGGGAGAAACCTTTCTCTTTCTCCAGGAGTCTAGGATGTTCTGCCTTTCCTAAAGCCTGAGGGAAAAACAAATGTCAGTGGGTGACAGTAAATGAGCTCCAGGGAGCAGGGGCTTTGTCATCAGCCATGTCCTTTTTTTGTGTTCTCATGTTTTCAAAAAGGAAGATCAACTGACTAACCCAGACCTAACTGTATATATGTTTCGATTCCTGAAAGCTTGTTCCTGTCTTTAATCCCAGAGCCACCACTTCTGTTGGTCCTGAATGATTACCTGATAATTCTGTCCTTACTGGGCTAGTGAAAGAAACCCAGTCTGTCAGTAGCTTTTTAGCCAGAAAAATGGTGAAACAGTGTTCACCACCCTCATCGACTGTCCTCGGGCATCTGGAAGGAGAAGCTTGGCCTTCAGACCCTTTGGCCAAGGGTTAGAGTCTCTCTCTCTTTGATTCTTCTAGATAGTTCCCCAGATGTTACGTCCCACCTTCGAAAGAGGGAGAAAAGAAAGGAAACTTTCCAACCCCATCTACATATCTGTCCCCTTACATCAGGAAAAGCAAAAGCCTTTTAAGAAACCACCCCACTCCCAACTACAGAAAACTTCTGTTATCTGTTTCCTTGGCCCAGAACTGGGTCACATGTTTCTTCCAGCTGCAAGAGAGGCTGGAAAGATGGGGGCCAGAGTAACCGTAATTGGCTTAGACCAACCAGCTGCAGCTTTTCTCTTTGGGCCAAAAACTCTGCCATTCTGAACAAAAATGGCATTCTTTTAGCCGGGAAAGAGCGGGAACGTGATGTTAGGCTGACGACTGATGGCGTCTGCCACACGTCCGTGGAAGGACCAGCTGTTGGCGAACTCTTCTTGCCGGCTCATCAACATGACGCTGAAGCCCATGCCTGGAAGGCTGTCTAGTCCACCCTTCAGCATTTGCTTCTCAGCTCAGGCGTCACTAGTCATTTCTGTTCTGCATGAACTCAAGGCATGTCCTGTGCCTGGCACTGTGAGGACAGTGTAGATGCAGAGCTGGACTGAGATCCAGTCCAGTCTAATCCAGTCTCGTCCACAGACTCCCACTCACTGGGAGACGGACATGCCAGTCGGTGCCTTCGGCGTAGTGCCATCAGCTCTAGGACACGGCGGGCTGGAGGGCTCCTTACCCAGGTTGGGGTGACAGCAACGCCCTGGGTGGTGGGGGCTCAAGGTTGAGAAGAGTCTCAGAGGTTGAGAAGGAGGAGTCTGTGAAGCAAGGAGACACGAAGGTGTCATGGCAGAGCTGACACTTTCTTGGGCTCAATATGTTCAGAGTCTGTTACAAGTCAGCTCATGAGTGCCCTAAAGGCAGGGACTGTGATTTATCTGTTATCCCCTTTGTGTGTCCCTAGAACTAACTCAGTGCCTGGAACATGTCTGGAGCTCTATAAATATTTCAGTTTGAATAAATGAGTTAATGCAGAAATAAATAGATCATTATTCAAGATGCGGAAATATTTTGGCCAAAGGAATATAGTTATGGGCTGAGAGGGACTTTGGATGCTAACGCTACCTCCCTGCCAAGCAGGTGGACCCTGGGGGCCTGGCTGGAGGGGATATTTTGGGAGGCATTTGTCCTGAGTTAACCAAGTCCGTAATAAATTGCGCCTTGAGCCTCTGAATGCATGAGGCTTAGTGATGGCCCCAAAAGGAGATTGGCAGCAGGTCTGGGGAGGGATTCCTGAAAGCAGTTTGGGCAAGTTCTAGCATCTTGGAAAAGAATCTCTGTCTTTGTGTTCATGATCTTCGGACTGTCCTTGCCTCGGATCAGGAATTAGCTTCTCTGCTGAGGATGTTTGCAGAGACAAGGCTCAGTGGCTCAGAGCATGAGCTCCAGCCATCAGCCTCTAGGGGTTTGGTCATCATCAAAGATAGAACCTTCTGAGTCAACTCATTTTAAATGATGCATGATCCCCAGCCAGTCTCTCTAGCGGGCTGCCAAAGTTAAAGGAATTGATCATCACCCCACAGCTGCCGCTGTCCTGGGTGGAGCCATCTAAATTTTACACATCGCCTGTATCTTCTCTCCTGTTTGGTCCGAGACAGCTTGGTGCTGTTTCCAAAATAACCTCCTCCGTGGGGCTTGTCAGACCTCCTGGTGCCTCTTAGGATAAACATTAAAAATAGCGCTTCCCGAATTAGGAAAGATCTTATTCATTCCTCCTCACTGCTGATTGGCAAAGAGGCCCCAAACCTGTCCTACCCTTGGACATTTATGCCCCAAGTATGAAAAGAGGTCATTGCATGTGGAACCGCTGGGATGGCAGAAATGCCTAATAACGCGTGGTTACGGTAATGACGCGCGTAACCGCGAGGCTACGGTAAGGACGCGCGTAACCGCGAGCCTACGGCAAGGACGCGCGTAATCGCGTGGCTACGGCAAGGACGCGCGTAACCGCGAGCCTACGGCAAGGACGCGCGTAACCGCGTGGCTACGGCAAGGACGCGCGTAACCGCGAGGCTACGGTAATGACGCGCGTAACCGCGTTGTTTCATGGGCCGGGCAGAGTCTGCACCAAGTTGCCTCAGGTGTTAAACTGGGGAGAGGGCCTCCTCTCTAGTTCCGGTCCTGTCATGGGCTTAGTCTCAAAGCAGCCCTGTGACAGTGTGTGCTTTGTAAGGCCTCCCATGTCACAGATGCTCACACCCAGACAGAGATTTAGAGACTTGTGCTGGACCTAGGAATTTAAAATTCAAAGTTGGTGCTCCTGGGATTTTTAGGGCAACTGAAAGAGGCCCTTTTACTTCCAACTGCCTTTAAGTGAGGAATCTTGAAGCCGTTTAGGGAGACATCTGTGTAATAACCTACAATGAAGCATTTTTTACAGTGTAACTCGCTCCGTTGTCTTTGTGTAACTGAGCAGTTTTGCTTCCTCTGGAATTTGCATCTTTCCGGAAGTGTACTCAAAGCACCTTGGGGTGGCATAAGAGACACTTTTCTGGTGGGTCCCCAGCATATGTTTCCCGTTTCAGTGACTTCCTGCTGACTTGGAATTTTCATGGATAAGTTTGTGCCTTTTTAAGTGAGGCTACCTCAGCCTGTGTCACCTTTTGTTTTTCATCTGTCTGGTGAAGTCTTACTGTTTCTTTAAGAGAACCTCAAGCATCACATTTCCAGGAAGCTCCCCTGCCCTCGCCAAGGCAGGCCAGGTGTTGGGTCTGTGCCCTGAACCCCCCAGCAAGCGGTGCCCATTTCTGTCACTTACTGCACTGTTGATCATATGGATTTTGGTGTCTGGCTCCCTCTCATGGAGGTGACTCTGAGCTCCTTCGAGGTTGGGACAATGTCTTGTTCACGTCTGCATCTGCTTCACACGCTGGACGTGCAGCGTGCTGTGAGATGGCGGAGGTGTCTGTGTGCGGTCGCATCCCACGGAGGGACTGTGGTCACGTTTGCTCATCTATCTCTTTCCTCTCGCTTTTCTCAGACGTGCTCTGCCCCAGCGTCCGTGTGGGAGGAGACCGCTTCAAGCACGCCAGTGGCGGGACCAAGGAAATCACAGGTAAGAGGACCAGCCACCTTGTGCGCTTGCTCTGCCGCGCTGCTGCTGGGCCTGGGTGTGCCCCTCCTGGGTTCGGGGGTGGCCTCGCCAGCCCTGTTCCCCCTCGGCTGTGGTGACCACAGGTTCTGCAAATGGGAGTGAATGAAGGCGTCCTACAGTTTTCCTGGGAAGCTAACGAGGGCCAGTGCAGGTCTGAAATTTGGCCACAGATATCCTAGATTTCTCTCCTCCCACATAGGCTCCCACATGCAGATAATCAATCCCAAACAGCCTCCAGGCCAACAGCTTCCTCCATCCCTCCTCCCTGGAAAAATCCTACCAAGTCTTGTCCTTGCTGGTCTCCCAGCTCCTCCATCCACAGCTGCCAGAACCATCATTGAAAACAGAAACAGGGTTGTGTTTCTCCCCTGCTGTAAAACCCTTCCATGGCTCCCTATTGCCCACGGAAATAAACTCAGATCTCCCATGTGGCCGGCAGAACCCAGGATGACCTGCCGCTGCCTACCTTACTCCTGGCCAGCGTGCCCCTCACAGTGGCTCCTGACACCCTGAAATAGCTAGGTTTCCCAGAAGAACCTGGCTGACTTGGGTCCAGTGACCTGTGCACACCCAGCTACCATGCGTGGCCTTTTCTTCTCTGCCCAAATCTTATTCATTCTTCAAATTTAGGCCAAGCCTTATCACCTCGGGGAAGCCCTCCCTGATAGCCCATTGGGTTGCCAAGGTCAAGCCCAGCCAGTCTCCCTCCTTATCATTGACTAACCCTGCTCGTTCGTGTATCTCTTTCCCAGCAGATAATAATCTTTGAGGGGTTGGGGTTTTGTCTGGTTCATTATTGGAATCTAAGCAGCCAAGGGGGCATAGACTACATGGGAGCCCCTAATGTCTGGTGAATTCTTTATTCTCTCCTTCCCTCTTTCCACAAATGGTGCCACAAGCATGAACAACTACAAAAGCTCCTGACTTGTTTGGGGATAAAAACATGAGTCAGACCAGGTCCCATCAAACTGCTCACCGTCTAGTGGGTGAGACAGTCCTGTGATGGGTAAGCTGTGAGCACCTTGCCAGACGCACCACAGCAACTGGTGCCCTCGGGAGTCCGTCCGGCAAGGCTTTGTCCCTTGAACACCTTTGAAGGACAAGGAGAGTGCTCAGTGGGCGCCTGGCACGGGGCGGTCGCTGGCTCGCGGCCTCCCTGCTGGCTCAGCCCGCAGACAGCAGGGAGGTGCGCCTCGGGCTTCCGCGTGACAAGGTTGCTTCTTCATCTCCCGGTGCCTTGCACCTGAGTCTGTTTACCCCGGGAACGTTTTTCGTCTTCTTTCCTGGCCCGTGTTTATTGCAGGCAGTTCATCTCTTCTCTGGTGCCCTTTGCTGCCACCTAGTTAATTGCCTGTTGTCCAAAGTTTGGTCGTGTTTAAGTCTTTGTTTTTATTCATTGAAGCCAATAGAAGTGGAACCAGAAAGTAGAGCACATGTTCGCTTTTATAAAACGGTTTCATTCTCCCGCGTGTAACTGCTAGAGGGAAACCAGCTTAAAGTGGCAGTTTCTGGTGACAGCTGACGAAGCCGCGAAGTGGGAGAACAGGCCCTCTGTGTTCTCTCCCCAACCTTGCACAGCTGGCCTTGGGCATGTGTCCACCAGATTCTGAGTAAGAGCCACCACTTAGCATCCGTGTGAGGCCGCGGGCAGTCCTGCGAAGCGGCCCCTGTTCTGCTCTGTACGGCTGAGAAATGGAGTTTTAGGGACAGGAGCGATCGCCCTGAAGTCGCGGAGCTGCAGAGTCTATGAACGGGCATCCCCGGACCCCGGCGAGTCTGAGCGAGGTGCTCTCCTGTCCCCGCCTTCACTCCCTGAATTAAACCGGCAGCTTCGCTTGCACACCGCCTCCCACCTGCAGTGCCCCGCTGCAGTAACCTTTTCCCTCAGGCAGGCAGGAGAGTCAGAGATTAACAGTCAACCCACCTGCACCAGGCTGCTGGGATGACAGGTGCAGGCGCCTATTCTGCGCAGCTCTGCTTTGCGCGTGTCTGCTCGTAGCTGATGAAGGTGCGAGGACACCGGCCACGCCCCCGGCCAGTGCTCACTGGCGTTCAGACCCAGGACAGAGGCTCTGGAACCTGCTTCTACCTGTTCTGCCTGTCTTCCCGGGAATAGAACCCAAGCCCTCAACAGCCTGTACGCCCTCTGCCACCTGGTGTCCGTTCCACGGAGCCTGGGACTATGGGGCTGTGCAGGGCCTTCCGGCCAGTCACTGCATTCCCAGGTTCCTGCCCCTCCATTGTCAGGAGCTTCCGGCCCCCTGGCCACTTCCAGGTGTGGGGCGCCAGCCCTGTCCCGCCAGCTGCTTCTGGCTGGGGCCATTGGAATCTGTGAGGTGTTGAGTCCAGAGCAGCAGGGGCACCTTATGCCCTTTGTCCTCCCATGCCATGTGAAGGCTGGCGTCCAGTGTCTGCTCAAAGCAGGCTGGGTCTGTGCCAACAGAAGGAATGAGGGCTTCTCTGCTCGTTCATTCAGTGACATTTCCCATCAGCTGGTGCCCCTGGGGGTCTGCTCAGGACACCCCCTCCCCAGTTCCTTGTCTGGTCCAGTATAACCAGGGCAGCAGTGGTGGGCGGGGCTCTGGGGAAGGGGTGGAGCAGTCGCCAGAGCCTGAGACGACTCGTGATGGCATTTCACAGAGGACATGCATGGGTCAGAGGTTCCCACTGTGGTCCCCAGCAAGAACTCGTGACAGTGACCGAATCAGGTTACCTCTGTCCCCAGCAACTCGCCTGAGCCCAGAGTCTTGGCTTGCCCATTGCTTCACATTGCCAGAGCACCTGAGGTCCTCTGTTAGCATCAACGCAGAAGAAAAACACCTTTCAGTGAATGCGGCACCGGGAAGAAAGACCGTTTTCTTCTGGCCGATGTTTCGCTCTTGAAAATGGTTACATTTAAGAAAGCAGCCCAGCGATAAAGGAAACCAGGCGAGTCGCCACGCTGTGGCTGCAGGAAGGGGCCCATGTGTCTGCGTGAGACGCTCGCCCTCCCCCGCATGGCCGCTTTGGCCGCAGAGCAGCCTGCGGGGGTCAGGTGCTCCCCGTGGGCCTCCCGGACTCCCAGGCCCCCAGCGTCGCAGCGGGACACCTCCCACTTGCCTTTGCCTGATCGCAACCCTGGACTTTTGCAGCGGTCACATTTCCTTGGAAAGCCCAGCGTCTCCTGCACCCTTTCCTGGAATTGGGGTTGGAAACGGACGCTGGACCCCTCTGGACTTACTGTTGTTCACGTTTGCTCCCGAGCATGCATTCGAACAGTTCCTCTGCGTAAGCCCCCAGCCGCGCCCCAGGGCAGGCGGGCGAGCCCCCTTCGCGGAGTGGGTTCCCCTCTCAGCAGACTCACCCCAGCTCTTCTCTTCGTGCAGGTTTCGACCTGATGGATTTGTTCAGAGTGAAGGAGATCCTGGGGAGGCGAGAGAACGGGGCGCAGAGTTCCTACGTCCGGATGGGATCCTTCCCCGTGGTGCAGAGGACTGAGTGAGTGCTCAGCTCCCCTTCCAGACCTGCTGGGTGTCTGGGGAGTCGTAGAGGGGGTGGGGGGGCCAACCAGGGCTTTAACCTACTCAGTGTCTGCGAGGGTCGCCCTGGAATGAGGCAGCTGAGCCGCTGACCTGAAACGTGACCTGTGTCAGCAGACCCATGACTGTCGACTGCCTTGGTTCCTGGGCCCTTCTGCACTCACTTCTCCATACCAACCTGGCGTTGATCATTGACTCATGCGTGCATTTTTCTATCAGTTCATTAAACAGCAAACATTCACAGTGAGGTGTCCCAGGTGGAGGGACATCTCTTTGTTCATGCAGGGACATGGCGCCTCCTCTGGACGAGCACTGCATTATGCGGCAGGCACAGCAGCACCGAGTCACGAAGTCGTTTTGGCCCGTGGAGACCCACTTTTAGTACTTACTGGGTGCCCGGCCTCCGTGTCATCAGGTGCCCCTGTTTCTCAGTGACGTCACGTTGTTCGGCTGACATGAACGTTTCTGCCTTGAAACATTGTTGAGAAGATTATGAAGTGACAAGCTGTTCAGGGTCTCCAGCCAAGTGCTGCTGACGACACCCAAATAAGTGTTCCATTCCTCTTCTCTCAGGTAGATTTTTTGAGAATAAAAATGATATTTTGTCCTGACCTCCTTCCTCCATCTTAAAACCCTTTAACTTCTTGAATTGAATTGAAGCTAAAGGGCTGGAAAGGCCTGTGTGTGGCCTGGCCCCGTCCTACCGTTTCGGCCTTTAGCTTGTCACACAGCCCTCCCTCGTCTGGCTCCTCTGTCTCGGTCATGGAGCCTGCTGGGCACCCTGCTCCCACCTTTGTTCACGATCTCCTCTCCGCCTGGACACCTGCTCATCCTTCAAAGAACAGCCCGACCGTGGTGCCTTCAGAGAGGCCCCCAGACGAGGCCTCACCTCCTCCTCTTTCCTCGCAAGCCATGTTGCTGCATCAAGCGTGGCAAGGTTGAACCTGACTCGTCGTTGTGCAGTGAGTCACTTACAGATGGCCTCCCTGCTCAGCGAGGAGCTCTTGGAGGGGACCGAGTCCGGCCTCTGGTGTGGTCCCAGCGTCAAGCCGAGCTCTGCCCAGAGGAGGAGACCGGTCAAGATTTGTTGAGATGTGGCTGGGGCCTCGCTGGCCTCACTGTGGTTGTTGGGTATACTTTGGAAGTGTGCCAGGATTGGTGGAGGAAGAGGCCTTACGTTGCAGTGTGCTGTGTGGTGATGGCCTTCAGCATTCTCTTCATGCAGCAGTTTGGAAAAATGCCCGGATTTAATCGCTATCAGATTTCAATACGAAAAGGGGACTTTCCTGCAGAATGGTTAACCCTTTTATCTCTAAACATTGAATGGGAAAAATTTCCAAAAAAAAAAAAGATTTGCTGAATGCATGAATGGAATCGGCCAATCTCCAATCAGTGAACATGCTCTGTTGGATCCTAGCCTGGCAAAGATGGGCTTGGGACACCAGGCCACAGAGCTTTGCATTTGGCAGAATTTTTGCTTCCACGCAGTTATTTTTCCAGTTCGGTGAGCAGTCTGAGTGCCACCCATGCACCCAGCATCTCGCTGGACTCTAACGTCTGCCATCCGAGGCTCACAGCACCTACACCCCATGAGAGAGATGTACAGAAGAGGAAGGCAGCAAGTCACCTCCTCTGAGTCCCCTTTTGTCACCTGTGCAGTGGAGACCTAATCATTACAACAGACCTAAGAGAGGGGCGTCTTTCCCGACCCTGAGCATTGCTCTCTGTACAGATGCTGGCCGAGATCATTCTTAATTACCTGCTCCCGTGCTCACAAGGGTACACGCAATCTAGTCTCCATTTCTCACCCCACTCCCTGTACTTCTTTGTCCCGATTTCTCTAGTTCGTCATCCCCACTGCTTGGAAACGAAAGATCAAGTACGACTTCACTTTAAAGGAAACGTACAGTGGAGGGAGAACATGACACAGGAAGAAAGCACGTGCTGCACAGTTGGCGGGAGGGCCTCGCGGAGGCCCCTCGCGTTTGCTGGTGGCATCTTTCTCACGAGACATGGAGCAGAGAGCAGAGGGGCTGGGGCTGCTCTGGGGAACTCGGGGTGGCAGTGTTTCTGCATAATGGATTTGTCTCATGTTATACTGAGTTGTTACTGAGAAGAACGATTTTGCTTTAATGGCAAAACACCAGAAACAAAGTCAAAGCAGCAAAGCTGACATTTCAGAAAAGAATAATATCCCTTTATTTCTAATGCTTTGAAATCTATGCACAGATACATACATGCAATTTTAATTTATAGGTTAATTTTGTTCATAATGAAAAGGGGTATCACTTTCGATATTTATATTTTTTCTCACTCGTTTGTACATACATGCCACCTGTGCCCGGATGTGGTCCGGGGTGAAATCCCAGCTTGCGGGATGACTCTGAACAGCTGGGCCAACCCCTAGCTTGGGTCTGTGAGCCAAACATCAGAGAGGGAGACCAGACTTTGCTCACGGGTTCTGCAGCCAAATGAAGGTCCCTGAGGGCCCACAGGCCTGAGAACCGGGAACCCAGCCGCCTTCCTCCTCATTTCCCTTCCTGGCTCTCTGGCCAGACAGCCTCCAGCCCCTGCGATGGAGGAGTCGGGGCCGCGTGCATTCCCCAGGCAGCTCCCTGCCTCAGCGGGGTTGGGCTCCACCTGGCCAGGTCTGCAGGGGAAGGGACAAGCAGCTGATGGATGAGCTGAGCGAGCGTCCTGGAGGCTAGATGCCCCTCTGTGTGTGAGCCCCTTCCTGCTGCTCACCCGTCAGGTCACGCTGCGTTAACCCTCAGAGCCTGGCTGCGCTAGGCTGGGGATCGGAGCTTCTTGCGAGGGGGAAGGGTAGGTCCCAGGACGCTCAGCTGCATTTGACCTGTGGGGTGTGGCAGTTTAGCATTTATTGTTGCTTCTGTAGGTGATGGTGGAGAGGAGGAGCCAGACATGAGGGTGGGGGCAGGGCCACCATGGCAGCACCACAGTGGGGTCTGCACAGGGTCGTATGGGAAAGGGAAGGCAGTGAGGACAGGCCGGATTTTAGACATGGTGCAGCTGGCAGGACGTAGTGACCC
>NW_011889005.1:162178-184584 GCF_000151845.1 Pteropus vampyrus
TTCGAACAGTTCCTCTGCGTAAGCCCCCAGCCGCGCCCCAGGGCAGGCGGGCGAGCCCCCTTCGCGGAGTGGGTTCCCCTCTCAGCAGACTCACCCCAGCTCTTCTCTTCGTGCAGGTTTCGACCTGATGGATTTGTTCAGAGTGAAGGAGATCCTGGGGAGGCGAGAGAACGGGGCGCAGAGTTCCTACGTCCGGATGGGATCCTTCCCCGTGGTGCAGAGGACTGAGTGAGTGCTCAGCTCCCCTTCCAGACCTGCTGGGTGTCTGGGGAGTCGTAGAGGGGGTGGGGGGGCCAACCAGGGCTTTAACCTACTCAGTGTCTGCGAGGGTCGCCCTGGAATGAGGCAGCTGAGCCGCTGACCTGAAACGTGACCTGTGTCAGCAGACCCATGACTGTCGACTGCCTTGGTTCCTGGGCCCTTCTGCACTCACTTCTCCATACCAACCTGGCGTTGATCATTGACTCATGCGTGCATTTTTCTATCAGTTCATTAAACAGCAAACATTCACAGTGAGGTGTCCCAGGTGGAGGGACATCTCTTTGTTCATGCAGGGACATGGCGCCTCCTCTGGACGAGCACTGCATTATGCGGCAGGCACAGCAGCACCGAGTCACGAAGTCGTTTTGGCCCGTGGAGACCCACTTTTAGTACTTACTGGGTGCCCGGCCTCCGTGTCATCAGGTGCCCCTGTTTCTCAGTGACGTCACGTTGTTCGGCTGACGTGAACGTTTCTGCCTTGAAACATTGTTGAGAAGATTATGAAGTGACAAGCTGTTCAGGGTCTCCAGCCAAGTGCTGCTGACGACACCCAAATAAGTGTTCCATTCCTCTTCTCTCAGGTAGATTTTTTGAGAATAAAAATGATATTTTGTCCTGACCTCCTTCCTCCATCTTAAAACCCTTTAACTTCTTGAATTGAATTGAAGCTGAAGGGCTGGAAAGGCCTGTGTGTGGCCTGGCCCCGTCCTACCGTTTCGGCCTTTAGCTTGTCACACAGCCCTCCCTCGTCTGGCTCCTCTGTCTCGGTCATGGAGCCTGCTGGGCACCCTGCTCCCACCTTTGTTCACGATCTCCTCTCCGCCTGGACACCTGCTCATCCTTCAAAGAACAGCCCGACCGCGGTGCCTTCAGAGAGGCCCCCAGACGAGGCCTCACCTCCTCCTCTTTCCTCGCAAGCCATGTTCCTGCATCAAGCGTGGCAAGGTTGAACCTGACTCGTCGTTGTGCAGTGAGTCACTTACAGATGGCCTCCCTGCTCAGCGAGGAGCTCTTGGAGGGGACCGAGTCCGGCCTCTGGTGTGGTCCCAGCGTCAAGCCGAGCTCTGCCCAGAGGAGGAGACCGGTCAAGATTTGTTGAGATGTGGCTGGGGCCTCGCTGGCCTCACTGTGGTTGTTGGGTATACTTTGGAAGTGTGCCAGGATTGGTGGAGGAAGAGGCCTTACGTTGCAGTGTGCTGTGTGGTGATGGCCTTCAGCATTCTCTTCATGCAGCAGTTTGGAAAAATGCCCGGATTTAATCGCTATCAGATTTCAATACGAAAAGGGGACTTTCCTGCAGAATGGTTAACCCTTTTATCTCTAAACATTGAATGGGAAAAATTTCCAAAAAAAAAAAAGATTTGCTGAATGCATGAATGGAATCGGCCAATCTCCAATCAGTGAACATGCTCTGTTGGATCCTAGCCTGGCAAAGATGGGCTTGGGACACCAGGCCACAGAGCTTTGCATTTGGCAGAATTTTTGCTTCCACGCAGTTATTTTTCCAGTTCGGTGAGCAGTCTGAGTGCCACCCATGCACCCAGCATCTCGCTGGACTCTAACGTCTGCCATCCGAGGCTCACAGCACCTACACCCCATGAGAGAGATGTACAGAAGAGGAAGGCAGCAAGTCACCTCCTCTGAGTCCCCTTTTGTCACCTGTGCAGTGGAGACCTAATCATTACAACAGACCTAAGAGAGGGGCGTCTTTCCCGACCCTGAGCATTGCTCTCTGTACAGATGCTGGCCGAGATCATTCTTAATTACCTGCTCCCGTGCTCACAAGGGTACACGCAATCTAGTCTCCATTTCTCACCCCACTCCCTGTACTTCTTTGTCCCGATTTCTCTAGTTCGTCATCCCCACTGCTTGGAAACGAAAGATCAAGTACGACTTCACTTTAAAGGAAACGTACAGTGGAGGGAGAACATGACACAGGAAGAAAGCACGTGCTGCACAGTTGGCGGGAGGGCCTCGCGGAGGCCCCTCGCGTTTGCTGGTGGCATCTTTCTCACGAGACATGGAGCAGAGAGCAGAGGGGCTGGGGCTGCTCTGGGGAACTCGGGGTGGCAGTGTTTCTGCATAATGGATTTGTCTCATGTTATACTGAGTTGTTACTGAGAAGAACGATTTTGCTTTAATGGCAAAACACCAGAAACAAAGTCAAAGCAGCAAAGCTGACATTTCAGAAAAGAATAATATCCCTTTATTTCTAATGCTTTGAAATCTATGCACAGATACATACATGCAATTTTAATTTATAGGTTAATTTTGTTCATAATGAAAAGGGGTATCACTTTCGATATTTATATTTTTTCTCACTTGTTTGTACATACATGCCACCTGTGCCCGGATGTGGTCCGGGGTGAAATCCCAGCTTGCGGGATGACTCTGAACAGCTGGGCCAACCCCTAGCTTGGGTCTGTGAGCCAAACATCAGAGAGGGAGACCAGACTTTGCTCACGGGTTCTGCAGCCAAATGAAGGTCCCTGAGGGCCCACAGGCCTGAGAACCGGGAACCCAGCCGCCTTCCTCCTCATTTCCCTTCCTGGCTCTCTGGCCAGACAGCCTCCAGCCCCTGCGATGGAGGAGTCGGGGCCGCGTGCATTCCCCAGGCAGCTCCCTGCCTCAGCGGGGTTGGGCTCCACCTGGCCAGGTCTGCAGGGGAAGGGACAAGCAGCTGATGGATGAGCTGAGCGAGCGTCCTGGAGGCTAGATGCCCCTCTGTGTGTGAGCCCCTTCCTGCTGCTCACCCGTCAGGTCACGCTGCGTTAACCCTCAGAGCCTGGCTGCGCTAGGCTGGGGATCGGAGCTTCTTGCGAGGGGGAAGGGTAGGTCCCAGGACGCTCAGCTGCATTTGACCTGTGGGGTGTGGCAGTTTAGCATTTATTGTTGCTTCTGTAGGTGATGGTGGAGAGGAGGAGCCAGACATGAGGGTGGGGGCAGGGCCACCATGGCAGCACCACAGTGGGGTCTGCACAGGGTCGTATGGGAAAGGGAAGGCAGTGAGGACAGGCCGGATTTTAGACATGGTGCAGCTGGCAGGACGTAGTGACCCCGGGGCTGTGGCCTCTCTTTCGTGTCTCCTGCTCTCCTCACTAAGCCTGGTGTCTCCGCCTCTCTCCAGGGACGTATTCCCTCAAGGGCTGCCTGACGAGTACGCCTTCGTTACCACCTTCCGGTTCAGGAAGTCGTCTCGGATAGAAGACTGGTACATCTGGCACGTCATCGACCAGTATGGCATCCCACAGGTATGAGCCGCATGCCCTGTCACCTTCCTCCGCGGGCCTCCAGCTTTCCGTGTCTTTCTCATGACGATGGCCTCACCCACCATGTTTTCTCCAAGGGCCTTTCTCTTGGGCCCCGGAGATGGGGCATCTGGTATACGGAGGGTCAGGGAACCTGCAGGGAGTGTCGCCCAGCAGACAGGTGCAGCTGCTTCTGCCCACTGAGGGTCGAGTGCCTGATTCTCTGGTGGGAACGAAGATCTACTCCTGTCTTGGGGACGCTCTGCCTAACCAGGGGGCTGGCCTACGGCACGCGCCCTATCAGCAGCCTGAGTGACACGGCTCCGTGATGTCATGGAAGAAAGTGGCTGAGAGTCAGTAAGACCTGTGTTCACATCTCATGTCTGCCCCTTTCCAGGTGTGGGCCCCGAGACAGAATGGCCTTCTGAGTCTTTCTAGTTCTCAGCTGTAAACTAGAACACAATACCCACCACGAATGGTTGGTGGAAGCTTCTGGAACAGTGCCTGATACCCAGGACAGTTCTGTCAGATGGTTTCCTTCTGTGCTGTTCTTTGGTTTTACCCTGACCAGGGCTCTGCAGCCCGTCATCATCCACCTCGTGTGTCTGGGCCCAAAATCCTTCAGCAGCATGTGGCCGAGCGAGGAAAGACCTGTCACAGAATCAAAGCCATCCACATGTCACGCTGGTGTGAGCTGCAAGCGACGCTGCTTTCGTGCTCTGCCAAATCCCAAAGCCCGTGTTCTCAGAGTTCATGGCCCAGCCATATCTTCGTCTGTTGTTCACCATTGTTCTCTTGGAAAGTGAACCGTGTGAAGACATGGCTCCCCCTCAGCCGGGAGATACTGACTGTTTTCACTTGGGGTTGAAATAAAATAGAAATGTGTTCAAGCCATTGGACTATGGCAGCCACTCTCGGGTGGCCCTCCGAAGCAGTGGGCTGTCCTTGCTGTGACGGAGCCGGACCCTGACGTGGCACACACTTAGTAGAAGCTACGGGTTGTCCTGAGTACTTCACAAGTCGTAACTCACTTTGTCCTGTTTGTCCTGCATGGGGCCTCTGCTGTTCCTGTCTTACAAAGAGGGGGCCTGGACCTCAGCGTGGTTAGGCCACTTGCCTGAGTGTCATAGGTAATGAAAAGGAAAGGTGGGATTTGAACCCAGGCCATCAGGCTCCAAGCCTGTCTTTTACCGGCTGTGCTCAGCGGGCTTCTGTCTCCATCAGTTGGCCCCATTGAACGAACAGTCTTTCTGTGGCAGCCCTGGCCAGACTCAGTGGCGTAGGCTCTGGCAGGCCTGACTGCTGAGTGGCCTGATGTCATAAGCGCGGGAGGCTGCACGGTACAGGGTGCGGGGGGGATGAGATTCTTCTCCAGAGGCCTTTGCGCCCAGCGACCCGTATCCACCCGCATCTGCAGGCACGCAGCGCTGCTTCTCCCGTGTCTCAGGGTTTGGTGCAGTGGGGCTGGGCGCCTGCCATGACACTCCTGCGGGCGAGCCCTCACCACCCCCGGTCTGGGTGCTTTTCCCCCATGTCGTTTGCAGAGCTGGCATGCTCTCTGTCTGCCATGGCTGCCCCTCTGCTCCTGCCAGAACCAGCCGTGGGCTGAGGTGCTGCCGAGCTGACGGGAGACCAAGCCCGCCTTCGAGGGCTTCAGGCTCCTTTTCTAAGAGGCGCCTGGCAGTTCCGCTTCGCCGGCAAGCCTTGGGGGAGTGCCCTTCACGGGAAGTGTCCTTGGTGGCCAGTCATGCACGGGTAGCGTGTCGGTTTTGCTCACTGCTGCATTCCTGACACCCGGCATGTTGCTTGCCTCTCTCAGGATGTTCAGTGAGTATTGCACAGGGGATGAAGAAATGAGCACATTGATGAGAACATATTCGTTTGTTCACTCATTCATTCACTCATTCATTCTAAGAGAAACAAGAATGAACTCTTTTCTGGAGTTTTCCAGGCATTTTTCAAAGGGCTGACAGTGAACAAAGCAGGCGAGTTTCTGCCACCAAGAAACTTGGTCCTGCTGGAGCTCCAGCTTTATCCTTGAGGCGGGTTAATGGACAAGTCTCAGACTGGCCCCTGGCCTCTGGCTGGAAGATGTGCTCTGCTTTGCCAGCCTGGGGTTTTAAGAGACACTGAAACTATTCGGGGTATGGGGGAGGGTCCTGGTTGGTCTCATGACTCGAGCTCCTCTATACCAGGTGTCTCATGTCACAGAAGTGCTCTTACGTGCAGAGTCCCTCGGGGCAGCTGGCATGGGGGCCCTGGAGTCACATGTGAGTCCAGTCGTCCCACCTAGCACCGGGCTCGGAACAGCCCGCGCAGTACATGTTCACACCGTCACGTGGAGGAGGAAGCTGAGGCTGGAGTGTGTGGTGGCCCCCTGTGGCAGGCCAGCTGGCCGGGGTCACAGCAGCAGCCACCCCAGTTTGCCGGGTCTGACTGCAGCGTCTCCTCCCCTCGCCCCTCCCCACTGGGCCCATGTGCCTCTGCTCCCTCCTCCCTAGGTCTCCATCCGGCTGGACGGCGAGAACAGGGCGGTCGAGTACAACGCCGTGGGTGCCATCGAGGATGCCGTCAGGGTGGTGTTCCGCGGCCCCCGGGTCAGCGACCTCTTTGACCGGGACTGGCACAAGCTCGCGCTGAGCATCCAGGCGCCGAACGTGTCCCTGTACATCGACTGCGCGCTGGTACAGACGCTGCCCATCGAGGAGAGGGAGAACATCGACATCCAGGGCAAGGCCGTGATTGGCAAGCGCCTCTACGACAGCGTGCCCATCGACGTGAGTGCCGGGCCCCCGCAGCCAGGGGCGCGTCAGAGCCACGGCCCCGATGGCCCACACCCGCCGAGTCCTTTGTCAGTCTGTCCCCTTGGACCGGCTTAGCAGGGCAGCCCCTGACTCAGCTGCCACGTTGGTGCCCAAAGTCACCATCACTCTCTCTCTCACTCATTCATTCAGCCGTTCAGCCAATCATTTATCACGTGTGTGTTTAGCACCCGCTGTGTGCCAGGCACTGGGCCAGCACCAGGGACATGGCACATTTATCTATAAAGCTCTGTCTGTGTCTGTTTAAAAATACAGGAAGCCATGTAAAAATACAGGAAGTCATATCTATGCGCATAGCCCACGTGCGTGGTAAGTACTTAATAAATAGTAGCTAATAGTGTTATTATAATTTAGTTATACATATTTATAGAATTATAGAATAACACTTATTCATTGCACTAATTATTTGCATACCTACTTTGGTTCAGGTACTAAAAATAGAATCTAATTCGATTCTCATGACACCCATGAAATTTCTAGACCATTTCTATGTTTAAAATAAAGAAGCTTTGGCTCAGTAAGGCTAGGTTAATTCACTCAATAAATATATATTTTATGTTATTAATTGAGGTGTTATCCTATACAGTAAGCTGCCCAGGTCTTAAATGTGTACTTTGATGAGTTCTATCAAATGTATACACCTGTGTAACCAAAAAAAATATGTATATATGAAATTGTTTTAAGTTGCTCCAAATTGTCCAACTGGTCAGGGATGGAGAGGGGCTGTTAATCCACACCCTGGTGCCCCCTACCTGTGTTCTCTGCGTCACAGTCTGGCCCTTCACAGCAGCAATGTGGGCGGAGCCCCTGCTGGTCCAGGTGTTGTGCAGTAGGGTTTGTGTGATCAAGCAGTCACTGTCTGTCTTCCTTGGGAAAATACAAGCTCCATGGTGGTGGCTGCAGTTTCTGTCCCGTCTGTCACTGCATCTGACACACAGTAGGCTCTCTCTGACTTTAGGACACTCACATTTTCAGAGAAGAGAGACTTGCACTGAGGTCACTTTGGTCTAGTCAAATAAAACTCGTGATAGCGATAAGCATCAGGTATTATAGAACCCAGAGAAGAGACGTGCGACCTAGGTGAGCAGGGTAGGTGGGTGGGGTAGACGGGTGGCTTCCTGGAGGAGGTGATTCGTGGGATGAATAGGCTTTGTCTGTCAGAGGAGCCTGAAGCCCTGTGGTAGGCGTGCACAGCCTGCTGAGGTGGCAGGAGTTGAAGCGCATGTGGGCGGGGCAGGGTGCGGGGGCAGGGTGCGGGGCAGGGCCAGGCCGTCCATGCACAGGCAGGGAAGGGTTGAGGCTGGCTGGGTCTGATTTGGTCCTTGGGGCTGCAGAGGGCAGGGCTGATGGGAAGGAGGGGGAGGGGAGAGTGCAGGTGGAATAATGAGAGAGGCCGAGGGCCTGGGCGGGGCAGGACGGGTGCTGGCCTGGGGATGGTGTGGTCCTGGTGACTCACTGCCAGCCACTCTGTCTTCCTTCCACCCTGCTTGTTTTGTGGGACAGGTGTGGCCCCACCTGGACTCGGGGCGCTGAGCCCTTGCAGAGGAGCAGCAAACACCTGGTGGCATTTACTGTGTGCCGCTCACTGCGTGCAGGGGCCACTGTGCTGAGTTAGTTCTTCCACACTCAGCCGCGTGGGTGCACTCGCCACAGTGCCCTGTTTCGTCAGGAAAACCAGAAAGAGATTGAATTATTCCTGCAAAGTCGCCAGCTCAGAAAGTGGGAGCTCAGGCTTCGCAGTCTCTGCGTTTGCCGCGAGTCTGGAGTCTGGGTCCTGTCCTGCCCTGACTCCTAAATTCATGATCACACCGGGCCCTTAATCGGGCCCGTTGAGCCCAGCGTGTGGCATCTGGGGGCACAGGTGGGTTCTTCTGTCTCCTCCTCTTGCCCACTGACACCAGCTGAGTGCCTACTTCGCACCCAGTCCTGGGGAATCCCAGACCCTCTGACATTTGTCAGTGAGAATACGGCTCCTACTTACGGTTTTATGCTGGGTTTCTAGATTTTAAAAAACCTAATGAATAGGTGGAGGAGTTGTCAACAAGTGCCTTACCGCTTCGTGAATCTTCTGAGCGCAGTGGCTGTAACCTCGTGGCTTGGGGCCTCGGACACAGCGGGGAGAGACCACAGCAGCCTGCAGCTCCCCCTGGGAGGGATGCAGCTTCTTGGCCTTGCTTGGCCCTCACCCGGCCCTGTGGACTGGCTCCTCACCATACCTCCCAGGCGAGGAACCCGAGGCTCGGTGTTGGCATGCCTTGGCCGGTGGCCCCGAGGGGACAGCAGGCCTGTGACTCACGCCTGGGTCTGACTGATCCCAGATTCCAAGCCCTCTGCCCCCCCCCTAGTTGGTTTCCACATTGTCGCCAGATAAGGGTCACCAAGCTGCCAACGACTGGAGCAGGAGGAAGGCCAGACGGGAGGGCCATGTGACAGCTAGGCCCAGAACTGCCCCCTGAGTGTGAGCAGAGGTCTCAGAGTGGGGCGAGGGCCAGAGGAGTGTCAGGAGGAGAGATCCTGGCGTGGCGCAGCAAGGGAGAGGGAGGAAGGGTCAGGATCCTGGCGTGGCGCAGCGAGGGAGAGGGAGGGAGGATCAGGCAGCCAGGAGTGGCGGGGTTTCAGGCAGTTGGGAATCGGCCGCTCCCCGCCGCCCACCCAGAGCGCCTCTGCCTAGGCCCGGGCCGTCTGCGCTCCTGGTCTCCAGCCCTGAGCCTCTGCCTCTTCCTGCTCCGTGCCTGTCTCTGCAGCCTTGCCGGACGGGCCCAGCTGTAGCGTGTAGGCTTGCTAATGCAGAAAGCAGGACCGTCTCTGCAAAATAGGTCTTGTTCAAAAGAATGATTTTGTTGTTTTTTTTTCATCTGTGGGCTGGTGTCTTTACAGGAAATAAAATAGACAAACTACTGGAATTGTTATGTTTCTACTAAGCCAAGTCAGTGGACTGAGGGCTTACACCTACAGGGGCACCTCATAAGGGCAGGATGAGGTCAAGGGCTGGGCACCTGCCCAGTCAGCTTGCGGAGGGGCTCCCAAGTGCAGCAGAGGCCGGAGGAGGGCGTCGGGGAGGCGTGAGACCAGGGCAGCTAGCGGCACTGTTAGCTGTTAGTGGGAGAGCGTGCCTCCATCCACGGACGCGGCTCCGGTGCCAGTCGGGAAACGCTTGTCCATGCACGCGTTCACCCCTCAGCCGTGCTTTCTGTGCGTCTGTGTGTCGGGAATGGTGCCGGTGCTGGGGTGCAGTGGGAGACGAGAGAGAGCGCCATATCTCAGAGTTGACATTCTAGCGGGGGACCCCGATTCTGGGAAACTAAACTAGGAAACACGCACGCAGTGCTGTATGTGGGAAGTGCTGTTACGAAGGTGCACAGGATGATGTGTTAGAGTGACAGGTGACAGGACCTGGGCACAGGCAGGTGCCTGTGGAGATGAAAGCTAAGAGGAGCAGGAGGGAGGGACCACTTGGGGACTGGGAGGGCAAAGCGCGGGGGAGCAGGGCTCAGTGTGCTTGAGGGACTCGGGTCAGCGCGGAGCCCAGAGGGAGGATGGGCACGTAAATACAGAGTTGCCTCCAGCCCACCACGTTCAGCGTCAGCTGTACGGCAAGGTGCCGGCGTGGCGGGGACGAGGGCACAGTGAGCTCTCTGCGAGACTAGAGGGGGCGTGTCAGTGATCTGCTGCGTAACAAACGCCCCCTCGTCCAAGAAAAGTGAGGACACCAGGCATTGACTGTCTCCTGGTTTCTGGCCAGCCCGCGTTTGGCTGTTGGTTCGGTCATTCGAAAGTGCAAAGGGGCTGAGCGGTCCACCCGCAAGCTTGCTCAAGTGGAGCCGGGGAGCCTCCTGCGGGCTTTTGAGCTGACAGCCTCAGTTCCTTGCTGGTGGCCCCTGGAAGCGGCCCTCGTTTCTCCACCCGAACTTAGCCATAGGGCAGCTCACAGCGTGGCAGCTGGTGTCCCACGGGTGAGTGCTGAGATCTGTAGACAGGACCCCCAGGACAGGAGCCGGTCTTCGTACCGCCTGATCTGGGAAGTGACCTGCCATCGCCTTTGCCACGTTCTGTTCATTAAAGCAGGTGGCTAAGCCCCTCCTACACCCCAGGGGAGTGGAACGAAGCCTCACCTTGCAGGAGCCTCAGAGAGTCTGTGGACACCGAGGGAATGCCCGAGCATGGTTTTGGGGGGCCTAAGCATTTGCTAGTTTTTCAGGGACTTTCCCAGAGGAGGGTCCACGTGCGAAGGCGTGGGCATGGGAACCCCTGAGGTCCAATGTTGTAGAGTGAGCCCGGAGTGAGGGGCAGGCCCCTGGGGAGGCAGGCAGAGCCAGTCCTGGAGGCCTTGACTGTCCTACGAGGAGGCCTGGGCGTGTGTGTGTACGCGTGCGCATGTGTGCGTGTGTGTGTATGCGTGTGTGCACGTAAATTATTTTAAGAGGTTGTGGCATTAAAGGAGGTGGTAGAAGCAAATTTTTATTTTAAAAAGTTTGTTTAAACCACTGTGCGGAGACGCCTGGAGAGGTTGAAAACGACACAGAACTTTCAGAAGCGATTGCGACAGCATCGCGGAAGGGCCTTTAAATGGACGCAGTGACGGGGGTGTCGGAGGGCGGCCTGTGCCTCATTCAGGTGGAATGAAACTGGACGCGGACCTGTGCCAGCTCACCTGCTTGCACTTGGGGCCTCACTTTTAGAAGGCGTGTGAGTACGCGACTCTTAGATGTCCTCTGACACTCAGCTCAGGGAAGGCAGTGACTCCGGGTCAGCCCGGGGGGGACCTGGGGAGGAAGTGTCACCTGCTAGCAGAGCCTGTCTGAGGCTGTGGAAGGTTCTGTGGAAGGTTCCAGAGGCTCACCCTCTGTCCTCATTTCTCTTTCCAGTTTGACCTACAGCGGATTGTGATTTATTGTGACTCCCGCCACGCAGAGCTGGAGACCTGTTGTGACATCCCTTCGGGCCCGGTGAGCAGAGACTCTTACACAGAGAGGTTGGCAGCAGAAGAGAGGATTCTCCGTCCTCGGCCTCTGGAAGGGAGGGGGTCTCCCAGGGCCTCAGAACTGGCACTTGGGGGTTAGGGGAATGTCCATTATCAGAATGTGACCTAGAGGGAGCCCAATGATCATCAGTAGGGGTCTCTTTCCTGGTCCAGCAGGGTCACGCAGGTCAAGCTGTGGCCCCTGCCTCAGTCGGCACCACCCTGAGGCTACTGGCCAAGTGATGAGGCCTAGCTCTGTGGAACGAGAAGCAGGGGCTGGCAGGTCATCCCCAGGAGGGACCAACTGGCTGTGCCTCCGGTGCTCAGAGGAGGGGGAGGCCACAGTGTGCCAGGCCTGGGAGCAGTGCTGAGTGAGAAGCCAGGTCCTGACCCCTGGCCTTTCCTTCCAGTGCCAGGTGACCGTGCTGACAGAGCCTTCACCCCCGCCCCCAAAGCCTCCTACTTCCGGCAGTGAACAAATCGGGTTTTTGAAGACAATCAACTGCTCCTGCCCAGCTGGAGAAAAGGTACCTTTGTAGTCCACCCTCAATCCCCTGCCCAGAGCCCCAGAGCTGAGAGAGGCAGGCTGGTCAGCAGGGTCAGTGGTGGAGGTGGGAGTTTCCCATCATGCATGTGGTCTGCCAGGGCAGGATGCTCCAGGCTCTGGCCATTCCCAGGTCAGGGAAGTGTGCTTGCTCCTTGGACCTCCCGTTTCCTGGCTTTTATGCCCCCTAGGAGGGGAGTGGCTCCAATCGGTGCTAATTAACATTTCCTGGAGTTAATAAGGCATTCCCGAGGTTTTCCTGGCTCCTGTTTTATCGCCTCCGCTCACGTGCCACTAACTCAAGTAGGATTTGGTTTGGGACCAGACTCCGAGCAGGCTGTGACTGGGGTTAGATGTGCTCTGTGGAGCACGCCCTCACCCTTTTCGTCTCAATGCTCCCTTTAACCAGCCACGGTCTGTAACCTAAATGCACGTGTGAGTAGGTTTTTATGCGTCTTATCTCTAATTTTGAACTTAAGTGTGTTTCTGTGAACACCACCACCCATCCATTACCTAGATTAAGGGTCTCAGTGAGGGCCTGGGCCCTTCGTCTGTTTTGTTTCTTTGGAGACCAGTGGCCCTTTTGTTAAGAAAACAGTATGCTGTCCACTACTGTAGCTGAACAAATTAAACACATGCACAAGCATGACAAAGGTAAGACTGTGCCAGAGCGGGTCTCCAGGACGTTCTGCTGGCCCCGCAGACCCAGAGCCTTGGTCTGCAGCCTGTGGTCCTGTCCGTGCATCGCTGTGCTGCACCTCCCAGCTCGGGGCCAGCACGCAGCAGCAGCTCAGCGACTGCAAGGGGCGAGGGGGGCACAGACAGAGCTGTGAAGTCACGGTCGATGGGAACTGCAGTGGACACACTAGGAATTTCAGTGACAGGTTTCTGCTGTACACCTGCCCTGGCGGGCAGTCTCCCCTCTCCCTCCCCCCCTCCTCTCCTCTCTCTCTCCCCTCTCCTCTCCCCTCCCCTGCTCTCTTTCACACCTTCCCTCTATTATTTCCACCCAGGGTGCCAGACCCTGGGGGTGGAATGAAGGCACCCGAGCCTGGGGCCAGGCCGGTGAGGACTGAGAGCTGCCGGGGTGGAGCCAGCGTGGGCACGCGCAGTGCTGGGCAGCGGCTCCTCCTCCGCCCCTGACAGGCTCACGGTGGCCACAATCTGTTGACCCAGTTCACCCGTTAATGAAATAACAGAAAAGCCCAAATCCTTTCGAGCCCTCGTTTTTGGTGGAGAACCCAGATGAGAAGTGTAACAGTGTTGTGAAGTTTGGATCACTAGCCGGTGTGTGCACAGCCAGCCTATGCCAAGAAGGTGGCCAAAGCCAGCCTCTCCAGGCCACACCTGTCCCCAGTGCAGGCCCGTGCCCTGGCTGTACCCTGCCGAGGCTCCTGTAGTTTCTGGTACGAGCGGGGAGGGAAGTCTGGGGTGGAGCAGCCCTCCACCCCTGGCCCCTCTCCAGCAGCCCCGCGGTGGGTCCCCATTGCCTCTGCAGCCTCATCTCACTCCGCTTCCCTCCCCGCTCCCATGCCAGGCACGGCCACCTGCTTCCTAGAGGACTCTGATCTTCTTGGCCCCTGGCAAAGGCAGATGCGGCTTCTGCCTGAGCGTCTTCCTCACTCCCCCGTCTATCCAGCTCAGGCCTGCCCTTCTTCCAGCACAAGCCAGGGAACCCTTCCTGAGCTGCTGTTGGCTGTGTGATTTCCCTCCCGCCCTCGCCCCTCCTTCCTTTCTTCCCTCCCATTATTCATCTATCCATTCAATAACTATCTATTTAGCAAGAGCCATATGACCTTCTCTCTCTCTGCCTGTGCTTCCATCTGCTGTGACGATGATCACATTGGACTAAGCGTGTCTACGTGTCTTTACTTCTATGAGATGAGTTCTAGATGGCAGAGGCTAAATATTGCCCTGTCTGTGTTTTCAGCTAGTGATATAAAGCCTGAAAGTATTAAATAATGGTTGAATTGATGGATAAGTGTATCAGGGTATGAAGGATGGATGGATGGGTGGATGGGTGGATGGGTGGATGGTAGATGGGTGCATGGGTGGATGGTGGATGGATGGATGGTGGATGGATGGGAGGGAGGGGTAAAGGAACACACCCTCTCTTTCTCACTGGCAGGATAAGATATCACTCTTCAGGATTATCAAGCAATTTACAAATGCTCAGCCTCAGACTCTGGGTGGTTTCGCCCAATAAGCCATTCCTTTATTCATTCAATCATCCCTTATTTTTGACAGTAAACATCAAACACCCATTTGTGCTGAGCATAGAGGTTTTCAGACACATAGGCTGTGTGTCTTAAAAAGTCCTACAGTCAAAGCTTACCACCAGGCCTGCCCGAGACGCTCCCAGGCACAGGTGGCTGGGTAGGGGCCTGCCCCCCACCAAGAAGAGGCCACGTGGAAGAGCTTCAGCAACCCTTTTATTAGACAGGGGCCGCAGCTCCCTCCTCCATCCTCACTTCATAGGATGTGCGACATGAGGGACCCGGGAGTCCTGGGGGACAACTCTGGCCACAGGCATACGTGGCTTCCAGTGCTTTAAACCTTCAGCTCAGTTCACAGAGCATTTCTGCTCTTCGCCTGGGTGGTCATGAGGCCTGTGTCGCTGCTGCCATTTCCAGAACCAACCTCTTGGTGGGCGCAAGGCATTCTGGGGGGTGCCACGTGAGGTTGAGCACACAGAAGGTATTCATCTCTTTGCATGTGCAAGTGACATTTATGAATGCATTTTTAAAACTGTTCTTGAAGTAGCTGAGTGCACGGCCGTAAGAGTGCTCATGCTCTTCAGTGACGGGTGGTGCCCACGTGTGGATGGGTGTGGTGTCACTCTTCATTGACGTGATGAGATTTACACGTATACAATTGTAAGGATCATGTTGCATTTGTTTTTAGAGTGGCGATATTTACATGCATCCATAACTTAACAAGTCACAATTTTACATCCGGTAATTAGAGCTTTTATACAAATAGCGCATATTTTAAAAAGCGAACAATGTTCATATTTAGAAATAGCCTGTAGACATGTCTTGTTCTCTATTTTAGTGAATGATAGGTATATGAATCTTCAGCAGGCCACATGATTATTAGTTTTTTAACTGAAAGGATGGCACATTCAGGTAAAAATAGCCCCTAGGGTACCATCTCGTTTGTCTCTATCTTTGTCCCGCCAGTGGCTGCATTAGGTGATGTCCAAGTTCCCTGCCAGGTTTGCAGAGCAAGAGCAGGGGCTGTCGCTCCAGGGAACCTCGTCCGGCCTGTTGGTCGTCACGTGGCTTCCGGGCATGTGGGTGGCTAACCAGCTCGTGAAGGGAGCAAGGGGACGGGTGAGAACAGAGCCGCCCTCCTTTCCTTGGTCTTTCTTCCTTCAGGGTGACAGGAGCTCCGATGGTCCCGTAGGACTCCCCGGCTTGAAGGCCAGTACTGGAGCTGGTAGAGGCACAGTTAGGGGCCGAGCAGTCCTCCGCTCTGCCCTCTGTGTCAGGAAGAACGGTCCGTGTGTTCGATTCCTGCCCGCAGGATTTTGCTTCTGAGCTTGTTGGGATGGAAGGGTGGAGCAAGCAGCATAGAAGTTGGAGCATCTGAGTCTCTTTGCTCAGACCTCCATTTCTCAGTCTGAAAACGCGAGCAAGAAAGGGTTGGGGTCCGCCAGCCCTGGCTCAGGGCCCGCTTTCGCCACCAGGCTTCGCTCTCGGTGGAGCTATTTCCGCTCAGTCCTTTCAGGCTCTGTATTCAGACACTCGGGGTGTTGGGCTTGTAAGAGTTTATTTGTTCACACTGCAGGTTCCGTATGTTTAAATTCCATGAAATTCTTTTTGCACAAATTTTCGAAACTACTAATTGCTCTAAGCCAGCCAGGTGCTTCTTCTGGGGTGCGCCTTCCTCAGCCACAGCAGCCCCTTCTCTCCACCATCCCCGGCCGCAGTGCTGCGGAGCTGGGTGAGGCTGTCCTCCTGTGTCGTCATTTGGGTGTCAGAAAGCTGCGTGTGTTACCCGTGGTCCCATAGGGGCTAGTGAAGCGGTTCAGCAGTGTCCAGGGGCCGCTGCCTGGCCTGGCATTTGAAAGAGGGGGCTGGTGGAAACGTCTAGAGAGCACAGCCTCCTGCCCCTCCCCTCTCCTGTTCCTGCCCCTGCCCACTCCTGTCTCCTTCCCTCCCATCTCTCTCCTTCCCTCCCTCCCGTCCACTCTCTGGTTTCCTCTCTCCCTCCTTCGTCCCCCCCCACCCCACACATTACTTATTGTCACATTTATTCACCGCACCCCACTGAGCCCCTGCCGCGGTCCCTTTGGTCCTCTTCTCCCCCTTCCCGCCCCGGTGTGTGCTTCCATCTCCCTCCCTCTTTACCCACCCTTCTCCCCTCTACCCCCAGTCTGCTGGGATGGGGAGCACGGACACACACCCCCCCATTACAAACAGACCATCGTACACACACCACACACACAGTCACACCCACACCCTCACTCGCACACACACCCCCACACAGCACTGCCTACCCACACCATCAGACACATCATTGCACACAGGTACCATCACCACACACACTCATCACACTACACAGACATCACACACCATCATGCACACCATCACATACGCCATCACACACCGTGCCCCACACACACACAGACTGACACCCACGGCCTACTCAGCTCCCCTCCCCTGCTGTGAAGCAGGACAGCGCGGGGTGGCCCAGGGGCCCAGGTGGTCACTGAGAAGAAGAGCAGGGCTTTCTGCCTCACTGAGCGCCCCCGGGCTGTCACCTCAGCCCTTCAGCTGTCGGATGGCAGAAAAAAGAAAAGGCTCCCGGGGTTCGCGGGCCGTAAGTGGAACAGTTTACCTGAGGCAGCGTTGTCCATGGTGTGACCTCGAGCTGAGCTCTCAGGGATGCAGCCCGACTGGACGCCAGCAGGGAAGGCGAGGTGGGGGGTGGCGTTCTGAGCAGGGGAGTGGTTGTGGCCGCCTGGAGGCCAGCCCGGCTCCCTGTGGCTGATCGCAGTCCTGGTCCCTTAGCACCCCACTCGAGTCGTGTCCCCGTGGATGGACTCCGGGTAAGCGGCCGTGGTCCCCAGCGGCCCCATTTACCCAGATGCAGCTTGGGTTGAGTCAGCAAGCATGGCCTGGTGTCCCCTGGGTGCCAGGGCCCAATCTAGATGTGAGGACGTAACAGTGGATGACAGAGAGCCCTCTCCTCAGGACTCGCAGGCCATCGGGAAGAGGGACGTGACTGAGAGGCTTGGGGCACCGTGTGGGGAGCACCCTGGAGAGGGCTTCGGGATGCCATTCTGAGGGAGGCGTCCTGAGCTGGGTGCAGCGGGGTGTGTCGGAGCTGCCTGGGACAGAGCGGGCAGGGCACGGGCATTGCAGGCCAAGGGAACCGCGCACGCAGAATAGCTGCTCTCAGAGTGCAGAGTTTGAGATGGGGCCAGGGGGAGACGCAGTTGCATTCCGAGAGAAAAGGGAAATAGGACAAATTGGCCGAGGCTGCTGCGCTCTGCACGCGAGCCTGCAGAGCCTGCGTGGACCGGCTGTGGCACAGTTGGAGCCTGGGCTCCGGTCCCCACGGCCCTTGGTGAATCTTTCCTTCCCTCGCAGACTCTGTTCTCTCTTCCACCTGCCCCCTTCTCTTCGTGGACAGTCGTGAGGGTCCAGGGCCCTCCTGGGCACAGACTTGTCTTACCAGTGGCACAGTCGGGGACCCTGGTTGGCCTCTGACAGATTTCAAAGCACCTTCAGCCTCTTTGTCTTGTGCGTGCTCATGGTGGCGGGCCCATTTCCCAGAGAAGGAGCCTGAAGCCCAGATTGTCGTGATGGCTCCCATTAAGTGGCAGAACTGGAGTTTGAACCTGGGGCTTCTGATCCCCCGTCTGGGGCCCTGGCCACACAACAGTGGCCAGGCCATTCCCAGGGCTGAGAGTACGATACTGTCATCTGCTCAATTTCCCAAGATTCCCCGAACACCTGGAATTAGAAGGTTGGGGAAATGGTTAAGATGCGTCTTCCTTTTCCAGGGTGGGAAGTATGGCCTTGCTTTGTAGTTGGCAGTGACAGAATCAGCTGCTCGTAGGGAGTTGGGCATAGTGGGCCATGGGCAGCCCAGTGTTCATCTTCGGTTTTGACTCCTCAGGGAGACGTGGGAGCCACTGGGCCCGTTGGAGCTCCTGGACCCAAGGGCGAGAAAGGGGACTCGGTAAGTGACGGGCTGCCTCTCTGTGTGGCTGGGGTGGGAGACACAAGGCTTTCCCCAAGCGTGCATATCACCTAGAATGCACTGAGCCGCCCCGCCCCCAACCCCCCCCGCAAAATGGCCTCTCTCCCTGGGCTCGGGAGGCCTATAAACTTGGCTGCAGCTGGCCACTCTGGTCCTGTCCTTCACCACTGCACCCCCACCCCTGAAATTCTGCATGCCCAGATTGGCAGACGTGCTCCCCCAAGCTGGCCATCGCTCGCGCTGGCCTTTGCGCACGCTCTCCCCTCTATCGGGAATGAGTGTGCCCTCCATCTCCCCCCACCTCCCCTTCCCCTCACCCCTCTCTGCCAGGCTCGTGTTTTCTCATCATTCACCTCCACTCTGAGTGGTTTCCTAGGATGTCTCCCCGACCCCCAAGTGACCCCCGGGTCACCCCCTAACTCTGTGCTACAACATCACTGGCATTTCCAGCAGCAGCTGGCTCCCTGACGTCCTGGCCTGTGATTTGTCATCATGGTGTCCCCGGTGCCTGGCCTAGCTCGGTGTGTTCATGAGTGAATGCAATGGATGGTGGGTCAGAGAAAAATTACAGAGATGAACAAGTCACAGCTCAGAGCAGGTCTCGGGAGCCGAAAGTCTGGGAAGCAAATCCTGGCCCCACCAAGCTTCTCAACTTCTCTGTCCTCAGTGTCCTCGTCTGTAAAATGGGGATCGTTAACAGTCCAGTGGCATTTTGAGGAGGAAATGAGTTCATTCACGTAAACGATTGAAAACAGTACAGGGAGCAGAGCAAACACTATTGTCACTGTTGTCACTGCTGGCGTGGTGGAAGCACTAGCTCCCAGCCTCCAGCGTGGCATCATGGCATCAGCAGCACAAGCTTGGTGTCAGATGGACCTCAGTAACTGTCCTTGGCTCCAGCCTTACTTGTTGCGTGATCATGATCAGGTCTCTTAACCTGTGAAAGCCTCATTTACTCCACTAGCAAAATGAAGAAAATAGCAATGATTTTGTCTGTAAAACGCCTGGCCCATTGTAGATGCTCAGCGAAGGACAACTGTCTTTATTTGTGATTGTAATTAGTTCTTCTAGGGTCTCAGTACTAAGGAGAAAACCCCAGAGGACAAGACAAAGCATCTCCCCTAGAAGACTTGACCTGACAAATGCAGCTCACTCAGTGCCTGACGTTGTCACCACCCAACAGCTCATTACCATGGCTGCAGCATCTGCTCTCTTCCCAGGTGCCTCCTGTGGATTCTCTCGTTACTCCTCATAATGGCTTCTTAAACGTAGTCTTGTCACTTCTCTAATGGGAATGACGCAGAATTTTCCGACTTGAGTGACTTGCCCACGGTCACAAGGCTGGCTCTGGCAGAGGCAGAATCAGATCCTGCATCTGTTTTAATCTGAGTCTCGTGCTCCCTTGCTGTACTGTTACCTTTCACCCATGCCGCCTATCCCTGCCTCCTCAGTATGGGTAGAAAGCACCTGCTCTGTGCAAAATAACATGAGAAAAAAAAAGTTGCTAACATTTAACAGCACCTACTCGGTGCCTGGCTCTGTGTCACATGCTTTACAGCACCTACTATGTGCCCAGCTCTCTGTGGCATGCTTTACAGATTTCAGGCTCATTTAAACCTAATATCAACTTGGTGAGGTGGGGTCTAGTGAAACGCCTGTCTTACACGGGAAGGAGAGAAGGCAGGCAACAGACACTGTCTGTGAGGGCACAGGTGTCAAATTCAATAGACAAAGCATCCCAAGTAGCCATTATAAGTATATTCAGAGAACTATAAACCATTCCTGAAGAAGTAAAAGAAGGTATTATGACAGCGTCTCATTGGGTGCAGAATATAAATGAAGAGATAGAATTTGTTAAAAGAACCAAATGGAAATTCCAGACTTTAAAATTGTCACTGAAATGAAAGTCACTGGAGAGGTTCAACGGTAGGTTTGATGCTGGCTGAAGAGCCAGCCTTCTTGAAAACAGATCAATAGGGATTATGTAATCCGAAGTTCCAGGAGGAAAAATCATGAAGAAAAATGAACAGAGCTTCAGAGAAATGTGCCAGCTCATGTCTTGCACCAATGTGCACATGATGGGAATTCCAGAAGGGGAGAGGAAGAAGGAGCAGAAAACGTGTACAGAGACATAAGGCTAACGACGTCCCGAACTTGATGAAAATCAGTAATCTGCAAATTCTAGAAGCTCAGTGAACTCCAATCAAGATAAACACAAAGAGATCCACCCCAAAAAACATAATAAAAATTCTAAAAGACAAAGAGGAAAATTTGAAAGCAGCAAGGGAAAAAACGGCTCACCACGTATAAGGAAACCCCAGTGAGATTATCGGCTAACTTCAGATTGTCATCAGAAATGACTGAGGCCAGATTGCAGAGAGATGACATGTTCAAAGTGAGCATCATGACAGCGTGTTAGTGGGCGTTTAACACATTCGTATGGTGACGATAGCGTGGAAAGGGAGGAGGAGGGAACTGAGCTGTGTGGGAGGATGTTTGTAAGTCTCCCTGGAAGCAAGTTAGGACAGCCCTGAAGTACATCCTGATAAGGTGAGATGCACATGGGAAACCCGAGAGCAGCCTCAGAGAAAGTAATTCCAGAAATATGTAGTGAAGATATTACTAAAGGATTAAAATGTTGCACTAGAAAATAATGTTAAAAGGAGCAGTAAAGGAGGAATAAAGGAACAACAAAAAGAGACCAGGGGACCCAGAAGACAAAGAGTGAAATGGTGCATGTAAAGTAACGATGTGAATAACAGTGTTTCACGCGAATGTGTTCGGCCAGTTAAAATGAGATTTTCAGACTGAGTATAAAAAAAGATCCAGGAGACGCATTACATACAAAGATACAAAGAAGTTGAAAGTAAAGGATGAAAAATACATACTCTGAAAATAGAAAACAAAAAATTGGAGTGACTATGCTAATATCAGACAAAATAGACTTTAAAACAAACAGAAAATTAATAGACATAAAGAAGGGCATTCTATAATGAGGAAAGTGTCAGTTCTTCAAAAATACATACAATTATATGTGCACCTAAAAACGGAGCCCTAACTCACGAAGCAACACCCGCCGAGACTCAAAGGGCTAACAGGTGGCTCGACAGCAGTGTTAGGGACGCTGACGCCTCGCTTCCAGGGCTGTCTGGGACAGGTGGGCACGGGGGCAGTCGGGGCCCTCGTCCGTTGCTGTCGTCCAGTGGTGCAGCTGCTTTGGAAATCAATCTCTCAGTCCCTGAAAGGTTAAACAGAATTGCCATAGGACTTGGCAGTTCCACTCCTAGGTAGGTGTCGAAAAGAAATGAAAACACGTTCGTTCATACACAAATTTGCATGCAGATGTTCACAGCAGCGTTTTTGCTCATAATAACTAAAAAGTAGAAACGATGCAAACATTCGTCCCACGATAAACGAGTGAGTGACACGTGTTGCATCCGTGCAGTGACATGCAGTGGCATCCGTGCAGTGACATGCAGTGGCAGCGCAGCAGAGCGAAGGACTGACACACACACGCTCCAACATGGATGAGCCGGAAGACACGGTGCTGAGAGAACACTGGCCGTGAAGCCAGTCGCAGCCTCGTCCCGCCGTCTCGTTCCTCACGCAGTGCCGAGAACAGGTGGATCTGTAGGGGCAGAAAAGAGATTAGTGTTTGCCTAGGGCGGGCCGGGGGGGCACGCGGAGAAACAAACCACAGATGGGTCCGGAGCCTTTTCCGAGGCGATGAAAATGTCCCAAAGTTGACTGTGGTGATTGTTGCACAGCCCCGTAAATACCCTAAAACCACTGGCTCCCACACTTTAAGTAGGTGAGCGATGTGGCCTGCGAATTGTGTCTCAGTTAAGCTGCTACGAAAATAAAGAATAGCACCATACTGTTGAGTTGTTGGGAAATTTAAACGCGATGACTCACAAGAGTCAACACTGAATAAGAGCTGTCATCTTTCCGAGGCTCCTGGGCGTGTAGTGCCCCATGGGCGTGGCTCAGTGTCATCTTTGCCTTCTGCTTCCCTTTTCTAGGGCCAAGGACCTTCCTTCCAAGGAGAGAAGGGTGAAAAGGTGAGCATCCCGCTTTTATCACACACTCCTCCGGGGCTGCGGAGGGGGCTGGGGAGCAGGACGAGACCTTGGGTTTGGGAGGTCTCCTGGGCTGAGTGCCAGCGCCCCGTGCGAGTTGTCCCCCATCTGGGACGGGTGATGCGTGTGCAGGGACCAGGGCTTCCCAGGCAGAGTGAAGGGCTGAGCACAACGCGTGGGGGAGGGCTGCGTTCGTGTAGGATGGCGGTGGTTCACGATGCTCTGAGCAGAGCTGCTTTGGGGTGCTCCCGGGGACAGGGCAGAGCTGCAGAAGCA
>NW_011889005.1:186514-192789 GCF_000151845.1 Pteropus vampyrus
GAAGCTGCAGGGTCACAGTTACACCCAGGGGGACCTCCTTACACATCAGTGCCGGGAGGATGGACGCGCCAGCCCAGGAAGCTCTGGCCCTTTCGGCTCTGTCCTCGGTTGACATTCTCTGCAGTTGAGCATTTTTAGCAAAGTCTGACTCCAGATCCTGCCACAAACTGGCTGTGTGATTTGGGGTGAGTCACTCCCCTCTCTGAGCCTCTGCTTCCTCTCGTGTAAAGTGAGGGGGCGGGCTGAGATGACACATAAAGGCTGTTGCAGGTGCAGCTCTGAGGTGTGGTCCTGAGCGCCCCAGCCTGAGCTCTCACCCCAACGGGGCTTCTGCCTTCCCTCCAAGGATGAGGCGAGGCCAGATGGGTCAGGGGACCAGCAGGGTCCTAAGAGGGGAGAAGGCTGCTGGTGACAAAGGCTTGTGGGCAGGGCTGAACAAACTGACTTAATTGCTAGGATATTCTCTTCAGAGTAATGCAGAGTGCCAAGGTCAGGGCTGGGGGGTTAGATGGGCTGGAGCCCTGTGGCTTCAGGCATCAGGCATCAGCCTACTCTGTTTTGGCTATTTTTTTTTCAGATTTTTGGTGTTGTGATTAACAACTGTGATGATGTGCATGGGCCTCTGTTCTTGCTCCGTGGTGGTTTTCGGAGCCGTCTTGGTGGCGGTGAGGGAGGTGTGCAGCCACTGCCTGGGCTGGTGTGGAGCATTCGGGGGGGCGGGGCGGGGGTGGCCTCCGTGCACCCCCTGCCCTCGGCTCTCCCACAGTGGGAGAGCTAGTAAGCGCAGTGAGGCGCAGGCGTAGGGTGTCTTGCGTGGGCGCCGAGTCAGTGGTATCGCACGGAGACATCATCCGCAGATTCAGCTGGACCACGAGCCCCACGGGTAGAAAAAGATTTAGAAACAGCAGCAGTTTCTAAAGGGCCAAGTGTGCAGAGTCCAGGGAGCCTCCCTGTGGGGCACCCGTGGGTCTGGCTCACTCTGGGGGACCAAAGGCCTCACGGGAGGAGCCCCGCAGCTGCTGCGGTCCCCTATCCCGGACCCACAGTGCCCTCTGGTGTCTGGAAGCCAGAGTGTCTTCTCCAGTCTTGCGCTGCAGGTCCTGCCCACGTGACCTCGGGGTGCTCTCTACTGGCAGCTCCGCAGTTAGCCTCCTTTCCTGGCGTCCAGAAGGAAGGAGGGAGGGCCACGGGAGCCTTGGTTTGGTGCTTGAACGTGGCTCAGGTGGTGGAAGGAAAGCAGGCTGGGGGTCGGGCAGACCCGGGTGGTCCCGGCTGTGCAGTGGCTGGGCCATCTCTGGCTCCTGTCCCTGAGCCTCAGCTTCCACACCTGCACAGTGGGGCCATGGACACCTACCCCTGGTGCTGTCATGGGGATGACAGAGGTTGGTAACGCCTGTCGAAGCACCCGGCTTGGTCCCTGTCACATGGTAGATAAAAAACTGTCCTTTGTCTTCATCCCTTTCCTTTTTCTGCCAGAGCTGTTTCTACAGTCTGTAAGAGTGACACGTGTTTCTTTGATAGGTGGCATTTACGGACCTGGCACGTGGGAGAGAGCGGGGGTTCACAGCTCTAGCCCTGGGCTGGCTCCCTTCCAGGGGCACGTCCACGGGTCAGTGGAGGAAACGCGCGTGCGCATTCTAGTCCTGTGGCTGTCTTTTAAGAGCGCGATTCTTCTTACTGTTCCTTGAGCAAGTCGGGTCGTGCCACTTCTGTCCCCTGTGCTGCTGCACATACAGAGGGTGACGACGCTGTCAGGAGACCCTGCCTAGGCCGCACGGTATTGGGGATGGAGGAGCAGACGGCAGTCACACCAGCAAAGCACCTTGGGCGTTTCCTAGGGTGCTTGGTATTGTGCAAAGAAAATGAAACCAAAGTGTGCCTCGGGGGTCCCCACACGCACAACTCGCACGAAGGGAAGAGCGAAGCCGACGAAATGGCCACAGGGAGACTCCGTTCTTTCCAAGCGCCTGACGAACACAACGCGACAGACGTGGGCAAAGCTTGATGGAAAATTGGGCTACACCAGCGAGGCGGACATAGGTGAAAATCAGGATGACCTTGCGCCGTGGAGATCTGAGTGCAAGCAGTGCGAACGGAGCAGAAGCACGTGTGCTCGCACGTGACAGGCGTATGCGCAGCGTGCACAGCCGCGCCGTGGGGCGCTGGGCTTTGGTGTTCTGTGCGTCTTGTTACTCGCTGCGCGTGGCATGCGCTGTAAACGCTTGACAAAGACTGGACCTTCATCTTAACACATGAAAGTCCTTTTCAATGTAGTGTATCCACAGTCGCTCACGGGCGAAATCCAAAAGCAGATGATTCTGGAGGGAGGATTGCTGAATACTGGATGGTGTGACCACGCGTGGGCCCCAATGGCCGAGTGTGGCAGTGGCTGAGGGTCAGGTTTTGGGAACCTGGCATTGCCCGTCCTGCCGTATGACTTTGGAGAGGTCATTACAGCTCTTGGTGCCTCAGTTTCCAGACCCGGACACTGAAGGTAACAGAAACAGTGGTACGCTCTCATGAGGCTGGTGTGAGCGTCACGTGAGTGTCCGTGCGTGGAACTGAGCAGGGCACCTGCTAACTAATCACTTGAAAAGCGCCGGCCAGAGTCAGGTCTAAGCCGTCCGGGCTCCGGAGTCCCCAAGCGCGATGGTCAGTTCAGGCACGTGCCCTGAGTTACGTTAGACCAAGCAGACGTGGCCCTTTCTCTGGGACGTCTGCAGATAGGGCCCCTGGGCCCGAGGCCGGGCGGGTGAGCACTGGAAGTTCCTGCTGTTTCGATGCCATGCAGTGAGCCAGTTGGCGAGGGTGAAGGTGACACTCAGAAGTTGGGCCGGAAAGGGATCCTTGTAAGTGACGTTGCTGAGCAGTCAAGATCACCTAAGCCAGAGTCTAAGGGCTCAGGCACAGAAAGCAGTGCTAACATTACAGCTGGAGGTGGCGACATGTCAGCAGAGGCCTTCAGTCAGGGACTGGCCTGGACCAGGGCACGGACGTGGCACAGGGGAGTAGGACGGAGTACGGAGAGGACTTTATGGTCCCTCATCGAGTCTGGATGACACCCTGTGGACAGTGAGGGTCCTTGAGACCGATGGGCTGAAAGTGGGGCACAGAGTCCCAAAGAGCCATGATTAGGTCAGCAGCTCATTATTCAGCACTTTCTAGAGGAGGGAGAATAACCCCAAAACAACAACCAAAAATTCCTTTCTTAAGCATTTTCACAGAAATCCATATGGCAATAAATAAAACTTCATATGGATTTTGTGCTCAGATTTCACAGAGCGGTGTACCAGAAAACATATGTGAGCAAATATGAGAAACTCAGCTGAATTTTACTGGGTTGGTTGACTCGGTAACAGACAGAATTTTAGGTCACACAAACGTCGGTTCCTTCTCTTTTATGGTTTTCTTCGATTTTTACTGGGACCATAAATCTGACAGGGATGAGCTTAGTGAAAAGGAATCTGAGCCGGACAGATAGCCAAGGCTGTTTGGACTTCCCAGGGCACTAGCTTCTCAAAACTTCACCTGAATGTCCTGAGGACACTGCCAGAGCTGCGTGCAGGCACCCGAGTGTGCTGAAGTCGTCATGTAAGAAGTCATTGTAGGTTGGCTCACCATGAAGCTAAATAAATAAGGTGCTGATGGGAAAACCGCAGAAAGAGAGGCCAAGACCACCATGATGAACTTGAGGAGGGCTGTCAGGAAGCCATGTTCATAGCCATCAGTGTAGCTTCCACATCTGAGTGAGGTAGATTCTGCACCTGTTTATTCCAAGCCCCAGGGAGCCAGGTGCTTTCTGTTCTCTGAAGACTTGAGGTCGGTCAAAGCAGGCTCTTCCACATGGCTGTCGACCATAAAGCATTGGTCTCTCAGGGAAGGCAGCCGGCTTGAGGGGCATTGGAGACCCACCTGCCCAAATGTGACTCCTATCAAAGGTCAGGGTGCCTGGAATTTCTCAGCTTCAAATGTCTCCTTTTGGCGTAAACACACTGTCCCACTTGAAACGTAAACGCATATGTGAATTTATGTTTGATTTGAAAATGCTGTTGTCACATCATTCCCTGCGATCACTGCGCAGCCACTCCATGTCACTTGGCAGACCAAGTCCCATGTGTTTGGAGTGCACTTCTCGTCTGCCGTGACAGGGCCCTGAGTGATCTTCCCCCTGCGGATTTGGGGTGCATCTCCCCCAGGCACTCTAGATGTTCCCACCTCCCCATCCTTGCTTCCTCCTTCTCACACGTCCACCATCTCCTCTGCCTTTTAAAGTCTTAGGGATGCTTCTGATTCAAACCTTCGAGGCATCAAACACAGAGCAGCTGGCTCTGTGGGCACTTTCTTACTCATTTCTCCCAGGAGTGCAGGTGGAGTGATGCAGGTGGCATTATTATCTCCATTTCATGGAGAAGGCCACTGAGACTTAGGAAGACCCACACACACACACACACACACACACACACACATTGATGTTTTCATTTTAAGAAGCTGTAGGAGGACGAAGTAGTTTACAAGCTCTGGCTTGTTCAAAATCATGCCAACGACCCATTTGGGGCCAGACTAGAGGACTGGAGAGGCAGACACAGCAAAATGAGGGTCATAAACTCCGGAGTATGATTAATTTAACCATCTGCACCTGAGAGTAAAGGTGGGTGGGGCTAAGGGATGATGATGAGGCTGGAAAAAATCACTGGCCATTGCGTAGCTAGTAGAGCAGAGCCGGCAGCAGCCAGAAGTGGTGATCCTGCTCCGCTTCGCTCCTGCTCAGCCCCCGTCTGAGCATGCCACACACGTCCCTATGAAGCAGCCACAGTAGTGCCTGGGGTTCTGCTGCAAGGGTCAGTTCGATCTGCTGTCACGGTGACTGCTGCAATACCAACATGACAGGCACGCGCTTCGTGCTGTCCACGGTATAAAAGCACAGGTCCTGCCCACCTGGGCTTGTTCTTTGGCGCCTTTCATAGAGGGTTGCATTTGAAGTCGTGAGATGAGAGGATTTTGTGGAGGCAGAAGTGGACTGCAGAGGTGGCTAGAGAGGGACGAGAGGGCTTTGCTACAGGTGGCTGTTCTTCCTGGTGCCTCCTTTCCAGAGCAGTGACCAAGAAGGGTCTCCAGGGGCCATAAGGTGCTTCTTCATAGTAGGGGTGTCTAGTATAAGTGAAGTATGCCACAGCAAGGGGAAATGGGCACACTTTTATTTCTCCAGTTCTTTCTGAAAGGATAGGGTGGGGGCATTAGCACTATCAGCCATCAGAATTCAGCGCAAGCACTTGGTGATCTTATCTGGAATGGTGTAGTGACTTTGTCTCAAAGAAGGTGCCACGTTGTGGAGAGAATGCTGACATCAGCCTGTTATTAACCTCTAGACATGTGCCAGGTGATTCAATTTGTGAGTGTCAGCCTCCTTCAGCCCTTCAAGGAGTCTGGGGGCATGTCCAAGGTCACAGAACTGGTGGGGGTGAAGGGCAGAGGCTGTGTCTGTCTGTCTGACTCTAGACCCTTCAGCACCAATGGTCAAGGCTAGCTTCCTGCCCTTCTCTGGAAATGATGCTCATGTCTGAGAACCCTTGACCCTCAGGAACCATGCCCCCGTGGGAAACACTTTATTCTATGTGAGGACTGCATTGGAGAGCATCTGAGTCATAGAATACAAATTATATGTGTGTATGTATGTGAAACTTCTAAGATCTGTTTATGCCCTTTGTCTCTAGCTGTGGGTCCCTTTCTCTTTGCTCACGGCTGGCTTAATCAGCACCCCCATCTCCTATTCTTAGCCCGTGCGTTAACGCGCATTATTCATGGTTATCGAGTTGGATGACTGTGGTTGAGGGCCTTCTATTTTTACAATAATTAAAGGGTTTAGGGGAAAACAGGTTTAGCTTCTCTGTGCCCTCAAATAGCCTTGGAGGTTGCTGGCAGACCGCTGACAGCCAGAATGAAGGTGCCGCCGCCCCTGTCCGTGGTGCTGAAGGACGCGTTGGAGCCGGTGCGCGTTCACAGGCTCTCACAGCCCCGGGCAGAGCAGGAACAGGAAAGTCTGCACTTTGTGCAGCTCCATCTGCTGCTCAGGCGCTTGCCAAGCCTAATGGACCGTCAGGGCTGCATACGGGAGGGTGAGAGCATTTATGGAGAGGGCAAATGCTGGGCTGCTGGACAGCTGGACTAGGAGCGCAGGGGATGCTAAGGGCGTGGACTCTGACACTGACTGCTGGGCCCAGACCCTGCTCAGCCCCTCTGCCACTGAGTCACCCTTGGCACTTCCTCCACGCCTGGAA
>NW_011889005.1:193286-197979 GCF_000151845.1 Pteropus vampyrus
AAGCTGGTCTCAGGGCATCTCACCAATGGCCTTGGGCCAGAGCAGGACTGCCCCTTGGTCATGCTTTTTACAGGGGATGGAGCTGAGACCCAGGAGCGGAAGCCACTAGCTCTGCGGAACTAATGGGTAGCAGACGCCACATGTGAATCTAGACCCTTCTTCTTGTAGTCTGCTTCCCTCCCCTCCCCTCCCCTCCCCTCCGCTCTCATTCTTTATCTCCCTCTCTCCCTTCCTTCCCTCCTTCCCCTTTCTCTGTTTTTCTTTTTCCCTTTTTGTTTTTGTACTTTATTGTGGGTTCTTAGCTGTACTTACTGCCTTGGCAGATGTCCCTGAGCCTGCCCACACCAGTCCCTGGGAACCTCGTCGTTCCCCCGCTGTCCTCATCTACCCATGGACTTGAGAAAGTGCTCTTAGTTCTCAGTAGAATACAGACGATTAGCATTTTGATACTAGTTTATAGTCTGCAAGTTACATCCACATTGCTTCTCTCTCCTGAAAGCTGCGTGAACCTGTTTTACAATGGTGACACCGAGGCTCAGTGAGCTGGGCGTCCTGAATGGGCGACCTGTGGCCCCGACTTCCTCTTTTCAAAGCCACCAACTGGAGGATTTCAGGGGTGTCACTGGGGTGGTGTGTGATGTAAAATTAGGTGACACTAAAACATGAAATATGCACGTCAGGTTGACTTTTGTGGGAGACACAGTTTTCATAAGAGCAGGAACCCAGCTAATGAAATGCCTGCATCTCGTGATGACTTGGATATGGAAATTTTTCAGAAGTTGTCTATTTGCAGTTCCGGCTTGGTTATCCTAACCATGTAAAATAAGGTCCGAACAGAGACGTTACCCTCTTGGACAGAGAAAACATTCATCTTGACAGAGGCCGTGGTCAGCTAGAACACACAGCAAGGGTAGCCCACCCCCCGTCACAAAGCGGAAGTGGCTGGTGCTGTGACGTCGCTCACCGAAAACCAGTCTGCCCAGCTGCCCGTGTCCTGGGGAAGCACAAATCCTGCAGCCACATTTATAATCTCCATTCACAGACGGAGACACACTCAGACACACTCGGGCACCTCGCTCACTTGGCCAAGACCATTAGTGCTAAGCGTCGGCAGCAGGATTTGAAGCCGCTGGTTCTTGAGATCATTGTGTTTCCCCGACACCCTGCTGTTCACTCTGTCTCTGGGGTTTCACGCCCCCAGGGCTCATTTTAAAGTGGGCTGGTCTCCCCATTGCCTCCCCGCAAGCCCTCAGGGCCCAGGAAGGCAGTGAGGTGCTCTGGGGGCCCTGTGCCCAGGGGGCTTGGAGGTGATGGAGTCCTGAGCTTTCACCGCTCGGCTCCCGTCTGGCATTGGGACAGATTCACAGTTACTTGTTGGACGCCTGCTGGAAAGTGCCAGCAAGGCCGGACATGTGACCACTGTAGGCAGAGGGAAGGTCCCGGAACTCCTCCGGCGTTGTCTCTGGGCTGCTCTCAGCCCCCTTTATTAGGTGGTCTTGGGGGCTCCAGTGCCCGGCTCCCACCTCCCTGTGTTTCTGACAAGACACCCTCCCCTGCCTTCATCGCAGGATGTCCCCACCTGCGGCAGCCTGGCCAGTCAAGGACCTGCCATCTTGACTGTGTAACCGATACCTGGGGTGAACTCTGCGCCACGTCACCCCACAGGCCTGCTCCTGGGGGGCATTTCTAGAGGGAGTCCTTATCCTCCTGTGATGCTCCCCCTTTGGGAAAATCATGAGTTCAGCTCTAGGGTTGTCGAGAAGCGGAGTTATCAGGCTGGCGTCTCTGCCGTTCGGTTTGCTCAGACCAGCTCAGCATGGGGCAGGGGATAAACACCAGGCCTTGGAGACAGACAGGGCCTCCGGTCGCTGAGCCACCCTCCCCCTGACCCCGGCGTTCTGCCTCGACGTGGAGACCGTCTTCCGCGAGGCAGACGAAAGCGCCGTTTGAAGGGCGAGCGCTGGCACAGGAGGCCACGAGGAGAGCCCGCGGATCTGCGTTTCCCACGCTCTCCCCGGCGGCGCCCGGGCTGCCCGTGGCGGACCACGCTCTGAGCAGCCGCGTCTCGGCCGCAGCCCCGCCTGGCACTGCCTCCACTGCCCCAGCATTCCAGGAGACTGTCTCCAGCGTCGTCCCCACCCTGCACTGACCCCCGTTCTCTTCTGTCCCCCTAGGGTTCCCTGGGCCTGCCCGGCTCCCCCGGGAGAGACGGCAGCAAAGGCATGCGGGTACGTCTGTTCCCACCGCCCTTTCTTCAGGCAGCACCAGGTCTGGGACCCCCTGGCCAGAGCCCCTGTTCTCCGGTGGGGTGGCCTTCGCCAGGGCCAGGCCTGAGCTGGGGCTCATTTGTCCCAGCATCTTCCCAGGTCCCCGTGGGTCACCCTAGTGATTGCGGCAGTGCCGGCAGCAGCCGTTGCCACCAGGCGTCTCCAGGTGTCCTTGGGAGCGGTTTTCTCACTTAGTTGACAAGCAGTTGTGCCAGAGGGCTCGCTGTCCCCAGTGCTCAGACCTGGAACCACGTCCACGTCTGAGGTGAGGGATTCGCCCAAGACCCCAGTTCTTAGCTAGAGACGCTGGGTGGGGCCTGAGCAGTACCCCATGCCCTGTGCGGCCAGCCAGCCTCCTGCCTGTCATCACCCCCTCCACCTGTGCAGAAACCCAGTCAGAGGCCACCTGACTCTGGTCAGTCTGCCTCAGGAAAAGGGCCGCTCGCCTCCGTCAAGAACCCCAGGGATGTCAGGCCCCCCGCCGCTCTGCCTTTTTGAGATTTGTAGCCATGTCTGAGCAGGCCTCAGAGGGGAGCCTGACTCGGGAGCCCCCCACCCCTGCAGCCTGTGGGCTTCAGGACAGGAGGTGGGGGGATAGGGGCTAGGGGAGAAAGGGGAGTTGCACGCATCTCCAGACCCCTCAGCTCCCCTCCAGGTGGCCAGACTCCTCTCGGTCAAGAAGACCTGCCCCGTGTCTCCAGCCACCATGCTCTCTCCCCATCCTGTCGGATTTGTTGTGTTAGCCTCCGGCATAGGAGCCAGGCAGGGTGGAGATGACGGCACTCACAGCTACAATCAGTGCCTTTGCTTACAGAGGTTCTGATGGCAGCCGGGGTGGCCCACAGCTGCCACCTGCATTGCATCTGTGATGGGTTCTGAGTTCCAGGAATGGATGCACCCAGAGGCTTTGGGCTGCCTGTGTGGCGGGGCCTGTGTCCCCCTGGTGCTGACCACGTGCTGCTTTGTGTGCAGGGGGAGCCTGGAGACCCGGGGCTGCCTGGCGAGGTGGGCATGCGGGTAAGTGTCCCTTGGAGCTGTGGGCAGATCTTGCTGAAAGACCACCTGAGATGTAGGGGAGATGCCTGCCTATCCTTATGACAACCGCATGCATGTGTGTGTGTGTGTGTGTCCGCACATACGTGATTTTCCTAAATTCTTACAAAAAATGAGTCATACCATACTCTGCCTTGAATTTTTTTCATTTAACAAAAGATCAGAGGTATCTTTTCACACCAGTAGATACCACCCATTATCTTAATCTATGCTTTTATTCCATCATGTGGATGCATCGTAATTTGTGTAACCTTTCTTCTGTTGATGCACGAATGCATGTGTATGAGTGTGTGCGTATGTTCCTCCTTACGTACTACATTTTTATTTCGGTAGGATAGATTACAGAAGTTGGGATATCTCTAGATGAGAAAAAGCACATTATAATTTTAATAGATATTGCCAAATTAGTTGCTTAAAAGCTATAACAATTCATGGTCCGGCCGACAAAGGAGCCTGTGGGCTCTGCAGATTTCTGTAGGACTTTGTCGGGACTCGTCCAGGCTGTCCTGGCCACAGGGCAAAGTGTGCACGCTGAGCTGCAGGGAGCCGCCCTGTGATCAGAAGCTCTGCACGTATCCTGGCTAGATCGTGGGACAAGAGACACAGGGCATGGGATCTGGGAACTGTTGCACTGGCCTTGTTATACCTCGGAGCCACCACGCTGCTAGCCGTCCCTGGAAGTTGAGTGGATCGGGCGTGAGCCCTGGCCCCAGCAGGCAGGGGTGGCCTGAGCGCTGAACAGGAGGGCATGGAGGCGGGGGTCCCTCGGTGAGATGCCCTGCGAGCAGCTGGTGGCAGGTGGCGTGGGGCAGAGGACCTCGTCCCCAGACAGTGCGGGCGGGTGTCGCCTCCGTTCCTGCCTCTTCTTTCCGTTCCTAATCTCTCTGGGAACACGTCTCTGCAGGGACCGCAAGGACCCCCTGGACTTCCCGGACCTCCTGGCCACGTTGGAGCTCCTGTAAGTAAGGGCGCTGGTCTGGCAGGGGTTCTGTCCCCTTCTCCAGGGACGGGGACCCAAGCTCTCTGACAGGGCCCCCTCCTGCATCTGTACACAGAGGACCCGTTGCCTTGCACGTGCCAATGGCAATGAAGTGTTTTCTTTCTTCTTAGACCAGAAATGCTTGGACGTTGTGGTACCTAAGAATCTCCTGGGGGACAAGTTCAGATGCACATCCCCGGGCCCCCATTCCCAGATGGTGAAGCAGTGGGTTTGGGTGGAGCCCAAGAGTATGCATATTTACCCGCATCTGACGTTTCTGACACTTGACCTCAGGAAGCCATTTTACCAGGCCGTCTAGCTCACTGCTCGGAAGGGAGTGGTGCCTTTATTCATCCCCAGCCTCTGAAACAGTGCCAGACACATGATGTATGCA
>NW_011889005.1:198814-216031 GCF_000151845.1 Pteropus vampyrus
AGGCCACCTGACTCTGGTCAGTCTGCCTCAGGAAAAGGGCCGCTCGCCTCCGTCAAGAACCCCAGGGATGTCAGGCCCCCCGCCGCTCTGCCTTTTTGAGATTTGTAGCCATGTCTGAGCAGGCCTCAGAGGGGAGCCTGACTCGGGAGCCCCCCACCCCTGCAGCCTGTGGGCTTCAGGACAGGAGGTGGGGGGATAGGGGCTAGGGGAGAAAGGGGAGTTGCACGCATCTCCAGACCCCTCAGCTCCCCTCCAGGTGGCCAGACTCCTCTCGGTCAAGAAGACCTGCCCCGTGTCTCCAGCCACCATGCTCTCTCCCCATCCTGTCGGATTTGTTGTGTTAGCCTCCGGCATAGGAGCCAGGCAGGGTGGAGATGACGGCACTCACAGCTACAATCAGTGCCTTTGCTTACAGAGGTTCTGATGGCAGCCGGGGTGGCCCACAGCTGCCACCTGCATTGCATCTGTGATGGGTTCTGAGTTCCAGGAATGGATGCACCCAGAGGCTTTGGGCTGCCTGTGTGGCGGGGCCTGTGTCCCCCTGGTGCTGACCACGTGCTGCTTTGTGTGCAGGGGGAGCCTGGAGACCCGGGGCTGCCTGGCGAGGTGGGCATGCGGGTAAGTGTCCCTTGGAGCTGTGGGCAGATCTTGCTGAAAGACCACCTGAGATGTAGGGGAGATGCCTGCCTATCCTTATGACAACCGCATGCATGTGTGTGTGTGTGTGTGTCCGCACATACGTGATTTTCCTAAATTCTTACAAAAAATGAGTCATACCATACTCTGCCTTGAATTTTTTTCATTTAACAAAAGATCAGAGGTATCTTTTCACACCAGTAGATACCACCCATTATCTTAATCTATGCTTTTATTCCATCATGTGGATGCATCGTAATTTGTGTAACCTTTCTTCTGTTGATGCACGAATGCATGTGTATGAGTGTGTGCGTATGTTCCTCCTTACGTACTACATTTTTATTTCGGTAGGATAGATTACAGAAGTTGGGATATCTCTAGATGAGAAAAAGCACATTATAATTTTAATAGATATTGCCAAATTAGTTGCTTAAAAGCTATAACAATTCATGGTCCGGCCGACAAAGGAGCCTGTGGGCTCTGCAGATTTCTGTAGGACTTTGTCGGGACTCGTCCAGGCTGTCCTGGCCACAGGGCAAAGTGTGCACGCTGAGCTGCAGGGAGCCGCCCTGTGATCAGAAGCTCTGCACGTATCCTGGCTAGATCGTGGGACAAGAGACACAGGGCATGGGATCTGGGAACTGTTGCACTGGCCTTGTTATACCTCGGAGCCACCACGCTGCTAGCCGTCCCTGGAAGTTGAGTGGATCGGGCGTGAGCCCTGGCCCCAGCAGGCAGGGGTGGCCTGAGCGCTGAACAGGAGGGCATGGAGGCGGGGGTCCCTCGGTGAGATGCCCTGCGAGCAGCTGGTGGCAGGTGGCGTGGGGCAGAGGACCTCGTCCCCAGACAGTGCGGGCGGGTGTCGCCTCCGTTCCTGCCTCTTCTTTCCGTTCCTAATCTCTCTGGGAACACGTCTCTGCAGGGACCGCAAGGACCCCCTGGACTTCCCGGACCTCCTGGCCACGTTGGAGCTCCTGTAAGTAAGGGCGCTGGTCTGGCAGGGGTTCTGTCCCCTTCTCCAGGGACGGGGACCCAAGCTCTCTGACAGGGCCCCCTCCTGCATCTGTACACAGAGGACCCGTTGCCTTGCACGTGCCAATGGCAATGAAGTGTTTTCTTTCTTCTTAGACCAGAAATGCTTGGACGTTGTGGTACCTAAGAATCTCCTGGGGGACAAGTTCAGATGCACATCCCCGGGCCCCCATTCCCAGATGGTGAAGCAGTGGGTTTGGGTGGAGCCCAAGAGTATGCATATTTACCCGCATCTGACGTTTCTGACACTTGACCTCAGGAAGCCATTTTACCAGGCCGTCTAGCTCACTGCTCGGAAGGGAGTGGTGCCTTTATTCATCCCCAGCCTCTGAAACAGTGCCAGACACATGATGTATGCAATGACCGTGTACCCCATGAATAAAGTGATGGACAGATAGATATGGTACATGAGGAACAAAGTGGCTACTTGGGTGTCATCCTATACTTGGTTCTCATTAAGAAGGATTGGAGCCGAGTTATAGGTCATTTTCAAATGAGGCAGCCTGCACTGCCTCGGGGCATTCAAGGCCTTTGATCTCTGTGTGTGTGGCCAAATATTTGGATGGAATTAAAACAGCCTGCACGTCCAGCTCCCTCCCCAGGCCCAGGTGGCCCACACACCGTCTGCCCTCTGGGACAGCTTCCTATGGCTTGGCCCAGTCCCTCCTCTCCGGGCACCAGAGATGTCCGTATTGTTCCCGGAATCAACAAGTAGGTGTGGGCCACCCTGCTTTCTCTAATGTCTTCTGCACACAATGTCAGGAAAGGCGAGGGGAGAGAGGCGGCCACACGGGAGTTCTCAGAATAACACGAGCATGTCAGCCTCTCCGGCAGGGCCGTGCACCGAGCTCTTGTGCACCCCTGGCCTGCAAGCTCTGCCCGGGGAGAGGCCGGGCTTCCGTCAGCTCACGGCCCAGCGGCTCGCTGCCGCTCCGCCTGCACCTCTCGGAGCGGTAGACACACGCCCGTTCAGCCCTCTGCACTTCGGCGTGGGGCAGCAATTTCCACGAGATTCTCATGCCGAGCAGTGATTGATCCAGTCACTCACTGAATCATTTCTCTTAACAAGTGTTCGTGAATATCAGGTGTCAGGCGCTGGCCTTCTGGGGCCCCGCATTCCGCCTGGGGGAGGCAGAAGGTGTGTCATGGGGCCGAGCGCTGTGAGGAGTGACGTGAGGATAGAGGGTAGAGAGCAGCCATGGGCCGGGTGGGGGCAGTGGTCATGTTTGAGATCCTGTGGCTGTAGAAGCCGGCGTGGAGCCTGCTCGGAGGGGGCAGAGCTCACAGCTCCTGAGAATGGTGGAGGTTGCAGGACAGGTCGGGACCCTCTCCCAGGGGGAGGTGGACGAATATGGCTCAAAGGAGCCCAGAGTCTCAGGGTCACTGCTGGCGGCTGGTCCTGGATTTCATGCTGCTGATGGAGGTGCAGGCTCTGGGTAGCAGTGGACACCAGCTTGGAAGGCACATCCCTCCCTTGGCTGGAGAAGTTAAGGGACCAGGGTGTGTTCCAGTCTATAACCAGGTGGCCCTGGGTAATCTAGGCCCAGAGGCCAGGCCCCAGAGCTCACCTGTCACCTTGCCAGGGGTCTAGCTTGGCAATCCGGTTCCCAGGGAGGAAAGAGGCTGCTGGGCGCAGTGAGCCTGCCTGGGGTGGGGAGGCCTGTCCGTGGCTTCAGACTTCGGGGACAGAGAAGCTGGGCTGCGACATGGTTACTAACCTGCCCCTCTCCCCCAGGGCCTCCAAGGAGAACGAGGGGACAGGGGAGCCCGAGGAGAAAAGGTATTTGCCATCGGCTTCAGTCATTATTGCAGCTTTCTATAGGAAAGAGGAAGAGGGCGCCTGGGACCGTGCTCTGTGCGTGCGTGTGTGTGTGTGTGTGTGTGTGTGTGTGTGTGTGTGTGCGTGTGTGCGCACACGCATGGCTGTGTGCCTGTGTATCTGCTCCACCAGCTGAGGTCCAGGAGAGGATGCCGGGCCCGTGCCCCTGCCGGCCTCCGTCTCTCAGGCAGCAGCATCGTGGTGTGGGGCCACCCTGACGCGGGCTCCTGCGGCCAGCCTGCCTGCGTCCGATTCCGGGGTGGGCTCTGCAAGCAGAGCGGCCTTTGGAGAGCGGTTTAACCTCTGGGTCTCAGATTTCCTCAGTGTCAGGAGAGAGAGCCGTGTCTGTCACATATGGCTGCTACGGGGATTAGATAAGTCAATGTTTGTGAAACCCTTAGGACAGAGCCAGGCAGCAAGCGCCATGTGTTCAGAGGGTGAGAACAGAGAGGAGGGTCAGAAACAGGGACAGAGTGATGGAGAGATGGAGACAGATGGAGAGAGAGAGGGAGATGGAAGACAGCGAGGTGGAGGGAGAGGCAGGGCCTGGGCTCCGCTAGCTCGGCTTTGGCTGCTCCCTGACTCTGGCGCTAACTTTCTGGGTGACTGAGCACAGCTGGTCCCTTCTCTGCACCTCCACTTTCCCATCTGTCAAACGAGGAGCCTAGACTGCATGATCCTCCAGGCTCCTCTCCAGTTTTCTTTCTGATGGGTCCTTAAAACAGTTTATTTTCTCACAAACCTCTCTGATTTCTAACATCAGCAAGAAGGAAGTTTCCATCTCCCCTCGAGACAGACCCATCCAGCTGCCTGGCCTCGCCCGGCATGGAGCTGGAGCTGGGCGGGAGACAGCCGCCACCCATCCGTCACTGAGGCCACTGCCCGACACTCGCATGACAGGGCGTTCTCTCTAAGGCGGGCGGCAGCCCTTGCTCTGGGCATTTTCCGGAAGGTGCCTTTGCAGGCACAGCAAGGCGTGGAGGCTCTAGGCACTAGGACTTCCTCGTGATGGGGGCAGCGAGGCCCGAATGGGCTGTCCAGGGACTCCTGAACTTGGGACTGTGGGCCCGTTGTAAGGTAGATCAAGTTAGTCGCAGAGAATAGTCCCCTCACTAAGGAGGCACAGGTGGACGCATGGCCCTGCTCTGTCTGGAGAACCATGCTCCTGGGACAGCTCTGGGTGGATGTGACAGTCACGCATTCCCCAGGGGTCTCGCCCTGGTTTGGGAATAGGGCAGCCCAGGGCACAGCAGCCCTTGTAACACAGCAGGAGCGCCGGCTTTGGAACTAGAACAATGAGATTCTCACCGTGGCGCTGCCTGTTCTCGCTCTGGGACCTTATACCGGCTCCCTGCCTCTCGGACCCTGCGTCCTTGTGTAGCATTTAGATGTAATATGAGCCGTCTCAGGAAGTGGCTCTGAGGGTCCATTCGCTGTGAAAGCGAATAGAGGACGGGGCACCTGGTAGGCACTCCCTAACCGTGACCATCGGAGAGACCGGGACCCATCCGTCCCACCCGCACCGGCCCCCAACCCTGCTTTCGGATGAGCCGCCAGTGAGGCCGGCGCCCTCAGTCCTCGTGGCTCTAGGAGGGTGGCAGAGTTGCCCACCAGGTCCGGGGGCGTGAGTGCTGGCTGGACACCGTCTGTGTGCCGGCGCACGGAGGCACAGTCATGCCTTCATCTGGTAAACCCTTCGGAGCCAGCGCCAGTGGAGGAAACAGTCCACGCGCCTCTCCGTGACATAAGCATGCCAACACCCAGAGTTTTGGATTGTCACCAACCGCAGCCCAGAGGACGGCTCGGCGTTTCTGCTGTGAGTGGGGCGCACGCTCCCTCTGCTGTCAGAGACTCAGAACCGCAGCCAGTGGACTTGGCTGGGGGGATTGGGACCGGCGCTCCGGGGCTTCCTCCTCAGGGGCTTCCTCCTCCGGGCTGTGTGACCCAGGGCGAGACACTAATCTCTGAGACTCGATGTCCTTAACTGAAACCTGGGCCATCTGTCACAGGATTGGTGTGAATTTTAAACGAGACAGTGCCTGTCTCTGCACCAGGTGCCAGAGGATGCTCCAGACAAGGACCAGTGTCCTTTAATTTGCACCTGCAGGCGGCCCTCTAAGGGAAGGGACGCGGGAGTCAGAAGAGACCCTCGTTCCTGTAATGCAGCTGCCTTTTCTTTTCTTTTCGTCCTTCGTTATTTCGACCCAGAGAGGAATCCGAATCCCACAGAGGTCTAGACTCTCCTGGCCATGACGGAGCCGGGATCAGGACTCGGGCGTCCTGCTCCTAGCTCACTGCTCACGTGTCTCGTCGCTCTGTCCCCCAGCTCACACCCCGGCCCTCTCCGTGGCATTCCTCTCTTGCTGGCCCCTTTCAGCTGATTTATTTTTCTCTCCTTTCCCTCGTCCCGCATCATCACTCTCGTTTTGTTTAACTAGCTTTTGATGTGTACCCTGCACGTGCCCGGCTTTGTCCCAGGGAGTCCTCGTGTGTTAGCTCGCTTAATCCTCCCAGCAGCTCCGTAAGGTAAATGTCATCCCCGCCCATAGGCGGGAAACTGAGCCATAGAGGTGCTGAGTGTTTGGTCCAGGGTCACACAGCTCGAGAGTGGAGGGAGCAGGGTTTGAGTCTGCGCCGGGAGGCTGACCACTGTTTCCTGCCCCTGTCCACCCCTGAGAGCTCCGCTGCCACCCAGTCTGTGCCAGAAACCAGGCCGGTGGCCAGCTGTCCAGTCTCTGTCCCCCGTCGTGGTTGTGTGGTCAGTGCAGCGGTCACAAACCCCAGCAAAACTGAGCAGCAAGCCTTCAGGCGGGACACGCGCCGTCTAGTTTGACCTCTGACTCAGTTATTCCCTGTGGCTCCCACCCCGCCCGGTGTCCCAGCTGGGCCTCCGAAGGCATTTCCGTTAGACTCTCTGCTGTACAGACTGTCGTCTTTTGCCTTCTGCCTGTGCTGTCCCTCAGCCTCTCTCGCTCCCTCATCCACCCTCCTGCTCATTTGCTCCCTCTCGTCACCCCGCTAATGAAAAGCCGCACCCGTCAGCACTCCAGCTGCATCCCCCTGGCCCTGCTCACCATGTGCTGCCCAGCGAGGCAGATCGCTGACGCCACATCCCGCCAGGCCCTCCCTGTGCGCCCGGCGGCTGTGCTGAGTTGCAGCTGGGAAGAACCTTTGCTCGGTCTCCACTGCTTTTGCTTTTGAAGTGCAAGCGCGAGGAAGTAGGGCACGAGGCAGAGCCCTCCACTTCCAGGTCAGACTCGCGAAATGACGAGCTGCGAACCCGCTCGATTCGTTCCCCTTTGCTGAGCCCTGTGGGAGTGCCGCATCCCGGGTGACGTCCAGGAGGCTGGCCTGCTGCAAGGAGAAGAGCTCTGGACGAGAAGTCAGGAGGCCTTGACTTCAGTCCTGGCTCCGTCACGGAATCGGGTGGCAGAGCGAGAGCGCGGCAGCTGTCCTCCGTTCCCCCCGAGGCTCGTGTAACGAGGACACTTTTTGCAAAAGCATTCTATGCAGTAGTGCTGGACGACAAATGTACGCCATTGTTCGAGGGTGTGTAGATCATTGCGGGAGGACAGAGCGTGTATGTGAGTCAGTTTGCATAGGTGTAAGATGGAGGGAACTACGAACCAAGCTGCAGGATGGAGAGAGTGCTGGAACATCCCCCAAGTTCAAAGCCCTGGAGGTGGGGAGAGGGGGGCCTGGGGCAGCTGTCGGTGGTAACTGGGGCTGTGCACTTAGGCAGCTGACTTGGCAGCTCCTCCCCGATTTCTGCTTGAACGGCCAGTGGAAGCGTCAGTTCTTACCCCGAGACCGAGACCAAGGACCTTCCTCAGGTAGCCAGCGATCCCCGAAGGCGTGGGAGCATCCACACCCAGAACACCTGCCGAAGCCTCCCAGCTGTCGGGAAATGCCACCTTAGTCTGCGGCCACCAGAGGTGGGCTGCAGTGCATGGAATCGACATCCACAGGCAGGTGGCCCAAGCCTGGCATAGCAAAAACGAGCAGAAAACCGGGAATCCTCCATCGTTCAAAGACAGACAACATCCTAACACACCAACTTAAAAAAATACCAGGCAGAAATAACACTCAATAAAGTCATAGAGAAATAGAAGCAAAATTCAAAATACACTTAAACTGTAGGTTGGGATTGTGTGTGCGTGTGCGCGTGCGTGTGCGCCTGCGTGTGTGTGCGTGCGTGTGCGCGTGGGTGCGTGTGCGTGCATGTGCGTGCACAACTGTCCTATACCCAAAGGTGCCTGGTGGAGAGTGGGGCTGAGCATGGTCAGACACCGAGGGCCTTTGCCTGCCTTTGCCTTTTTATGACATCGACCACGGGCTTGTCCATCTGTTACTTATTTCTTCATTTCCTTCTCTTGCCAGGGGGAGCGAGGCCTGGATGGATTCCCTGGGAAGCGCGGGGAGACTGGAGAGCAGGTAGGCGGAGTCCATGCAGGAGAACTGATTATTGTCGGAGGAGGCGGACATCTGGGGCCTGGCACAAAGCTCTAACGGGCCTGGGGGCCTCCACTTCGTCCTGCTCAGCTGGAGGCTCCAGCCCCAGTTTACGGTCTCACGTGGGCTCTTCCGGCACCAGCGGGGAGGGGTCCCAGGGAACACAGCCCGCTCTGTCTGTTCTAACTTGGTGATAGGACGTGTGACCATGAGAGTCAAGGCCATGGTCAGTGCGCACAGGTTCAAAGTGATGTCTTCATTGCAGTCGCGGCCACGAGTAAAAGACTGCCCCCAACCCACATGCCCCTCAGTGAGGACCAGGGTGGAGAGATCCTGGGGATGACATGGAGCTCCCAACGTGGCTTCCCTAACACACGCCGTTAAGTGGAAATAAAGGACAGAGCGGGATGGCGTGGGAAAATGCGTCAGTGGTTTGTGTAGACGTCGTTATCTTTGGAAGGATAAGCAGGAAACTGACAACTTGCTTTCTTGGTTTGCTCCAGGGGACACCTGGCCCTCCCGGCCCGGCAGGACTGCAGGGAGAGAAGGTGAGCCCGGCCCTTAGGTGGAAGGTGGCCCCGGACTCTGGGCAGGCAGGTGTGCGAGCTGCCCACCTGAACAAATCAGGACCCCCAGGGGCCGGAGTGGGCGGGGGCAGTTCTGGGAACCAAGTGTGCACAGAGGTGGTGAGTTGGGCAGCAGGTTCACAGCTAACACGTGATTTCTGGTATTTGCACTTTTCTCTACTTTCAGGAATAAAAATCCATCTAATAAACAAAACTCTATTGTATTATATCCAGCCATATTAAAATATTGCGATATGTAAATTGCTTTTCGGACTCAGGCAGGCTGGGAGTGAGCGCCAAACATAACCTTTCAGACTTTTTTCCTTTTTCTCCTTTTCTCTTCTCTCCTCTGCAACATTAAAAAAATTGCTTTTTACCAGAATAATAGTTCTGAAAATGTACTACATCTTTCGTGAACAAAATAGTGTTTTTTGTCATACTCGTCCTCTATTTTAGAAGCGACGAGGCTTAACTCAGTCAACGTGCTGCTTAGAATCTCTGCATCTCAGCTGAATAAACTGCGGGTCGTAATTCTTGGCAAATCGCGAGGTCTATAAAAGTGAGCGGGCATCCAGTAATCTTCGTAAGCGTTCAGGCAGCGGGCACGTAGCAGGTGTGACATGTCCCGGATTGCGGAGAGAAGGGACACGAGGTGCCGCCTGCATTCGAGGCTGAGAGAAGGGCTGTCTCCCAGATTCTTGGTCAGTCCCCTAGAGACACCAGACACGGGTTTGGGAGTAGCCGGGAGAGGCCAGCGAGAGCAGGAGGAGTCCAGCTGAGTCAAGGTGGCTGTGGCCCGAGGCACGTCACATCTGCTCAGCGTCACACTGCAGAGCCCAGGCGAAGGTCACAGGCCAACGCAGACCAGCTCCCAGCGTGTTCCAAAAATAAAGGAAGAGGCAAAGGCTGTTCTGACTCCTTAGAAACAGACAAGGCATATGGTACAGATAAATAAACAGGACCACGGGCTGAAAACCCCTCTGCCGAGGGCTGGCGGTGGAGATGTCCACGTCTTCCACGCTCTCAGGCTGCAGTTCTGGCTGAGTTAATTGTTCTCTCTCTAAGTATTTTTAGGGTTGAGATTTACATTGTTACATGATCCTGGCGTCAGGATTCTAATATGTTCTAGCAGTTGCCCGATGGAATGCTAAATCTTAAAATAAGTAGTTTATTTCATGTTGCTAAGAGGGAAGGATCATTGAGGTTTGGATCTGGTGATGACTCTTTCCTGCTACTGCCTGTGAGCACGTGCGTGCCTCTGTGTGTGTGTGTGTGTGTGTGTGTGTGTGTGTGTGAGAGAGAGAGAGAGAGAGAGAGAGAGAGAGAGAGAGAGAGAGATTATAAATTCTAGACTTCCATCTATTTCTAGATTTTTGGGGGCTCCTACTGTTTGGGAAAGAGTTGAGTTATGGCTTATGATGAATGCAGCAGAAGCAGGGAGACAAGGGCAAGGGTCATGGTATTACTTGGGGTGCTCATTGGAGTGGTCAAGAACCAGTGATCTCAGGCGACGGGATGCCTGTCAGCTCATTCTGTCATTCTGGGAGAACACCGTTGAGGCATCTCAGCTGTTGCACCATTTGAGAATGTCATTGGAACCGTGGAGCTGATCCCTTTAAACACCCTCACTTTACAGACGTGAGAACAGGGGCCTCGAAAAGTGGGCTGTCTCTGTCAGTTAAAGTGCATTAACAAGTATCATCGACTGAGATTTTAGAAAAACGCCTGATGCTATGTAAAGAAAGGTGGTTTTTCCGAGTCTTGGGCAGCGGTGGGGACAGTGAGTTTTGACTGTCGTTTAGTTCGGTGTCAGAGAAAACACCCTGTCCACGTACTAGAACCTCAGGTGAAGTAAAGGACAACAGACATTGCCTGGGTCACCCATTCTCACTCCTTAGCCTTGGCGTTTAGTAGACGCTTTTGTGTTTATTCAGTGATCCGCTCATTCTTTGCCAGGTAGTCAGTACTGGTCTGTGAATGCCTCCCATGCTTCTCAAGCTGGCCCCAGGGAAAATGAGAACTTATGTCCTCAAGCCGTATGTGGGGACACTGGTACGGGTAATGTCCTTGTTTTAGCTCTAGGTCAATGGAATACTAGCAGTGAAGATCTTTCTGTTGCCCCCGTTGGCAAACATGCCCTGTGTAGAACCAAGATGTCGCTCACAGCCTGAGAGATTTGGCATAGCCAGTCGCCCTTGCCCAGGTGACCTGGAGGTGGTGGAGAGGGGGACGCAAACAAGGCTTGTCTATCGCGTCTTGTCGAAAATGGATGGGTCCACCACAGAGTTTGTGTTCATTGCTTGTTTGATGCACGTTTATTGGACGCTGACCCTGTGGACTTGGTGGAAGGGCCACACCGCCACACGGTGTCCTCGCCATTCTTGGTGCCTCTGGCACAGTGCCCGGTACAGCCAGGCGCACGCTGAAGAGTGGACCAAGGGCCGTTCTCGAGCACAGAAATGGTCGTGACAGCCCCACCAGATCTAGGCTCTGGACTGGATGTGCTCAGAGGGCAGGACCAGTCTCCTCCCGTCTTGATGGCGAGATGAGAACTAGACACAAAATTCGAGACTGTCGCAAGAAGGGAGTAAGGCCAGGCACGATGCCAGCACTTGTGGCTGAGCGCAGAAAAGGAGGTGGTCCTGTGGGCCGGTGTGAAGAAGCGAGAGCCTCCGAGGGTGGGGAACGGTGGAAGAATGTGGCGAAACGCACACTCTGTTGAAATGCTTGTCATCTCTACGCAGGGTGACGTGGGGCCTGCAGGACCACCTGGGGTACCGGGCTCCGTGGTAAGTGGCACAGCTCCAGCAGTTGGAACCAGAGACTCACAGGCTGATACAGTTGGGGAGTTAAAAGAGTTCTTGTCTCTAAGAATAAGGCAGAACCTTCTGACAAAACAAGTTGGATACAAAGCTTTCAACAATGAAAATGGGAAAAATCAGAGAAAAGTCAGAAGTTGCAGGCATGCCATGTGAATGCCCTTAATGGAGCCGAGAGAGGTTGATTATTGAGAAAATGCGACCATCTTTGCTGACACGTGGTTTGTCCCGCAGGTGCAGAGGGAGGGCCTGAAGGGCGAGCAGGTGAGAGGGACGCGGGCCTCCGCGCTGCGGGGTGGGAAGTGGTAACAGAGTTGAAGACCATGGCCATGGCTCGAGGCTGCTTGTCGAGCTCAGATGGAGCCTTTCAGAGATGGGCCAAGGAGTGCAGATGCCCACTTGTACCTCTAGGCCCTGTTGGGAGCTTGGACAGTGAACGCTGAGTCAGCAAAGGGCCATGGGAGGCGGCCCCGGTGGCGACCCGATTACATGGAAGGGGAGTCGTGGCTAACGCATGTTTGGCTTGTGTTACCAGGGAGCTCCGGGACCACGAGGTCACCAGGGCCCACCTGGGCCTCCGGGAGCTCCGGTAAGTCCCCCCGCCCCAGCCCGTCTGCTCTGAGCACCTCTAGGTCTGGGAGATAATAGTCCTTCCTGTCACTGAGCACTGCGTTATTTCAGAAGCTCGTCCCATCACCCTGGCGATAGGCCGTGATGTCAGTACATCTTGCACAGGAGGAAACTGAGCTTTGGAGAGTGAAATTACCGGCCATAAGCCATGAAGTTCAACTCCAAGTGTGGAACTGGAGTTGGAGCCCCAGCAGCCTGCCTTCAGACCCCTCTGTCCCAGACAGACCGGGATTAGGGTTTCTGGTGCCCAGCCTGGTTCAGTTTCCTTTCAGATGAAATGGAATCAGAATATTAGACACTTCGCTGCCAGCTGAATCACATCCAGTGCTCATCGGCTTTCCCCACATTTCTGATTGATACAACTTTGCAGGGGCTTGGAACTCTCCAGCCTTTGGTTTCTGCCTCTATTCAGAATTAATGATGTGTGAATAACCATTTGGGAGGAGGCCATTCAGAGAGACTCTGTGATCACTTTGTGATGTGACTTCAGATGTTAAGGATAATTAATAAGAACACAGTAAGTGCCATGGGTCGATGATTTTACTGTGCTCTTCCTGGCAACATGGTGCTGCCTCTTTCAAGTTATGGTGTCGTAGTGAAGGAAGTCATACAATTCTTATTTCGAAGCGTCCCTAAGTCAGATTTATATGATGCCATCAAGACCCACTCCTCATTAGGATAAGTGTGAATGGTTTCGCTGGGGTAAAACTGGAGGAAACTTAGAAGATGTTTCATTCCAGTATAATCAGAGCAATGTCATATCAAAGAGTTTGGGTTAGAAAAGCTACCTTCTGTCTCTGTAACCTTAGATGTCTTGCTTAACCTCCTGAGGCTCAGTTTCCAGAGTTTTCCACCATTGTTCTAACTTGTTAGATTGAAGGTAATAATGCAGTAATAGAGTATACTCTCGATTTTAGCATGGATGCATGGATGCATGTACGCATCCATGCATGTATGCATCCATGCATGTATGCTTATATAGTTGATTATAATTGGCCAATACTGAATTTCTCTGGTATATTTTATATGCAGATATATGCACGTTAAGTCTACAGGGGTGACCGTGTCATTTTCTTCGTTTACCAACGAAGATATTGGTGCAGAGGTATCAAGTGGCCTGCATAGAGTCACGTAGCTAGTAAGAAGCAACGCTGAGCTTTGAGCCCAGATCTGGCCAGCCTCTGCTCCTTCCAGGCCTGAGCGTGCAGTACAGCGATACCCGCCCTGGGATGTGCTTCATGGCTCCCACTAAGGAATAAGAAGCGGTAACGCTTAGCCCAGCTTAATCATAAGGCAGCCTTCCCGACCTCTCACCCTGAGACCTGGGATGAAATGATGGGTAGTCCTCCTCATAAATGCAGATTGTGTTATGATAAATGGGGGAGGGGGAGAAAGAAGAAGACTGGAACTTTTTGGCCACCTAAGTTTTATATAAAGCGAAATATCAAAGCTGGCGACGATACAGGAACAAAACCATGGACTGACGACCACGGTTTAACGAAGGAGATGTGGAAAAATAATTAATCTTCAGATGGTTAGTGAAGATTTTCTGTACGTGGCATGCCCACAGCTTATAGCTGAGGGCAGCGAGAAGGTCCCCAACCCACAGGACATTCAAACACCAGAATGCCGCCACCCAACTGCCTGGTGGAGCTGTCCAGGGTTCTGAAGCGGTCCTTCAGGCTGGATGCTCTTGCTCGAATGGGATTTGGTGCGATACCTGCTGCTGCTGAAACTCCCTTGGAAGTATTTAAGCCCCACAGCCTACCCGAACCCCTGTCAGAGGGCGACGGGCGGTGATGAGAGGCCAGGGCTTCCAGATCCGTAAGGCCAGGGCCAGGACCTCTGTCGTCTCTAGACCAAAGAGTATATCACGTGGCGGGAGCTTGCTGCTTGCTGCTTACAGGGGAGTGGCCCCACGGTAGGTATTCAGAGGGACGTCAGAGTGGGACCCGGCTGCAGTGTGATCTCATAAGGAGCAATCTGGCCGTGAAGGGCACCTGGAATTAGGAGCCTGATGTCTGGTTCAACACCCCAGTTCTCCCGCCCAGTAGCCTTGTGTCTTTGATAACATTTCTTAATCTCTCTGATCCTCTTTTGCTCCCCTGCTTATTTGAGAACCATCATCACCATCACCATTGTCGCCATCATCATCATCACCACCGCCACCACCACCACTGTCATTATCATCTTCATTGTCACTGTCATCACCATCGTCACCGTCATTGTCACCATCACGAATTCCTACATAAACGTGCTGTGAGGCTTCAATGAGCTGATGGATGAAGCAGTACTCTGTGAATCCTTATTAACCCAGCACCAATATCAACTGCCATATCTGTCTTATTTGAATCCCTAGCAGCACCTAGCCCAGGGCCTTCCACAGAACAGTTTCTCCCTAAATATTCACTGGGTTGAATCAAATTGTGAAGCCAGCTTCAGTGACTTCTGTCGAGAGTGGAAAATTTTGAGCTTGTGTTCAGCAATCCCAGCGGAAGGGAAGTGTCTCCCATTCTCTAACTGGAAACAGTGTGCAGCCTTCCACATCTGCACGACGGGGCTGTCTGGGAGGCATGCCTCTCCCATCCTTTCCCCAACATGAGCAGGCTTGGGTAGTTTTATCGAGGTCTTTATTGAGCGTAATAAAGAAGGACCAGTTGGCCAGAGCAAGTGCAAGGCGTTTCTTGAGGCTTAAAGAAAACTCATTTCTGTGAGGACCTCCCTTACTATGTGCCCTGAGCCCAACCTAGTGACCCTTGCGAGGAAAGGAGATTTAAACCTTTAGTGCGGATTATCTACTTGTGTGTCCATCTACGTGATGTTATTAAGAGGAAAGATCTTGGATCCAAATAGAGTCGCTTATTAGTTATGCAAAATTTGGCAGTAGCAGCTCTTTGTACGATGATAATGTTTATTGAAATTAGGACACTGGAGTGCAGAGAGGGAGCTTCTAGCCAAAATTCACCTGGAAAATTGATGATAGAATCACAGCCAGAGCTGAGGCTTTCATTTGCCCACTCGCTTCAGGTGTCAGCATCTGGGTGTCAGTCAGGGCGCTATCAGGAGGTCTGGGTGCCGTGGCAGGGCTTTCGTATCCATTCTTCATGTGGTCCTCACAGGCACTCAGTGGGTAGGTATAACGTGTTATCCTCACTTCGGAGATGAGCCAGCTGAAGTTCAAGGACGCCAAAGGACTTGTCTGAGGTCTTGCAGCAGATACATGGTTGGGGGTTTAGGGGCAAGATTTGAATTAGGTCAGTATGACCTCTTCCTGTGCCAGTCAGTGTTCATTGCTTAATTGAAACTGATCGTTTTTAGATAATTTTATTTTTTTGTCCACACTGTCATATTTTGCATGTTGCTGTTGACCGGGAGTCAGATAACTCCGGCCGGTTTTGCTGAAACAGCAAGATAATGGGGGAAAGAGCACTGGGCTTAGACCTAAGATGCTTGGGTCCCGGACGCTGCTTTTGTGCACACTTTATCCAAAGCGTGAATGCAAGGCGTCGGTCCTTCTCCTAGTCTTTAAAGTGTGAACGACGTTGCCTACGTCTTGGTTGTTAAACACACTTGATGCGATCAGATGGGTGCGCGTGGTTTAAAGTTTTAGAGATTTGTGACCTTCCAGTTTCCCCGCTGGGGCGGGCGGGATTTTCCTATCCAGCAGAGTGAGAGGACAAAGTGTAGCCTGCGGTGTTGAACCCTGTGCTTACCGTTGTCTGTTCTTCCTTCCTCCTCCTCCTCAAGGGTCCGATGGGTCCAGAGGGCGAGGGCGGACCTCCCGGCTTGCAAGGTCTCCGGGTAAGTGAACCGTCTTCCCTGCTACACGCCCCATTCACCCACACCAGCCCCGTTTTAGCAGCCCAGACAGAGGAGCCGATGCCAGCCTCGTGAGGTTAGATTTGGTTCATCAAACATGGCCGAGGACCTCCCGCGTCTGCAGCCTCGAGCTGGGGACGTGGGGACAAGTGTGTTGTCTGCCGTGAGCCATGTACACAGAACTCACTCCCCCTGGCAGAAGGGAGCCCAGTGCTGAGGGGACACAGACACTCAGCACCTGACCCAACCTGGTGGCAGTGGGGGCTTCTTGAAGGCGGTGATGTTTGAGCCGAATCTTAAGGAAAGAATAAGAAAAGAACAGTGGTGAGAGGACGGAGACCTGTCAGACGCAGGTAGCTCCTTCGGCCTAAACAGCTGCGGTCACGGAGCATCAGGACGTCTCACGCACTCCATTCAGCTTCATGTGACTTACCACCCGCCTCCGTATCCAGAGCGCATGTACCTGGTGGGTTTTAGTTCACCAGGAAGCACAGCTGTTGATACAGAACCATGTGTTGTGAGGGGTGTTACGGCTTAAGGTCATGTGGTTCAAGGGTCATGTGATAGAGGCGTGTAGAGGCACACCTGGGTTAGGTGCCCGCCTCAGTGTCCCACAGCAGACTGAGACTGACCCTTGGCTCTGTGTCCCCAGTTCTCAGCTGGGCGCCTAGCACAGAGCAGAGCCTCAGCTTCACCTTCGCTGACCTCTAGCCTTTCTGCCTGTAGCACCTTTTGCTAGTTCACGTAGAGGACTGCTTAGGGCACAGCCGAGTGACCGTGGGTTAGGCAGCCTCTGGAGATAGTGAGCTCACTGCCCCTGCGGGCTTTGGTTCAGAGGCCAGGTGACTACAGACAGACGAATGGAAGTGGGGGTCCTGGCATCTGACAGGCTGCCCCGGTCCCTTTTGTGGCCTCTCTTAGCCTGGAGGTTCTGTAGCTCAGTGACGTGGGTGGTGTCATGGATTTGCTGTGGATTTACGCTGCCTGCGGATTGGACCCACTCTCTGAGCACGCTTTGTATCCTCGGTTCTGATATCGGGCGACCTGCTTTTATTACTCAGCCATACTCCAGCCTGTCCTTACCCACCAGTGGACCTCCTTCCTTGGTTTTCAAACCCCCCTGCATCCTGTAACCATCTTGAACCCTCCAGATTGTAGAAGGAACTGATTGGGAAGGCTAGCTGAGACGAGGGAGCTGTCGTGGAGGAGGGTTGGTGGGAGAGTAGGAAGTCCCACCTCCCTGTCGGCGAGATGGGTCACAGCAGGTCGCCTTCTCCAGCGCGAGGATCCTGGCTTGGAGCCAGGTGCACCTGGGTGGGGAGCTGAGTCCACCTGTCAGCAGCCGTGTGACCCTTCCAGTCACCTGGCCTTTCTCTGAGCTGTCGACTTTGTCACGGTGGGAAGGCATCTCCACCAGCTGAGCTGCTGTGGGGGAAAGTACCCA
>NW_011889005.1:217732-219324 GCF_000151845.1 Pteropus vampyrus
GTTTCTGGGTGCCGTTTGCTTACTGCAGGATTTTGGGCACAGAAGCAGCCTGGCCTGGCTCACATTCTAGATGCATCCATCTGGCCACTGTGCTGAGGATACACTGCAGGGGCAGGAGACTGATTAGGCAGTGACCACAGGGACAGAAAGAGGTAGGGCAGTGGCCCAGAGCAGGCGCAGGGGCTGGGGAGCACCTCTCTCGGGCCAGATGGTATGGCAGACAGTAAGGACACTGAGAAAAAGCCAGAGCTCGTGCCCACTACAGACCCAGTGTCCAGCAGGGGACAGCGAGCTGAGGGTCAACAGGCCGATGGTGAGAGTATTAATCGAGGTGCACCGGAGCACGGAGCGGGGTCCGCTCTTGTCCTGCTTACTCTAGCGAATGGAGGACGATGACCAAGCGTGTCTGCAGGAACCTCTGGCCCTCCAGGTGTCGCTGAGGCTTCCCTGCCTCGGCCGTGCTCCGTCCCACGGATGCTGCTAGCGGAGTGGCTGTGCCTGTGCCTGTGCAAACAGCAGAGACAGATTTGGTGTCGGCGTGGGCTGGAAGCAGCTTCCTGTTCAGTCAGCCTCTGGCTGAGTCAGGGAAAACAAGACAGAATGACTTATTCAAAAAATTACATCTCTCCTTTCCTCGTGGTGACCTGTCATTTCCTCCTCATCATTTTCAATTGAAACATCACTCTGAAGTACTCCTTAAAGTCACTGCACACACACAGGCTGTACCAAGAGAAGAGGCGAGGCAATGACAAGCCCCAGGGACCTGGGCATTGAGAGTTGAGGCTAAAATACTGGGTGGAGAAAGGGACCTGGGCCCTTTATTTTAGAGCTTTGCGACAGGCAGACTGTGTAATCCCCAGCAAGGTAAATACATTGATTTGGAAAGCTGGTACTTTTCCACAGCCAGGCAGGGAAAGGGGAAGGACGGGAGCTAGGCACCCTCTGCGCCCTCCGCCGAGCTTTGGGGGCCGCTTTGGGGGCCGAGTGGCCCCCTGCTGGAGGACGGCAGGGCGGGGTGGCCTGTGGGCTCCCTGCCTGAGGCGTGGTAGGGCAGGTGCTGGGTGTAGCTTGCTGAGGATCTCATTTCCTCCTGCTGCCTGAGCTTGAGTTTGATGGGCAGAGGTTGATGAGAGAGCAATGTCACTTAGCTAAAGTGGGAGGTGCTACAGTGTCATCCGAACCCAGAATGTTCCAAAGAACCAACCTCTGCTTGAGGCCACTGAGGCACTTGGACACTCCGAAGCTTCCAGGAGGTCGATTTTTCCAAAAACATTTGGTCATGTCCTCATCATCCAAAGTAGATGGCCTGTCACTCTGACACCAGCCCGTTTTAATTTTCTGCAGGGGACTTACCTGATGGTCTCCTTGTCTGAGAGTTTGTTTTGTTTTCTCCACTAGAATCTACGTCTGTGAGAACATTCTTTGCTTTCGTACTAGCAGCATCTAGAAGAGTGCCTCACACTTGTCAAACATACATGCATAAAACATATACATAAACACGTGAGCATATAAAGCATGCATAACTGCATAATGGCATTAACGAGCATCTGACACAGTTAGGGTGTGAGAGCGAATGATTCATATATGGGGCA
>NW_011889005.1:220794-223786 GCF_000151845.1 Pteropus vampyrus
TTTGTTTTATTTATTTTACAACTTTTAGAGCTTTTTTCCTTGCCTTTCCCTGCTCCAGCAGATGGTAACAGCATCATTTGGATCACAGGCTACTGTTTGATTCATTCCGTGGCGTGGAGCCAGGGTTTATATGAGGACAGCACCTGGTTTCGGCTCTAACCAGTAGAAAATAATCATGTTTGACATTTGGAGGCATGGAGAACAGGAACTGAGCAAAAGACCATACGGCACATATTAGAATCACTTGCACAAGCAATCCTTTTATCTGTTAATGGCCCCTCACGTGGCCGTGTGAACTCATCCTTGCTGGGGGGGGGATGCTGCTGTGAATTTACAGGCTTTCCTCTTCTGCACGGGCGGGCAGGCAGTGTTGGAAATATCTGTCCCACTCAGCATCCTGGCACTCAGAATGGCTTGAATTATCTGCCCTCATGATAAATTACAAACACTTACCCAGATATTATGTTGGGTAGCAATTTAAAAGAGAAGAAAAGAAATATGACAGGGTTATTGTTAGTAAAATCATTCTTTATTACTTTAAAACTTGCCCTGGCCAGCACTTTTCAAATCCTCTCAGCCAACCATGGGTCCAAAATGCAGAGGTTACATAACCACTGCTACACCCAGTACTGCTAGAGCTGCCACCTTCACCACTGTCACCACCACCAATATCACCACCATCACCACCATCTCTGTCACCGCCACCAATATCACCACCACCGTCACCACCACCGTCACCACCACCAATATCATCACCACCATCACCACCATCTCTGTCACCACCACCAATATCACCACCATCACCACCATCTCTGTCACCACCACCAATATCATCACCACCATCACCACCATCTCTGTCACCACCACCAATATCATCACCACCGTCTCTGTCACCACCACCAATATCATCACCACCGTCACCACCACCAATATCATCACCACCACCGTCACCACCACCGTCACCACCACCAATATCATCACCACCATCACCACCATCTCTGTCACCGCCACCATTACTACTGTCCCTTCCCTAGCGTCACATCCTGCCCTCTGGGCATTATCTCATTTCATCTCCACGGCTCTGCTGGGAGGTAGCAGTTTAGAAACCAGATCTGTTCGACACAAGGTCCCTCACCCACTGTGGGGACTCCAGGTAGTAGCACCCTGCTGCTACCATTTCTTCATTATCACCATCACCTTCCTCATTCTCATAATTATCTGTTACTTTGCCATGATGCTTGATTATGCTTTATATATCACTTTCTCAAGTATTGACTTATTTGATGTCAACTCTAATTGAAAAATAAAAATTAAAAATATGTTGTTATTTCTCCTACCACTGTCTTTTCAGATAATTACAATGATTGTAATTTTCCACGTGAGGAAACTTAGGACCCAGCAAGTTAAGCAGCTTGTCCCCTCCCCCACATCGACCTTCGAGTCTAGAATGCTTTCCTTACAGAACCATAGAGGGAGGGGTTGGGGAAGGGGCGCGTGGCAGGTTCCTTAGATTGTTGCGAGTGGTCACCTGCTCATAACGACTCACTGAGAGCTGCATACCCCACCCCGGCCAGTTCTAGCTCATTAGCTCTTGGGTAGCACTGGGAAGTTTATATCTCAAACGTGTTTCTATCATATCTTGCTATTATTTTTCCTTATCGCTGGGGCTTCCTGGAAGAGGTGGCAGTGGACCCAGATGTGATTTTGACAAGTTGAGATGGAGCGACGGTGTTACAGACGGCGGTAGCAGTGTGGGCAGAGTCACAGAGGCCGAAAGTCCTGAGGAGGGGCTTTGGGGCCAAGCTGGGCAGCCTGCTTGAGCGGCTGCTTCGGGGACGAGAGCACGGACACTGGACGCTGAACTGGAAAGGCGTGTTAGAACCACAGAGCTGGCAGCTTCCAGTGGAACAGCTCAGAGGTTACGTGTTTTAGACACAGGAGCCTGCCGCTGTTTTAGAGGTGGAAGGTCCCTCGGACAGAGCTTCTCTCATCTTTAGGAAGAATCACCTGCCAGCACGAGTTGGCCCAGAGAAGTGGAGGGAAGGGGCTGGGCGCGTGAGCAGGGTCCGCTCCCGTGCTGTGGCTGCAGGAAAGCCCGCGCTGGGTGCAGCTCCGGACGCCGTGGGTGCAGGAGGTGTGAGCGCAGGTGCGGCGCTGGCAGAGGCGGTGCCCTGATGCTCTCCGGGTGGACTCCCTCGCGGGTGATCCGTGAAGGAGTCTGCCTTGGGGAGAGGCTGCCTGTCACACTGCTGCGATCACATCTTCTGATGCTTTTCTTCCTCTGGGCTCCTGCCACCTTCTTGCTGAAAACCTGACGCTTGGGATGTTCGCTGGTCTAGGGGCGTCTCTCGCCCTGCACCTCTCCGACCTGCCTCGTTTCTCCTTTTCTGGATCAGTGTTTTTGGCTTTCCTGTTGTGGGGCCACCTCCTGACTCCAGGCCTTCTTCAGACTTCCTTACCATCGGAGGCATCCATGGAGCATTCACGATGCCATTACGTCAGATCTCCAAACTGGGCAGGAACGTGGAGAGCTGCTGAGACCCCATACGACCCGCGGGAGGTGACTGGACCGTGCGAGGCAGGGTCACCGACGCGCCCCCACCGAACGCGGCATCTCCTTAGCAACTCCGCTCGGTCATGGCCCAGGCCTTTGCCTCCCCTCTTCCCTCGGACCCTTCCTGCCCGTCGCTCGGAGTTCCGGCCCCTCCACTAGCCTTCCCTCTGAACAGAGTTGCCTCGCTGGCGTGGCTTCTGAATTCCGACGACGACTTAGCAGCCATTCCAGTGACTTGAGGGGAAATGCTTTAGTCATCTAGTTAACCGGTGACTCTCTGTGGAATAACCCGGAAGCAAGTGGAGGGGCGTCTGTCTAGATAGACATTCTAGACATTCGGAGCTGTCTGGCTTCCGTCCCCTGAGGCGTGGGGTTGGGAGCTCAGTCCTCTTGCGGTCAGCTCCCCGACCTGGCATTTGTCAGGCAGGATCGGATGGA
>NW_011889005.1:226531-227452 GCF_000151845.1 Pteropus vampyrus
GCCTCGTGGCTCATCTTTGTGGTGGAAACTCCGCGGCCAGGGAAGAGAGCGTAGCAGCTCCCCCCACACCCATGCGGGGCGCGTCCAGGGCGAATTGTCATGCGAGCAGAAGGAAAAGCTGTTGATGGACTGAATGACAAGCCACAGTTCGTAAAGAAAAAACGGAAAGAGGCAGAGAATCGAGTGTGTGCAGTGTGTGCGTGTGTAGTGCACGTGCGTGTGTGTGCAGTGCACGTGCGTGTGTGTGCAGTGCGTGTGCATGTGTGTGCACGCACGTGCGTGTGTGTGCAGTGCGTGTGTGTGCAGTGCGTGCGTGTGTGTGTGCAGTGCGTGCGTGTGTGTGTGTGTGCACACACGTGCGTGCACATGTGCTGCCTACACATAAAATGCCTCTGGAAAGGGGCGGAGTGGCTGAGGACAGGACGTGAAGATTTTTCTCAGGCGTGCTTTTCTGGTCCTTTTGAATTTGGGGTCACATGTGACCAAAATCATGTAGTAACAGGATCCAAAGTTGAACCTCCGCGACCCCAAAGCTTGCCCTTCCCCCCTAGTCCCATACTGCTCCCCTGTCGGGCATCCCGGGGGACAGTGTGTTCACCGCGGTGAGAGACGAGGACCGGGATTTCCACGGGGACGTGCGTTTGGGCGCCCCGGGTGCTGCCGCCTGCTCACCGTGCTCCTTCTGTGCCCTCAGGGGAAGAAAGGCGAAGCCGGCGCCGCTGGAGTTGCTGGGTCGCCCGGGCCGCAGGTAAGCGCTGCCTTCAGCTTCCCTGTAGCAACGCTGCTTTCTCTGCGGAAGGAGGGGTCACAGGCACTTCCCAGGTTGGTTGGGGTCCCAGATGGCCACCGCATCGAAGCATCAGAGTGCTCAGGGCGTCCTCCGTCCTCCCTCCGTCTCCCCGCTCGTGTGCTGGGGGTGGC
>NW_011889005.1:231847-235108 GCF_000151845.1 Pteropus vampyrus
TCTATGCAGATCATTTCCTGCATCTTCACATTCTACGTGACTTTCTAAATCTACACCGACGGGAACGAGGTGGCTATTAGGAATAAATATTTGCCATGCATTTATTAATGATGATTATTTTGATGAGTTATTCACGCATCATTGTAATTACTAATCACAGTAAAGAGCTGTTTGGCTACTGACGAATTGGATCAAATATCATTTCATTAATAATTAGACCGGGTAATTAATAAGTAAAGTCATTACTCAGCTGTTTTCATTAGTAATAAAACAGTCATTATTTTGTTGCTAACGTTTAGATCTATTGACTAATTCGTCACTCAATGATTAGAGTAATTGGTTATTTAGAGATGTTTATTAATGACACAAAGAGGGGAGAGTGAAGTCACACTTGTGGAAGCTGCCCGTGTGGGGGGCTAGTTTACACCCCTTCACTAATTCAGGGGCCCCCGCCTTTCATGGTAGCTGGGGAGACCGAGGCGCTGAGAGGTGGCGCCCATCGCCCCAGTCCCTTCGGTGGTATGAGGTGACCCGGCACTTGACCCAGGCCACCTTAAACCAAAGCCGCATCGTCCCGTCTGTGCCTTCATTCCTACTAATGCAGTTTTGAACAGTCACATCGTTTTAGTCTGAGGTAACCTTCTGATTTGTCATCTGTGATTCAAATGCTGAAATAGCAGACAGGGAATTTTGTCCTCGGTCAGAAACCCTGTGAAGATCAAAGGCATAAGCTGCTACCTTAGCTCCCTGAAGAAATGAAGTGGCTGGTCTTCTTGGAAGTGGCACTTCATGACTCAGCACCAGCGTCTGGAGGGCGTCCTGTGGGCCCGGCCTGGGCTGGGCCGGGATTTGATAATGCTCCGTCAGCCGTGGTGCCTGCAGAAAATGAACCGAACCCCGCAGGAGGCCAGGCTTCGCGCTCCCAGTCCTGGGCGGAGTTGTTAAACCGTCCGCCTTGTACGTTGTTCAGAGTTTGGGGAGCAGGTCACTGAGACGGTTTGGTTTCCTGTAGAAAGAAGTGGACAGGGAATCTGGGGAAGCCCATTCACGTCACCAGCCACCTCGGGCATGTGTCCTGCCCATGCCTCGTTCCACCGTGGTCTCAGCTTTGTCCCCTGTGCAATAAGGGGGTTGTGTCTGATGGTCCCTAAGCTCGGGACCCCTCTCTGTATACGCTCTAATGCCGCCGTTACTGGGAGACAGGCCTGCCGTGGGGCCCAAGGAGGCACGGCGTGTAGTCGGGGGGCCATGTCCCCCGCTGACTCTACTGCACCTCATGGCCACAGAGCAGTCGCAAGTGCAGAGCCAGCACTGAGGGGCAGTCACGCACCTCCCCGTTCTCAGACGCGCTGCTCACTCGGGCTCATCCGTGTCAAACTCCCCCGCACGCTCCGCACAGCTGCGGGCCGCCCCGTCCTGTGCATCATCATTTGTTTAAAACGATAGTAAAAATGAGGACTGGGCAGTAGTGCAGGTCGGAGAAAGAGCAGGTGGGGCCAGGCGATGAGGTCCCCAGCACGGAGCACAGGCGGGGTGGCCGTCCCTGTTCTCCAGGGAGTGACAGCAAGCAGGTGGGCACTCCAGTCTGGCTCCCCCTGAGCTGCGGCCCCCCAGGCCACCGGCTTTAGTGCCCACCTGCCCCTGGACACCTCCGTCGCCACGCCCAGATCGCGTGCTGGCAGCCTCGCTGTCCGGCCCACCCCGGAGACATTGCGAGCTGTGCTTCCAAACCGGTTCCCGCCGCCGCTGCCCACAGCGTGCGTGCGTGCGTGCTGGGCGCGCAGTGGGGTCAGGAGGGCGCGTGGAGCGAGGGGACAGAACACCAGTCATGAGGCACGGCCTTCTGAACAGTCTGCGTTCACCAAGGCATTTTGATGACAGTAGTGAAAAATAGAATGTGTTTTGCATTTGTCTTATTACTTTGCTTTCCAGCAAGCTAAGCTTGTGGGTTTTGTTTTTTTTTTAAACTTTACCAGCAGCTCCGTCAAATCACCTTAAGCTACAGTTTTGTTCTGTTCTGCGTTTTTCCCCCAGAACTCTTTGTTTGCTACCTTGAAAAATACAATTCCTTTTTTCATTTAAAATGTTGAAGTCATTTTCATTCAGCGAATCTTCACCGAATGCCAGACACTGAGCTGGATGCTGTAAATATCAGTATATGCTCAGGCTTGCAATGGCGGGGATCTGGCCAGAAATAGGGCACCCCGACACGTTCGGGGACTCAGTGGTTCCGAACCAGGTGATACACGGTTTATCGTATGTCCTGCCCGGCACCCTGGGTCGGCTCCCTACCCGACGGGCACAGAGGTGCGTTCGAGGCAGCGCTGTGATGTGGCTCTCTGCCCTTCTCAAATGCACCCTTCCCGACACGCCTGCACACCCCCCTTCCCTGAGCAGGCACAGCCTTCTGCTCGCCTTCCACGTGTTGGCGCATTTGTTCAGTGAGTCAGCGAATCGTCGATTTGGCAAATGTTAAGTGCCCGCCATGTGCCAGCCTCAGCCCCGGGACGTGGCATCCAGGCGGCCCCCACCCGTGCCTGGGGGAGACGCAGGGAGAGCTGAGTTCTGGGAGAGGGGTCCGTGGCCTCTCGGGGCCCAGAGGGTCATCCCCACGCTGACGGGAGAGTCAAGGTCGACTGTACTGGCAGAATAAGTCGCAGCGCCTTGTGCCCTGACGAGAGCAGGGAGGGAGACACAGCGTTTGTTTCTGTTATCATCAGACGCTCCCTTGAGCGTTCACGTGTGATCGTGACTATTCTGAGAAAAACGAACGCTTATCCCATTTTAAATGTAGAGACTGAGCTCGGGATTTAATTGGTTTCGGCCGTAACTGACGAGTCAGCACCGCAGCCTCCGAGTGTAAGAAGCCCCAGGGCAGCTGGCATCCTATGGGGTGCTTCGTGTGCCTCTTTTTGAAGATGAAAAATTTCACCTGCCAGAATGTTTTAGGATAAATGTGTACACGTGTGACGTCGTAGGAGGTGGCTCCTGTGTCCTGGCAGCCTTTTAGGGAAAATGGAAATCTGTGTCCAGTTGGTCGAGTGTTTGCATCAGGCAGTGCTGCCGGATGCTGTGTTTGGATGGACAGAAGTCACTTGCGTTGGTGGGAACGCAGCCAGGTGAGGGGCTGGCCCAGAAGGCTGGGTGGGCTTTTAGGCCTGGACCTCTTTGTAGAAGCTGGCTGAGGGGCAGGCCATTACGGTTCTGCCCCGGGAGCCACAGTCTGAGGGGAGGGCTCGCAGATTATAAACAGCTTCCCCC
>NW_011889005.1:236345-244828 GCF_000151845.1 Pteropus vampyrus
CGTCTGCTCATTGTCCCCACTCCCCATGAAGGCCTCTGTGGGGCCACCAATACCCTGTCATGTCCTGACACCTTGTTTTCCATCCAAGGCTCCTGCGCTTCCCGACTCACCTTCGCTTCTCACTCATGAACATGCTGCACGTTTGTGACAGATGAGACGTGTGCCTCAGCCTGATCTCCTGAGGCCTCCTTGGGGACTGGAGCGTTCTCACACACAGGCTGGGACAGGACGGAGGTGGCCGTGTAGCTGGGACAGTTGGGGTGCAGTGCACAAGGCTTCTCCCGCAGCTCCTTTCCCTGGAAAGCAGGGCAGAGTGCTCCGACCCCATCAGGCAGGCACGCCCGTGGCCCGGGGAACACCGTGCACAGCTGAACTTTGGAGACGAGACTCACGATGCCCGTCTGGGCCTCGCTGGGAGTCACTGGGGACCTTGACATGGCCCGTGTGGGCCCCGTTGTCGGCGCGTTCTCCTCCATCCAGGGTCAACATGCGGCATGCCCAGACCCTGTGCCTCTCCAGTTGTCACCCTCTGAGGGTGACACCTGTTGGCAGTTCGTCCACCTTAGAGATTGAGACCGTCATAGACTGCAAACCCGAACACCTGAATTGTCCACAGATACGCTTTATGTGGTTGCGCAGCTGTTTTTTGTTGTGTTGTTTAATTCTCAAAATAGTTGCCAAGTTGGATTTTTTTAGATGGAAGAATATGCCTGAAAATGTAGATTTCCCAGTTACCTCTGGGAAGTGTCAGCAGCTTGAGCTTTCCGGGGTGTCCTGGTCCCCTCAGGCACTGCTCCTGTCCCACGGCTGCCCGAGGCTGTGCCAGAAGCATCGCGCGTCACCAGAACGAGGCCTACTCTGCACGAGGTGTCTGGTCACCTGGAGGAGGCTGGTCACAGCCTTCCGGGAAGTGACCGTCAGAACCTTGCGAGGCCAAGCGGCCACTTCAGGCAGAGCTTCTGTCACCGCCATGGGTCTCTGCGTGGCTGTCAGGGTCCAGAGAGCACCGGAGGGCAGTCGCGTCCTGACTGCTGTCCCCCTCCATGGGTTCCTTACTTGGCTTTGCATTGGAAAGGAGGCTGGAGGTCACTGGCTTGTCCCCTTTGTGTGGCCCCCACCGGAAGCAGTTTCCAGACTCCTGAAAAACTGGTGCCGCGTGCTCCCAGCTTCTCCCGCTGGTCGTAAGTGGGCGCTGCACTTAGGTTTAATTGCCCCGTGGGATTGTGCTCTCCCCGCTGAGCCTGCAGCCGCAGACCGGAGGATAGTTATTAGCCCCTGACTGTGAGCATAGCAACCAGCCAGGTGCTGCGGGCCCTGGAGGGGGACCCTGACATCTTCCAGCCCCCGTGGAGCCCCAGGGTCTCGTCCCACTTAATACACACATGGCCTTCTAGGAAAGCGCTGTTCAGGGGGAGGGGGCCGCGGCAGGAGGGGGTGAGTCCCGTGTCCCCATCTGTGCAGACACTTCGCAGGGTGGAGTCGTAGGGTAGGTGGGGAAGGTGGGGGATCAGGGACACTGCACGTGCACTCCAGCTTTGTCTAGTATCGGTTCATTTTCCTCCAAGTTCCAGTTCTGTGTCTGTGAAATGGGCGGGACCCCCTCACGGGGTCAGCGTGAGCTGACGTGCAGAGTGGACGCTGAACAGGGGGGGCTGCTCTCCTCACCTTCTGCGTCTGTTTTCTGCTTCTTTCGTGGGTCCCTTGAATCCTGTGTTTGTCGTATTAGCTGCACTGATGGCAGTTAGGCCGGAGCACGGAGATGGTCAAGGCGGGCGAGTCTCAGACCAGGCGGCCCTCCAGAATTACCTGGGGAGTGTTTCCTAAGTCATCGACCCCTCGGACTTATCCCAAACCTGTATCTCAGAGACTAAACAAGGGGCCTGTGTGCCTGTATTTACTACGCGCTCTCCAGGTGATTCTGCAGGAGCCCGGCTGTCCAGGATACACTGGACATGATGGCTGTGTGACCTCAGGAGGGGCCCTGACACTGTCTGGGCCTCAGTTTCCATTATTGTCAGATAGGGAAGTTTCATTTCCGTTAGGTGAGGACTTGTGTCTGTCTACTGGAACAAGCAAACAGCAGCAGCCGCCTGCAGGGGTGTTTGCAAGACAAGAAGGAGGACGGGGAGGCAAGGTCAAGGGGATGAGCTGGCCAGGGGGCCAGCTCCCGGGAACAACCACTTTGTAACAGCGCAAGACACTCAGGGGCCACGGGCATCCCGGAAATGTGAGGAGGGAGGATGAGGAACTGCACCCAAATTGCTGGCGAGGAGCGTGCTGCCCGGGGTGGGCGGGGGCCTCGGGTGAGCTCTGGGTTTGAGGGTGCCGTGAGCACCTCTGAGGTCACCTTGAAGTAAAAGCAGATCTCCCAGACTCACCTGTAAGGGCAGGTCCTGTGTCACCGGCATGGCTGTTGCTTTGCCACGAGGGGTGAACAGAGCTAAGTGGGAGCAGCATGGGGGAGGGGACGGCTGAGTGACAGCAGAGGCGAGGCCAAGGCTTCCGTGGTGCCGTTCCCCCATCTTCACATTGTGGGGGACCGGCCCAGGCCACCGTCCAGCTCTGCCTGGCTCCTCAGTGCTCTAGCTCCAAGCAGGTATCTCCCAACAAAGGTAGATGGGGACCCCCCCAGACCCACCAGGACTGAGCGAGCTGCAGAGAAAGCGGGGTCCAGATCCCACCAAGAAGTCACATTCAGCGAACAGCCCCCTTCTGTGTCGATCGTCGACTCCCAGGGGCCCCGGAGGGAGAAAAGGGAACTGTCCGCACACGGGCAGCCTCTGGCATTTCCTAGAGTCTGTCGCCCTCTAGTGGCGCCATGGTGGTGGTGGTGTCTGCGTGCACAGCTTCCTGCTCAGTTATGGAGAGCCAGCCGGCTCTCCACATGTGGAGCCCTGGGGTTGTCGCTGGCTGAGATGCAGAGGACCATAATCCCACTGGCCTTGAGCATGGGGGAGGGTGGGTCCGTGCCTTCTGGGGAACTGGGGACAATTTCAGAGGTGGAGACGTCTGAGAACGGAGGAGGCGAGAGAGGGAGGGAGGGAGTCGTATCTGGGGAGAAAGCGGAGCAGACGGGGCTGGAGGTACAGAGGTGGTCTTCCCTGGCCACGGGCGGGGTGGGGGAGGAGCGAGGTCCTTCGCCTCGACTAATGTGACTAATGTTTGGGCGCTGCTGTTCCAGAAGACCTTTGAGAGATGGGCTAACCTGCTGACACACACACGCGCACACACACACACACACAAACGTGTATCCATTTTAGAGGCTCAGGTAGTTAAAGACACAGCAGAATAGACAGCGTAACAGTTATGTTCCCGTCACGCAAATGTGATACATGTTAACATTTTGTCAATTGCCTTCGGATCTTTTCTCTTTTGTTCTTGCTTAAAAAATAAGGCATCGCAAATAAAGCTGAAGCCCCACCCGTCACTGTCCCCTCCCCTCCTTTCCGGAAGGACAGCGCCACCAGGAGGCTGCTCCGTGCGTGTTTGTGACCTGCTCTGTGCTTCCCTTGCAGGGACCACCTGGCGTGCCGGGACCCCCTGGACCCAGAGGCCCCCCGGTAAGTCTGGCTTTGCTCCTCTTGCTGGGCCCTTCGAGGGCCGCTGCATGGCCTGTGGGAGCATCTTCGTGCCGCCACCTGTTTGCTGTTTGTCCAAGGCCAGAGCATGAACGAGGACGGCACCCGCAGCCACCCCGGGCCTCTGCGCTCTCTGGCCCGCGAGCCCCTTAGATGAGAAGTGTCGCTGGGTCACATAGCACGTTGCTTGGCTGCTCTAGGCACGTGGAAGAGGCGTGTTAGTCTGGGATTGTCCGTTCCAGCGCCTTTTAGGGGTTCGCGGTTTGCTCCGAGGCACCAGAGGGCCAGGGTAGGCCTCCCCCACTTCAGGGGCAGCTGGGCAGGTTCTGCCCTAGGCCGAGGGGCAGGGGCAGGGAGCCAGGCAGTCATTCCCCAGAGGGAGGGGTCCCCCTGGCCCACCAGGGAAGAGTGTGACGGTGGCCCCGACCGTAGCCTAGATAAGCCCTGGAAAGGCGGTGGGAGGAGGGACCTGTGAGGAGGTCACACTGACAGGGCTGCATGCCCCCTTTGCAGGGTTTGCCTGGAGAGATCGGCTTCCCCGGAAAGCCTGGGCCGCCCGGGCAGGCGGTGAGTGTCCTGGCGTCTGCCCCTCCTCTCTCCCCTGTCACTTATTGCTCCGTGTCCACTCAGCCGGGCCCTTCCAGCCAGGGCTGCCCCCCAGAGCGGGGGACTCCGTGCCCTTCCCTCCGTGTCATCAGGGACCGGCGTCCCCATGCTCAGCACGGCCTCTTCCTTCTGTGGTACCCTGCACCTGCTGTTTCCTGGGATGTGTCCCCACACGCCCTTGCTCTTGTCACCCAAAGGCACGTTCTGAAGTCCTTGGCTGTTTCAAGTGTGACTTCTTGTTTGTAAGGGATGCTGGCGGAGGGCGGCAGGAATGATGGGCGTGGGGACGTGGCAGAGCCCTTCCCGCGTCACTCTGACGTGTCTCCTCACTCCCGAAGTGGGGGGTGCTGGGCTCGGGGGCCTCCTGTTTCTTTTAGGTCCCGAGGGTGGGCTCAGCAGTGTGTCCACTCGCAGTGAGTGCGCGAAGCTGCCCTTTTGTCCTTTGTCCTGTGTCCTGTCGCTCTTCGGGGCGGGATAGTAGGTGTGTTCTGTGAGCCTGAGGCCACGTGGCCGTGACGGACCATCAGAGACCTGCCGGTGGCCCTCACGGAGGCCTCGGTTCCACTGGAAGGGACTAGTTGTCTCCGGCGGGGCCAGCGGGTGGGGAAGGCTGGGGGAACCTAGGGAGCCTAGAGCACCGGAGCGGGGTCCAGTCACAGGAGAAGGGGTGACAGGTGAGTCTGACTGTATAGCACACAGCGGTTGTGCCCCTGGTCAGTGGACTGTGGATCCGTCGGTGGCTGTATATCGAGACGGCTGGGAGACAGGGCGGCGGAGCGGGCGTGCGGCAGCCTGAGCAGTCAGATCCTGAAGGGCTCCGGGCGGAAACTGAGAGTCGTGATGTACCCCGTCGGGTGGACTGACCCCGGAACCCCTGGTCACCCGCAGTGTTACCAACAAGCATTTTGTCTGAAAGCTTAAGCACGCCTGATCCGAAGCTTAGTCTCATCCCATCTGTTGGGTTCGTCACAAAGACTGTGTTAGTGTGAACGTTCAGAGGGTGGGCGGGTGTTGAGGACAGGGGAGAAGGCAGTCCGAGCGTTTCTGGGTTGCGGGGGGTCATGGCCCCGAGGGTCCGAAGCACTGCCCTGGCTTTAGTGTCGTTGTCCATCAGAAGTGGGCTGCCCTGACCGTGACCCCAGACGCGCCCCGCCCCCACCCTTCTGGGCCTTGCCGCCCAGACCCCTGCTGGGGTGAGGGGACGCTCCTTCCCCTGGCCACCAGCCCAGGCCAGAGGCACAGGGCGATATGCGTCCTAAATGGGTGGCAGGGGCTCTCTGCACAGAATTACTGGGTTTATAAAAAAATCACAGCTTTGGAAGAGCACTCACATCTGCCGAAGCAGTAGCGTGTGAGCTGTCGTTTGCGGGGATGGGATTTCCCTGTGTCTGTCACGGGGAGGCTGTCGCTTCAGGCACAGAACAGCAGAAGAGAGGTGACTCTGGGGGAGTAGAAGGAGCAGAGGTGCAGCCGAGACGCTTGCATTTCAACCCGCGGGTCCCCGTTACTGGCCGTGGGACCTAGAGCGAGTCACTCAGCTCGTGTCCCGTCACGTGCAAACAGCTGCAGTGACACCGGTGCCATGTCCTAAGGATGGGGATGGAGAAGGCAGCTGGGACTGGACAGTGGGACACGGAGCCGGTCAGTGCCATCACTGGAGGAAGGGGCGGACTGGGTTCATGCCAAACCGGCAGGCTGACGTGTGCAGTTGTGAAGGGCGGTCGTGAGGGAGGGTGGCAGAGGGCAAGGAGAACGTGCTGGCGGAGAGGATGGGGGGCCGGGGCCGGGTGGCTCCACCTCCCAGGGGCCTTGTGGAGACGAGGTAGTAATGGGGCCAGGTTCAGCGGCCGTCCTGCCCCCTGCTGCCACCACGTGTGTCCAGGGTGCTGGAACCCAGGCCTCGTCCAGAGCGGGTGAGGGGAGAGCGCAGTCCCACAGAGACCCCGGAGCCGCGGGGAAGGCGGGGAGCCCGGCGCTGTGGCCGCCGGCTGCAAAGTCGGCTCCCAGCTGGGAGGACCAGGGCGCAGTGCTGCCCGCAACACGCCTTTCATTCCTGTCTGTTTTTCTCCCTCTTGGCCCAGGGCCCACCTGGGAAGGACGGGCCGTATGGACCCCCAGGCCTGCCAGGACCCAAGGTTGGTATCCTCGTGGGCTGCACAGGCTTGGGAGCCCAAAACATAGAAAAGCAGGCATTTCCGGTGGTCGGGGAGCTCTAAAATAAGTTGACTGCAAACCGTGGGTCAGGATGCAGCAGTGTTTGCGTTTGTAGAGGCGGGTGTGGGCAACGTCTCTTTCTTCTTGGGTAGCTGGGGAAGGGTTTGGGAGCCTTGACCTTTAAAATCAATCTGTTAGAAACGTGTTTATTTAATTCGCAAGGAGGAAAAAACTTTCAGAGACTCTTACATAATAAGAGACTTTAATTTTAGAAATATTCTGTTGAGGCTTATTATAGTAGAATCATTAAGCAAAGAATCAGAGATTAAAAATCAAATTTGGAGAGCATATTTCCAGTTTATACACTGCAGAGGAATAATTACACAACGAGAGAGCATGTGTTTTAACAAACGGACTTTATTCTTTTATAGCAGATGTTAAGTCCACGTACCCAGGCCAAGCGCCCTTGAAAGGAGCTTTTCAAATTACGGGAAAATTCGTCATCCTTTTCAATAAGCAGACTTAGAAACTCAATTGTTAATGACGAAATGCAGACTGCATGTGGATTTAACTTAATTTCATGCAAACGTTCTTCATCCTTCTCCCTTATCTTTCCAGACAAAGGGTTAGGGCTGACCAAGTCCTCTGCATTCGAAAGACATTTGTGGAACATCTTCCATGCTCAAATCTCTCAGTGGAGAAGAGCACCATTTCTACTCAGTTATGTTTTTATAAAATAAATCAAAGGTAGCATCATCAAACACGGAGCCTCGGAGGCGGTATGGGCTGCTGATTTGGTCACCGTGGTCACGCGGAATGACAGGCGCCCAGGCTGCCCAAGGCCACACGGTCCTCCCTTCCATCCTGTGCTCCTGCTGACCTGACTCTGCGTTCCTTACAGGGAGAGCCAGGAGGCAGAGGGGACGACGGGCTGCCCGGGAAGCCTGGCCTTCGGGTAGGGACCCGCCTCCTCCCCATCGCGTGTCTTTGCGGGGGGTATGTTTGGGGCAGTGTGTTTGCCCCAGCTGCGGGGTGGTCAGTGTCAGCTGGGGTCCGGCAGGGGACAAGCGGGGTCCTTGGAAAGGGGCTGCCTGAAAAGGTGAGAGGCCCCAACAGGGAAAGTGACACATCATGGGAATGGCAGCGCTGCAGAGTCACAGCACCTCTGGGACAGGGGAGCAAGGGGGCGCGTGGGCTTCTGAATGGAGGAGGGGCCCGTCCCCCTCCCTCTCCAGCTCCCCCTTTCTCTCCCTTCTTCCCCCCAACCCATGTTCCCCCCTCATCCCTTCCTTGGAGCTTCGCCCTCTCGCCACTGTCCCTAAGGCTGGCGGGCTCCTGTAGAAATCCTGAAGGCAAGGACCAGCTGCCTCCGTCTGCGGAGTCAGCCCCCTGGGGCTCCCTGCGGGGACAGTGTCACAAGGTCCCTGACGGGGAGGTGGAGACCACGACACATGCAGCTTGGAGGGGGCCCCTCCTGTGGCTGTGGGGACCCCAAGCGCTAGCTTTGGGTGGCTGCCCCTGGGTGCCCTGGCTCCGTCCAGGAAGCTCTGCTTCACTGCGGCTCTCCTGGTGGGCTGCAGGGTCTCTTCCTGTCGCGAGGCCCTGAGCTCGATGTCTCAGATGTGGCCATGGCTCAGAGTGCAGAGACAGAAGAGAGCGCTGGACCGTGCGCGCGTGCATGTGTGTGTGTGATTTATGTGTGTGTGTGATTGTGTGGTGTGTGTGTGTGATGTGTGTGCGTGTGTGATTTGTGTGTGTGATTTGTGTGCGCGTGTGTGCGTGTATGTGATTTATGTGTGTGTGTGAGATATATGTGTGTGATTTGTGTGTGTGCGTGTCTGTCTGGGTGTGTGATTTATGTGTTTGTGTGATTTGTGTGTGTGCGTGTGTGTCTAGGTGTGTGATTTATGTGTGTGTCTGGGTGTGTGATTTATGTGTGTGTGTGATTGTGTGTGTGATGTGTGTGTGTGATTTGTGTGTGTGATTTGTGTGCGCATGTGTGCGTGTGTGTGATTTATGTGTGCGTGATTTATGTGTGTGCGTGTGTGTCTGGGTGTGTGATTTATGTGTGTGTCTGGGTGTGTGATTTATGTGTGTGTGTGTGTATGTCTGGGTGCATGATTTGTGTGTGTGTGTGTCTGGGTG
>NW_011889005.1:245641-248951 GCF_000151845.1 Pteropus vampyrus
GCGTGTCCCCATGCCCTGCAGGAGGCCTCCTGCTCCCTGGTCCTAGGACTCGGCCCTCACGCCCCTGCATCAGCGCACAGCGAGCCCTCCCCCTGCCACTTCCAAGCTCAGCGGTTCTCCATGTTTTAAGAATCAATGTTTGTGTTTTCAGAAAATATTTATTATGATCCGCAAGCCATCAGCCTGTAATAATACCTCATTGGCTGTGTTTTGTGCCCGCGTTTGTGGAGGTGGCCGTGTGGGGTGAAGCTCATGGTCTCGTAGGAGCCAAGGCCTCCTTTCCGTGTTTGACTGACCGGTTGAAGTGCTGTCACTTTCCAGAAAGGACTTCAGGCGCCGGCACAGGCTTGCTGTTCTTTCCAGTCCCGACTCCATCGGTTCTCTGGAGGCGACTATGCCCCTTGGCCGCGTGCTCCCGCGTTTGGGGACGGGGGTGCTGGCCGGGCTTGCCCTGCCATCGTTTGTGTCCCCACCGGTGGCATTCGGAAGCCATCGCCGCGTCCCCTGCACAGGGTTCTGCAGACGCAGCGGTCTGCCGTGAGGAGTACCGAGAGGAAATTGGGGGGCCCTCAGGGATTTCTTTAGTCTGCCAGTGGACATGCCGTCTGTCTGTCTCTGGCGACCGCTGGTGGCTGCGAGACCCCCACAGAGAAGTCGCTGTGGCTCGCGTCATCTTTATGCAGTTTCCAGCGCTGCGTGTGTAAAACATTTCTCTGGAAAATTCAAAGCCAAGAACTTCTGCAGCTATGAATTTCTGATGCATTGACAACGTACTTTCGTCTGGAAGAACTGGCCCGGGGTCTCGTTACTTCGTTTTGACGAAACGCCAGCTGAAGATGCACTTCTGCCGAGGAGAGTGTGGCCGCTCTGCGAGGCGGGTTGTGGGTCCACTTGGAGGACAGAGCTGCTTTCCGGGCCAGGCGCATCGGCCTTGAGAGGTCAGGCTGCTGCCCAGTGCTCCGTCCACCGCGCCTCCGGCCAGGGGTCACAGCACGCATTCAGGAGGCTCTCGGGACACCTTCTAACCAAACAGCCCCTCGGTGCCCAAGCCAGCGGTTCCCACTGCCAAGGTGCTGCCATGCCAGCAGGCGTCAAGTGGCCATTCGAGTGGCAGGTGCTTGCCCAGCTCCGGTTAGGGCGGTTCTTCCTAACTGCGCCTGGACACCCTGGGGACTGATGGCAGAAGGAGGGCGTCTGGCGCTGCAGCGAGTGCTGACTTCAGACGCCAGTCCGCCCGGCGGCACCAGAGTGTGTGCCTAGCTGCTTACGTAGCGCTTCGGTTATTTACTTTCTGACTCTATTTTTCGTCTTCCTCTCTGGTGAGCGGTGGTGGCACTGGCCTTCACTGCCAACTGAGTCGGTATAGCTGCAGGGAAAGCCCTATGTGTACGTGTACGTGCTCATTCACTTGTTCGTTCGTTCGTTCGTTCGTTCATTCATTCATGTGCACGCCTTTTCTCATGGAATCTACACAGAGGTTTTGCTAACTAGCATGATGGATGTTAGAAATTAATTCTCATTCAAGAAGTTGGTGATTATCAAGACACATCGCTGGCCAGAAACTGCACCCCTACCCCCACCACACCCCTCTTTGCGTCAGTGATTTATTTGTAGGGACCCAGTAAGCCCAGCAGCCATGGGGTCGGAGAACAGGCCACTCTGGCCCTGTGCCCCCACTTCAGCCTGTCTATGGAACGCTGGTCAGGCCCCTCCTGGCTGAGCACAAGGCTTCGACCAGCCTCCCGGAACCAAGACAGCCCTGCCTGGCGCTTGCTTTCCAGGGTCCATTTGGACTTTACCAGCACTGACCCAAGACCGGCCTTTGTCGTGGCACGCCGTGGGGGAGGGGAAAGCCAGCTCTTACTGCCTGCCGACTGGCTGCCTGTGCTCACAGGGTCTGAAGGACCTCCGCGGCCAGGGGTCAGCTGGGACATGTTCTCAGCGGCTTCTCTTTTGTCACTGGACCGAGCTGGGGTCTGGGTGTCCGCAAAGTGCAGTTAAGCCCAGGGCCGTGGTGGGCGTAGGAGTCCTGGGTTTTGGCCTCTCACTGTTCCGAGTTGTAAGCATTTGGATTCAGGACAAGAGGATCCAACCTGTAGACTCTGTCCAGGGCAGTTCTAGAAGTTCTTTCCTTTGGGGGAAGCAGAGCACAATGTGAAGGACTGTGGAGCCCCTTCTCCAGAAACGTGAGACCCTTGCTTTCCACGGCCTGTGGCTCATGTGCCCCGTGTTTGAGAATCAGGGGCTGTGGCTGGCAGGGGCTGCAAGTGTGTGGGGACACCTGGGGATCGGCGGCCATCTCTGCAAGTGTGAGCAGAAGGTAATGGGGTATCTCTTACTCTCTGTAGGGTGACGTGGGGGAGCAGGGCCTGGCAGGCCGACCTGGAGACAAGGTCTGTATGTTCGTACCATCACTCATCCATTGTTTTCACTCCATGCTTCATTCACTCATTCACTCATTCATTCATTCGTACACATCAGGCCTGTGTCAGTTGCCTTCTGGGGGCTCAGTAAATTCATTCCTGAGCTTTTTTGTATGGTAACTATTAGCATGTCCTGAGCATCTGTCACTGTGTTGGGCACGGGTCACAACCATGAACCACGAGCCATTGAGCAGGTGCAGTGAGAGTTGACGTGCAGGTGAGGGTCGGGGGGCACAGGAGGCCCCCCTTGCTGAGACTTGGGGAGTGCCAGGAAGGGTGTCCAGGAGGCGAGATTGTGTGAGCCCCGAAGGGTAAGGGGCAGACACGAGAGGCCAGGCGGGTCCTGGGAGTGGGGACACCCCCGTGCGCGCCCCCTGGACCCCCCCTTCAACACTGCTGTGTGTTCCGCGCCACCTCCACTAAGCCGGACTCTCTGGGGGGCTGGGGAGCAGGAAGTAGGGAGTAGGCATCCCATGGCCTGGCCGGGGACAGCCTCCTTGGGGTGCGCTGACAGACAGGTTGTGTTGTCTCCACAGGGGCAGGCGGGGCTCCCGGGCGCCCCAGGATTCCCGGGCCTGCGTGGGGAGAGAGGAGAGCGGGTGAGTGGTGGCCGCGCCTCCCACTGAGGCCCCTGTGCCCGTGGGAAGCAGCCCCTTTGGAGCCTAGTCCCTTGGGGGTGGGTGGGATTTGGGCCTGGGTTCGAGGGTGTTTCCCCAGAGTTCAAGGAAGAGAATGGAGGTGGGGGGTGGAGCAGGCTGCTGTGGTCTGTGAGCTGGGGCGAGAGGGCGGTGGCCGAGAGATCTTGGGGGGGCGTCTTCAGATGGACATGACGGGAAGGGGGGGCGGCATCTGTTGGTGCCAAGTGGAGAATCAGGTGCTTCAGCTTA
>NW_011889005.1:250621-252372 GCF_000151845.1 Pteropus vampyrus
GTGTCTGTCTGTGTCGCAGGTGCTTAAGCCAGCGCCTGGCACTGAGCACTGCGCAGCCGCGGACCAAGGGACGGCACACAGAGTAGTCATCGCTGCTCACCATCGCCCGAGCGTTTCCGAGCGGCCTCGGCCCTCTCTCAGCCGGCGCCGTGCCTCCCCTGTCCTCCAGTCACCTCATGTGGGATGCCTGCAGCAGACCCAGCCCTGGGCTGCTGGCAGCACACTGGCCAGAGGCACCAGCTCTGTCGCCATGGTGGCACAGGTGAAACGGCAGGTCTTAGACCAGGTTCTTGCGCTGTGGTCCCTGCTGCGTGGAGCAGCCGTGACCTCCTTTCCTGAGGACACACGTGACGGTGGCTTTCCCCCTTGTCGGGTCCTGCTGACAAGGCTCTTACTCAGTCCCATGTGATGCTGTGAGCTGCGTGTACTATTATCATCATTTTGTAAAGAGGAAAACAAGCCCAAAGAGGTAAAATGATGCATAAGACAGTAGAGTTAGGCTTCAAGCTTAGGAGGTTCGACTCCTAAGCCTGTGTTGCTTACGGGGTGAGTATTGTCCCCTCAGGCCCCCGAGAACAGCCTGTTCCCTTCAGTGCGGGACGGACAGGGCACAGAGCCAGGATGTTCGCTGCAGCACTGCCCGCGGGCGTGAGGTGATGCAGACAGCCTGCGGCCGCACAAAGCAGCGTAGCTACTTCTCAGACATGAGGCTGTCATATATCCGAACTATTTTATAAATTGGAATCTGTCTGTCTGTCTGTCTATATCTACCTATATCTCTATCATCTGTTTGTCTATCATCTATCTTATCCATCCATCCATCATCCGTCCGTCTATCCGTCCGTCCATCCAGCTGTCCATCCATCCATCCATCTATCTAGGTGGCTGGAGGGTAGGTGGCTCTGCTGTCTGGGTACAGGTGTCCCAGGAGAGGCAGTCAGCAGAAAGACTGCTGGTCATGCTTCTCTCTTTCCTCTGTCCAGGGCGAAGCCGGCCCAGTGGGCCCGCCTGGAGCACCCGGAACCGTAAGTTACTCTGCTTCTAACCCTTCCTCCTTTGAATTCTGAGCACACCGGGAGGCCCCACTGCCCACAAACGTGCCATTTAGTCATAAACATCTCTTTAATAGTTGGCCAGCAGCCCATGGCTATTCCTCGGCTTTATAACCCCCAAGCACATAGCCCCTCTGGGAACATTTTGTGCTGTCAGCTTACTGTATCCAGCGAACTCATCGCTGCTTATCGAAACACTGGCTAGACCCAGAGGACACGTGCCTACCCATTATGCTGGGGACACTGAGGCCCAGGGCCGAGATGCAGTCCAGGGTAAGACTGCGTGCAGACATACAGCCGTGAGCCTTGATACCAGGCAGTGAGCAGTGACCGAGAACGTAGGCTTCAGAGCCCCACGAAAGTGAGTTTGAGTCCCCGCTCTGCCACTCAGCAGCACTGTGGTCTCAGAGGTATTACTTAATTTCGAAAAGACTTGGTTTTCTCAACTTTCAAGGTACAAATTGTACCCAAGTATCTTGTATACACTTGCAGTAAAAGCTAACTCAAGCGATACAAGCGCATAGCAGCATTTCTGGAGCATTAGCGATACTAAATATAAAACCACTGCGTATAAATAGGGGAGCATTTTTTGGATTATTTATTTTCTTTTTCATCTCAGTTTTTCTTCTCAGCCTTGACGTTCTGTGCTTTGATCAGTTGTTTTCAGGGTGGTTGAGCATGGCTTCCGGTGCTGGCTCT
>NW_011889005.1:252422-255087 GCF_000151845.1 Pteropus vampyrus
CAGGTGTCCCAGGAGAGGCAGTCAGCAGAAAGACTGCTGGTCATGCTTCTCTCTTTCCTCTGTCCAGGGCGAAGCCGGCCCAGTGGGCCCGCCTGGAGCACCCGGAACCGTAAGTTACTCTGCTTCTAACCCTTCCTCCTTTGAATTCTGAGCACACCGGGAGGCCCCACTGCCCACAAACGTGCCATTTAGTCATAAACATCTCTTTAATAGTTGGCCAGCAGCCCATGGCTATTCCTCGGCTTTATAACCCCCAAGCACATAGCCCCTCTGGGAACATTTTGTGCTGTCAGCTTACTGTATCCAGCGAACTCATCGCTGCTTATCGAAACACTGGCTAGACCCAGAGGACACGTGCCTACCCATTATGCTGGGGACACTGAGGCCCAGGGCCGAGATGCAGTCCAGGGTAAGACTGCGTGCAGACATACAGCCGTGAGCCTTGATACCAGGCAGTGAGCGGTGACCGAGAACGTAGGCTTCAGAGCCCCACGAAAGTGAGTTTGAGTCCCCGCTCTGCCACTCAGCAGCACTGTGGTCTCAGAGGTATTACTTAATTTCGAAAAGACTTGGTTTTCTCAACTTTCAAGGTACAAATTGTACCCAAGTATCTTGTACACTTGCAGTAAAAGCTAACTCAAGCGATACAAGCGCATAGCAGCATTTCTGGAGCATTAGCGATACTAAATATAAAACCACTGCGTATAAATAGGGGAGCATTTTTTGGATTATTTATTTTCTTTTTCATCTCAGTTTTTCTTCTCAGCCTTGACGTTCTGTGCTTTGATCAGTTGTTTTCAGGGTGGTTGAGCATGGCTTCCGGTGCTGGCTCTCGCTGGGGACTAGGGATTGGTCATTCCAAAGCAGGGAACGGCCACGGTGTGGAGGCCAGCAGAGGAGGGAGCCTGGACACACGCTGTGACAACAACTCTCACTCTGATTTTCATTCAGTCATTGTTCCGCAGCTCAGTCTCCTCCCCGTGCCTGTCAAAATGGGACTTAGCCGTCCTACAAGGATGTCAGAAGAATCTCAGAAGCAACTTTAGAGTCAGAACTGGCCACATAACTTCCGTTTAAGGCCGATGACATCCGCTGCAGGCAGGCGGGCACCTCTGCTTGGTGGGAGGGCAGGTTGATGACACTCATTTGGGAAGCAACTCGGTGTCAATATATCTAAAAGTGTCTACCTGTTAGCTTAGAAATCCCGCTTCTGGGCATCTACCCCAGAGTAGTAATTTGCATGATGTGCATTTAACAAAGCATCGACAAGGGTGTACACCGAAGTTGCTTACAATGAAAAGTTACAGGCAGCCTACGTGACCACAAGCATAGAATTAGGTAAGCCACAGACTGTCCATGTCGTGGAATCCTGCTTTATAAAAATACACACACACTCACACACACGCACTATGTATATGGCCTTGAAAAGATACCCACACTCAAGAAAACTAAGTGGAATAACCAGCTTGTAAGTCGCGTGTGTGCAAGGGTGAAGGACATGGGCCGCTGCGCGTGGCCGGTTCCTGCCCCAGAATCCCCTCGCTGCACGGACGTCGCTAAGCAGCCCCTCTGCCCTCCGATTTTCTGATCCATAAAGCAGGACAAAAACAGATCCTCTGCCTCTAAGAGTTCCTGTGAAGAACACATGCGTTAGTACCTATAAACAACCCTAAATAACAGTGCGTTTGCTGTTACTCTTTGTATAACCCTTGCGCAAAGTCATTTATTTCTATACATTCATAAGCGTGTGGAAACATGTAGAAAAGAGCCCTAAGTTTGTTAAACCAGAAACTGGTTTCTTCCGGGGAGAGAGTGGGACCGAGGCCGTGGAGGACGAGGTGTGAGCCATTTCATTCTCCTCCCGTTCTGAATTCATCGTCTCGGGCCTGGAACCCACGATGTCCGTTTGTCCCTGTTTCGTTTTGCTTTTCTGAGCACCTGCTGGGGCCAGGCGTCCGTAAGGCTGGACCCGATGGAGTTTCCAGCTTCGTCAGGGAGATGAGCTCCAGTCATGTACGGCTCAGATGAGTGTACATTACGGATCACAGTGAACGCTGTCGAGAAGATGAGCAGGGTGCGTTAGGGAGGAGGACAAGGAGGCCTGAGTTGTATCTGAGTGGCTGGTGGAGCGGGGAGCGGGCCGTAGGCAGGTGAAGGGAAGGGGGGAGCAAGTTCGGGGGCTGCGGAAGACCTCACCCCGGGAGGCGTCTAATGCAGCTGGGCCCGGGCGAGCCGGAGGGCCCCATGGGCCAGTGCAGGGGTCTCTGTGTGCCGAGATAGAGTTCACGTGAGTTGGGCTCTCTGTGCCCAGAGCCCCCTCGTCCTGGTTTCCTTGTCACCTGCGTCATTGCCAGAGACCCTGATAGTGAAACGGAGACACTGACGGCCCCAGCGTCCTGGGCACAGCTCTAGGACAGGCATGGGTTCCCACCCCCCGTACCCCGAGGGGAGAACGACTCATCCCCATTTTACAGATGAGGATGCACAAGCTGACAGCTTTCCGAGGTCACACAGTTTTTAGGCGGGGATGACAGGGCTTGAGCTCAGGACGTGTGACTCCGGGGTTCCCACATCTAACCTCTGCTTTCCTGTCGTAATCAGTGCTCAGGGACTTCAAAGCAATACGCGACTCTAATTGTCAAAACTAGTGATCTGCAAAGGAGAG
>NW_011889005.1:256642-258575 GCF_000151845.1 Pteropus vampyrus
TGAGCCCCTCAAGCCTGAGACAGTCTGCACATCCAGCCTCCTCTTAAAGGAACTGCTCCATAAAAGATGATTTCCAAGGTGTCTCAGTGGGAGGCACGTGAGTGGGAGCTGGGGCCTGCTGGGCTCCCCCCTCCAAGTCCCACGGATGACACCTGCCTATAGGGTCTGAGCTTTGCAGGAACCAGGAAGCCACTCTCAGATGCAAAGCAAGGAAATTGAGCCTATAAAAAATACACACACACACACACACACACACATTATAGATTATTGCATGATTGCTCCGGGCCAGCCTCGTCACCATGGTAACTGTGTCTGTATCGATGGTTTTGAAAAGTGTTCTGTGGACCTCTCCCTGCTCTCCTCAGGCGTGTACTGTCTGGGTCTCTGCACACAGGGAGGGGGCGCGAAGTGTGTAGCATGATTAGAGAGGGACGAGAAAGGGCGGGGAGGGCCTGGAGGAAGTGCCTGACTATGGGGTGAGGAGCTCCTGGGGTGCGCTGGTGACCGCCCTGGGAGGCCTCCAGGCGGCATGGTGGTGGTTGGTGGTTTGTGGAGAGCTCAGCTCGGCCGTAGGATGCTGTGCAGGTCTGGAGATGTCAGGTAGAGAGGACACACTCAGCTGCAGGAAGGAGGGACAGGCGGCCTCGGCCTGGGGGAAGTTACGGCTGAGAACTCAAGCCGGCTTTGTAAGCTGCTGGCCAGCAGGTGTTTCAGAAGCCGCCATCCCCAAGGCTCCGGGCAGCCTGGTTCCACCACCGCTCTGCCTGCAAAGGTGTCTTTCAGGGCTCCCAGCCGGTGCCAAGTTTGCAGGACCTACTGAGCCCACGGGGGAGCCTGACCTGGCCGACATGGCCAGCGGGGCAGTCGGAGGGGAGAGGGACCAGCCAGGTGTCTGCATTCAGCAATGGGTGAGGAGTGTGCAGTGTGCCCGGCTGGCAGGTACTGCTTCTGACTCCGAGGCCTGGCACGGAACCTGGCTGGAGCGTTTGCCTGTGCGTCCCCAGGGTCCCTCCTCTGGCCTGACCACTCGTGGGTCCTGAGCCTGTCTTCCTGCTATCTTTAGTCCCTTGCAGGCTTCTGAGTTCATCACCTGAACTGACCCTGTAAGCCCTCTGTTTTTAAAAGCATGTTGCTGGTAACTTCAGGACCAAAGTGTTTCATGGGTTCCCAGCATGGGAAGTTTTTTAGGAGGAAACCATGCTAGGATTGAAGGTGTCATCCCTGGTGGAGTTAGAGCGTGTTCTTCTGAGCTGGCCGCAAACGGCGATTCTAGAAGGAACGAACTCATGTCTGTGGGAGAGCTGGGTGCCGGCACCGCGAAGCGCTCCGCAGAGCAGCCTTCTGGAACCGGGCATGGTGTCCGGGCTGTGCCCGTGCCGCTCCCCTCAACGGATGATGCACAGCATGAGGAGCCTGGCCCGGGGCCCTGCAGATACTCACTGGGGGACAATGAGTAGCCTGGGCGAGGACAGCACGCAGGAGCCTCGGGGACAAGGTCCCCAAAATCTGCCCTGTGTGGTTGCAGAGAGCAGCGTGGAAGCCACACAGGGCCCCCGCCTGTCGCTGCTGCCTTCTCTGCCCACTAAAGGTTGACCAGCCCACCCCAGGCTCCCCAGCTCCCGTGTTTGGACCTGCCTTCCAGATGCTTCCAGGGTCCCCACTGCATTTTTCACATCGTTTTTCATTGGTGATCTACTGCTTGCCAGGCTCTGGGCTGGAGGGGCCAGGAATGAAAACACACAAATAAGTGTGAAAGTGCTGCCATAACCCACGCCACAAAGGAGAAATGACGCAGCCGTGCATGTCCCTAAGGGGGGGACTTGGCTTGGTTTGGGGTTCAGTTTCCCCAAGAAGCGATTCTTGACCTTAGACCTGAAGGATGAGTAAGAATGGATCAGAGTCCCAGTGGAGTGGGAGGGATGAGCCGCAGGAG
>NW_011889005.1:259726-262436 GCF_000151845.1 Pteropus vampyrus
AGGGTCCCAAGGGACAAGAAGGTGCACAGGGAGCGCCCGGCGCAGCTGGAAACCTTGTGAGTTCTTTCCTGCTCGCCTTCTGGGGGGAGTTGCCCCAAAGAACGGGAGGGGACCCTTGGCTCACAGCTCTGGGCTGATGGGGGAAGGGGCTGAGAAGGTGCAGCCCAAACTTGAGTGGCTGGCGAGTGCTGGGGGCCCTTTGAGCCCCAAAGACGGAGAGATCCCTTTCAGAGACCAGACCGAGCCTGGCAGGGCCTCGCCCACGTGTGTGCACTCCCAGCACGCAGATGCAGCTGGGAGGACACACAGACACGTCCCGTCACTCACACGCCCCCGGGCGCGCTTGTGCTGCTGCCGCCTGCCACCTCACACCCAGAGCCTCAGCAGGGCTGGTCCTTGTCCCGAGAGCTGACTGGAGCTCTGTCTCACGGCCACCTCCCTCGGCCTCCTGGAGCGGGTGCTGGTTAGAGGGGCAGCAGCAGGCAGTGTCCACTCGCTCCTGGCTGGAATGCGCTTGCTTGACCAGGCCGGCCGTGCCCGTGGCTGAGGGTCAGCCCAGGGCAGTCAGGGAAGGGGGCAGATGGCAGGCTCATCCCTGTTAGTGGGCACAACCCTGGGCCAATGCAGCCTGGAGGGGCGTGGAGGTCCAGCACAGGCAGGGAGGCCTGGAAGAAGCGTGAGGAACGCGTGGCTCCCAGGACTCTGAGAGTCGACCCACCTGGAAAATCCTCACCACACCTCCGCCCATAGAACCTTTGCCCAGCCATCAGTGTCAAGTTCACGTCCACTTCTTACAGGAAGCCTTCCCTGATTCCATAGTCAAAGCCACGATACCGACACGCACGCATGCACGCGTACGCACGCACGCTCACACCCCGGCCTCTGCCACCTCTGCCCCCTAAGGAACCTCCCAGAGCCCCTCTGCCCTCCTGCCCCCCGCCTCTGTGCCGGATCCCGCTCCTTTGAGGCTTGGCTGGTTGGGGTGCTGCGCACTCGAGTGAGAGGAGGTTCTTATCTCCTGCAAGTCACGGGGAGGGGAGCGGAAGGCAGGTTCGAGAGAGGCCGGGGTGTGCGGTCAGTACCACGGGCCTCTCTAAATGCCTGCTGCCTCCGAATAGGGTGCTCCTGGACCTGTAGGCCCCCCCGGTGCCAGCGGCCCCCCAGGAAGTGTGGTGAGTAGTCTGGGGGTGGCGTGGGGGCAGGGGCACCAACACTTGTGGATCTACAATGCGTGCCCACCGCATTAGCTTTTTTGTCCCCCTGAAAGGCAGGCGTGTAGGCATCCTCACTCTCGTCTTACAGATGGAGAAATTAATGTCCCAACAAAGGTCACCTAAAAAAGTAGCAACCTGAGGCTCTAGGTGGCTCCCCAGATCTCCTGGTGGTAAATGAAGGGGTCGTAACTGCACAAAGTCTGTGAAGGTCACTGATGTTGGAGTCAGCATCCGAGTTTGCCTTAGAAGACGCAAATGAACCTGAAGAAGTTGGGGGGGGCCCGACCACTGGGGTGCCGGACTTGAGTCACAGCTCTGCCCGCAGCTGGCTGTGCGGTTGAGGCCTGGGCTTTTCACCTTCGGTGGGGAGGGGCAGGCAGTGTGGACACGCCAAGGCTCTGCCTCCCTGTGCGAGCTCTAAGGCCGCCGTAGACGCTGATTTCAACTTGACGTTGTGCAGTAAGGGCCAGTGGCATCTAGTCAAGGGCAACAGAGCACCACCATGCTCCTAAAGGAGACGGAGTGAGCCCCGGCCGGTTGTCACCCTTACAGATGACACTCGTAGCGAGTTGAAGGGCAGATACCGGGCAGCACGCGTGCCGGGCCTTTGCTGAGCGCTTTGTGCGTGTTGCCCCGTTTAATCCTCACAGCCCTGGGAGGTGGGCACTATCGCCGCCCCTGCTTTACACGGGGAAACCGAGGCACGGAGAGGCTGCGTCGTGTCATTAGCGGTTGCTGTAGACGCTGTGCCATGTTGCCTGTGTCGTGTTGCCATCCCTCCTCAGTGCCTGCCACTGACTTGCAGGGGCCAGCGTTCCTGGCCCTGGCGGATTCTCTGGCCTTTAGAGGCCACAATGTCCAGCCGCGTGACACGTGGCCAGTGGGTCCACCAGAAGCAGCCTAGACTGACGGGTGTAGAAATGCCAGCTCCTCACCTGTTGGCGCTGTTCTGAGGGTGCGTCCTCACTGGCTCCCAGAGTCCCTGCAGGACAGACCCGTGTCACAGACCACCTGCCGTCCTCCCCTTCCTCACCTCCCTCACCTCCCTCCTCGCGTGTCTCTGGAACACGTGCACTTGGGCTCGTCTCCAAGCCACCTCTGGTGACTGCAGACACAGGCGGAGCAGGTCTCTGTGCCAAGCCTGTGTTCTCAGGCCGTCCTCGTCCTCCCCAGTGTCCCCTCCAAGCCAGGCGCTCAGAGTTGCAGCCCGGGGGTGGAGGGTGGGCGGAGCGTCAGGCAGCCCATGCCTGCGTGTCGTGTCGAGAGCTCTGGTGTGCAGGGACCTAGAGCAGAGCAGGGAGGGGACGGCGGAGAGGCCTCGGGGTGGGGACGCGTAGGGACAGCTGTAGTCGCTGACCTGGTCACCTTTCTCTGGGGGCCACAAGCCGTCTCCATCTTGATCCTGTCAATGACCTTTTCTTCTCCAGGGCCTCCCTGGCGTCAGAGGCCCCCCTGGGAAAGATGGGGAGCGCGGCGAGAAGGTAAGGAAGGCACAG
>NW_011889005.1:263441-267384 GCF_000151845.1 Pteropus vampyrus
AGAGGACCCAGATTAAGTGAGGGAGGAAAACCCTGGCCCATCGGCTCTGCCTCGATTATGCCACGCGGTCTGAAGGTTGGGCTTGATCTGGACATGTATCAGTAGGGCGCTGACACCCCGGAAGGGGTGACCGAGAAATTAGGGGTTTTCTGAGGACAGGAGCAGACAAGCAAATCAGTGCGCTGTTGGCACATCAGCCCCTAGGGGGAGCCAGACACCTCTCCTTGGCCGAGCGCAGTGCAGGCCGAGGGCCAGGGTGGTGCTGGAGGGAGTGAGTGCCCGCAGTGGCACAGACCCCTGCCAGCACACGGATGGCTCTCCCGCGTCCAGGGGCTGGCCTGCGGCTTGGGGAAGCAGACCCCGCCCTGGGCTTGGAGACACCCCCGCCCCTCGCCTCGCCCCGCCCCGCCCGTCCTTGGTGCCTCTCACCTCACCTCAGTTGGGCCAGGGACTGTTGGACACACCCAGGCGGCCACTTAGGACCAAGGGGACCGTGACTGGGAAAGGCAGTCTGTGTGGCACATGTGGTTCCACCCGGTGCCCACAGCCCACGGGTGCGTGGCTTTGTGGTCAAACACGGCGAGCCCTGGCCGGGGTAGGCAGGAAGCCCAGCTCCCTCCGCGGATCCCGCGAGCACGCACTGGTCGGTCTCCGTCTGTCTCTCTGTCTCTCCCCTCTCCGTCTGCCTCTGTCCCTCTCCCTCTCCACTCTGGAGCCTCGAGCTGTGTTTTCATTACGGAAGGCCTGTCACGTCAAGAGGATTAGGTTTTGTCTGCAGAGCAGCACAGGTTTGGGGGGCAAGCGTGTGGCAGGTTTCAAAGAAGGCCATCTCAGCTGAACGTAAAGCAGCCCTTTGGGGTGGGGCCGCCCAGGAAAGGAGGGACCAGCCTGGAGAGGTGCGAGCTCTGCCCTCGAGGGAGGTCAAGCAGACAAGGAGGACTGCCTGTAAGAGGCACATTGTTCGGTGTCCTGCCTTCGGTGGGAGGATGGACTGGCAAACCACTAGTGTCCTTTCCATCGCCACGTCCCCGTCGTATTCATTTGCTAAGGCCGCCCTAACGGAGGGTCACAGACTGGGGCTTTAAACAGCAGAAGCGTACTGCCCGCTCTCCTTGCCACGTCCGAGAGTCCCGGATCAGGCGCCAGCGGGGCCGACTTCCCGAGAGCCGTGAGGGTCACTCCCTGGCCTCTCTCCTTGGCTGGTTAACGGCTGTCTCTCCCCGCGTGCTCATGTAGCCTTTCCTCAGTGCATGTCTGTGCCAAACTTCCCCTTCATACGAGGCCACCGGTTCATATGGGATCAGGGGCCACTCTGCTCCGGTGTGACCTCAGCTAACCTAACTTAATTACATCAACAAAGAGCCTGTTTCTAAATAGAGCTATTGGGGTGAGGACTTCAGCATAGAAATGTGGGGAGGCACAGCCCAACCTGTTACACACACCACATAGTCCATCTTTCTGGGCCCTCTGAAGGGGTGACACTCTGAAACGGGACATCCATCGCCAGGATGCCTGCCAACGCCCTGCAGGCTGGGTCACATTGGAAAGCTGACCCTCTGCACGTGCTCGATCCCAGAAACCATCCACTTTTCTTTCCAGGGCGAAGAGGGGAGCCCAGGGCCAGCCGGCCCCAGAGGTGATCCTGGTGCACCCGGGACCCCCGGAGCGGGGAAGGACGGAGAGCCGGTATGTGGCAGTTCTGGGGGTTTCTGTACCTATGACAGCCAGGCCAGAGTTAGAAAAGGGGAAAGCAAAAAAGACTCGCTGGCCAAACTTTGCAGAAGACGAGTCAGAGCCGACGAAAGCGCAAGGCCTTGACAGCCCGGTGCGTGGGGCAGCGACTGTGTGTGAGAGGCGGAGGAGGCCTGTCCGGAGACACGGCCGCGCCCTCCTGCAGGAGCCTGTGACATGGGTCTCAGGTGGGCAAGTGGGCAAGCGAAGGGGGAGGGACGGGGATTTTCTGAAGGCCACACAGAGGCAGTGGGTGGCAGAGTCAGGATTTACACCCTAGGGCCTCGTGGCCCCCAAAACAGGCTTCCTTCACACAGGGTCGTAGGGAGACGCCCATGTATCTGTGTCCCCACAACAACACGGGGCACACAGACTCGTGGTTCCATGATCATCCCTGTGTTCTTCATCTCCCCAGGGACTCCGTGGGCCACCTGGCTTACCTGGACCTCTCGGAATCAAGGTAGGTGTTTATCCAAGCAAAGCGTGGGTGCCGCGGGTTGCACTCAGAAGGGGACCTTGAGAAATTGTCCTTAAGCTCCCCCTGGTCTCCTCGCCCACTTCCACGTTCGTCCGTGCGTCATATCCCTCTCGGCTAGAGGCTCCACGAAGTCCTCGCCACACAGGTGGGCTTTACAGACATTCGCTGATTAAACGAAGTCGCAAAAGAGACTTGGAGCCAGCAGAGCTCGCTCTCGGCAGCCTTGCGTTATTCGTCTAACGGGCGGGAGGTGGTCCCCGCATTTCAGGCGGCTAACAGTGACGGGTGGGTGGAGGCGGCACCGCAGAATGGAGAGGCAGGCCAGAGCCTGGGTGGGGGAGCGCGGACAGCCTTGACCCAGGCTCCAGCTGACCAGCCAGTTTCATTCCAGGGGACCCAGGTGAGTCATGCTCTTTCTTTGGCCGAATACTCCCTCCCATTTAAAACGTGAGACGTGTGAACAGATGGCCATTTCGTTTGTAAGTTAGAATGTGGTTTGGAAATAAAGGTTTCCATAGTCGATTGGCTATGGAAAGGTAGGTTGGAATTCAGAGAGGTCTTTAGTGGAGGGAGAGGCGGTCGGGGAGGCACAAGGGAGGAAAAGGAAGGGAGAGATGGACGCAGACCCCAGAGACAGTGCCTGCTGTGCGCCTGGCCCTGGTGCTGTCCCTGGTGCTGACTTGAAAGCACCTGTGGGGATCGAGGAAGAGAGCTGTATAAAGGGTTCCATGGGCACCCTCTTAGCCCATCCTAATGACTACGACTGCAGGAAGACTCTCAAAGATGCCTTCTTTCTTTTAGGCCTAGCAAAATAAACAGGCTTTGCTTTCATACAGGACTGTGTTATGTTCCTAGCTCAGCTGCCTACAAGATAGCTGACTTAAAGGCAAGTGGCTTATGCTTCCTGAGCTGCTATTCCTTTTCAGTAAACTCGCAAAGGGCTGCTGTAGAGAGAAAAGATCCGATGGCACATAGGTGTTGCTCAGTAAATGCCACCCTCCTTCCTCGCGTGTTTATTCCCCGACACAGTGAACCGGCGTGGGCTGCCTTGCAGCCAGAGCAGGCACTGCAGTCGGGGTTACAGACTCTGTCTCCTCGGCCCCTTTCTTCTTAATCGTGAGCCTTTTGGCCTTTGCCGACACAGCATTAAGGTCTCGTGCTCTTTTCTTGGGGCCACTTTCTAACCTTTTCAGTCCATTAAGCTATAAAGTGTAGTTGCTCGGGGAAAACGTTAGTGTCACAGTGGGCCGTAAACATACAGGTGGAGCCAGGCCTGGCCACCCGGCAGAAAACACTCAGCGAGTGACTCAGATTCCAGGCTGGGCTGGGAGAGGGCTTTCTGTCACATTCCCTCCTCCAGAAAAAGTTGGTTTTGGTTAGAGGCAGAATTTAGTACCGGACGAACTGTGAGTGGTGCTGGATTCGTTCATTCTAGCATTCAGGTTATTTCTCTTAAAGGCCACTGGTGCCAGGCCCCATGCTGGGCACCATGAATGCCAAAGTGCATAGATAGTGTACCCAATACAGGGTCTGACTCATTTCGGGTGCTCAACAAGTACTTGCTGAATGAATGGATAAATGAGTAAATGGATGCTCTCTACTTTTAGGACACTCACGTCGAAGTCGGGGTCAGACAGACAAAAGGGAGGGCAGTGTGCTAAGATTAATGCCGATGTGCCACATGCCAGCAGGAGAACAGAGCGGGGCCGGCAGAGGTTTATAGAAATGGAATAA
>NW_011889005.1:268569-279182 GCF_000151845.1 Pteropus vampyrus
AGTCCGTTTCCGCTCTATGTTTTTCTTTAGATTTCGCATGTAAGTGGGATCCTGTGGCATTTGTCTTTCTGTCTGACTCATTTCACTTAGCGTAATACCCTCTTGGTTCATCCGTGTTGTCGCAAATGGTACAATTTCATTCTTTTTTATGGCTGAGTGTGTATGTACCGCTTCTTCTTTATCCAGCCATCAATCGTTTGTTAGAATGGCTGTCATCAATAAGTTCACAAGCAACAAGTGTGGACAAGGATGTGGAGAAAAGGGAGCCCTCGTGCCCTGCTGTTGGGATTGCAAATGAGCACAGCCACTACGGAGAACAGTTTGGAGGTTCCTCAAAAAAATTAAAAACAGAACTGCCCTACCGTATGACCCAGCAATTCCACTGCTGGGTATTTATCTGAAGAAAACCAAAACACTACTTTGAAAAGATATACGCACCCCTGTGTCCACAACCTTCTCGGGCTCTTTCCATCTGTCATACCAGTTAACTCATCCCAGAGACGTGAAGTGGCTGGAACAAGGTCACCTGCCATTTCAGTGTTGGGCTTGGCTGCATTTCAGCGCATCTAACATATGTACACAGTCTCGCACACGAAATGGTCGGGGCCATGTGTGTTTCTGGATTGAATTTCTTCTGGAATTTAGAAAGGTAGTAATTTGCAAACTACATAACATTTACTGTGGTGTGTCGGGCAGCATCCCTAATCAAACTCGTTAATATTGATGCAACAGAACCGTGTAGATTTCCATTAAAAAAACCAAACAAACAGGATAACTACAGACTGTAAATAGCCTGTGTCAGTGCAAGCCAGGCTTTTCTGCCAGTGGAGCTGTAATAAGCACTTGTTTTCAGAGGCTGAGGATTTTGAAATTGTGGACAAGAAGGTATGATTCTGTCTCAGCTTCTCTCTACAGGAAATGGCAAACAGAACTTCTTCCCTTTTTCCCTTTCTTTCCCCTTTTTCTCTTCCCATCAAAGTCCAAAGTGACAACTACATGAGACAGCAGTGACCTCAGCAGCTAGCTTGCGTCGAGGTTAAGTGCCATGCCAGGCACTGGGTAGGCGTCATCTCCTTTAAGGAGCGTGACATCCGCCGATGTGGCAGCCCCTATTATTACGTATTCTTTGTAAGTAAAGAACTAAAGCTCAGGGAATTGTTGCTTTTTAAGTCAACAGTTAATCAGTGTCGAAGGCATAACTTAAACCCACTGTGCTTGAAGGCGAAGGCTGTATCTCAGTCATCATCGCCTCTCCCTGTCCCTGGAAAAGTGACCCACGAAATATAGGTACTTGACAAATTGTTGGTCAAGTGACAAATTAATTGACTGGTGATTTGGGAACTGAGTTGAAATATGGGTACCGGGTAATCTGGGGTGTGCTCAGGACGGGGGCATGATGACTTCTGGAAGAGCACCCAGAGTCACATGGAGAGTTGTACCGTTGTAGTCACGTTTGGAGCCGTGGTCAGGGCTGGGCATGGTCAGCCTTGAAAGGCGCATGATCCCAGCTGGTGGCCGTGGTTGGCGGGTGTTGGACTGGGCGGGCGGTGGGCACAGAGTCCAGGTGGTGGAGAGCCTGGCGGAGAGTGACATTGGGATTGGAAGAGCATAATCTCTTCTGAACCGTGGCTCCCTCCATCCCAGAACTGATCTCTGTCTCCTTCTTCCTCTCTCTAGGGGGACCGAGGTGCACCTGGGGTCCCTGGCTTACCTGGCACCCGCGGAGACCCGGGCACCGGGGCTGCTGGCCCTCCTGGCCCTCCGGTGAGTCCTCACTCATGCAGCACGCCCTTGCTCTGGGGCCACACAGCAGTCCCTGCTGGCCCACGTGTGCCCTGGGCCTAAGCGCAGAAACTCTCTTCCCCAGCTAACGTGGGGCTGGGTCGCCGGCCCCCGGGTCTGTCCACCGTGGCCGACAGGGTTACTAAAGCCGGGTGTATTTCTTATGAGGGTGAGGCTTTTGGGGAGACTAAGACTGTCTCACTTAAACAAAAGTTCTGGACAACTTTAGCACAAACCGAGTTGTAGCCAGTGACGGTGACTTGGTCGGGAAGGCGATGTGACTTGGAGAAATGGCAGGCTTTCATGTATTCCAGGCAAAAAGAGTTCATTGCGCCCCGCCCCCCACCCTGTTAGTATACAGGTGGGAACAAAGTGGACTCGAGGAAGGTTTGAATACAGTCTCCAGAGTCAAATCTAGGAAGCGGTCTGCAGATTGGTAGTTTTGAAGAATAGTTCGCGCCGGTCTGCTGGAGGTCAGTTTACGACTTGAGCAGTCGTGAAGCCTTCGAGCTGTGAGGCTTGTGAGGATCAGCGACATCCAGGCCCCATCCAAGTTGAAGGTCGCTGTCAGTATCTGCGGCCCCCACCTGCCCTCGTCTAGAAATAGAAGACACACCGCTTCCCAAGCTAGTCCATCCAGATTTGGAATTTAGACAGTTATTTGTTTGGAGAATAGACATTTATTAGAAATGCCTTTCCGTAGAGAGTAGGGCCACGGACTGTATCTTCCTTTCAGTGCTTCCGATTCTGCCCCTTGTACCACGTCTCTTCCCCACCCCGCCCTTTTCCAGGGCTGCTGGAGTAGGGTTCTGAAGCCGGAATTACCCCCCCAGAATAGAGGGCCGACTGTAAGTGAAAGTCCCTAAGGGTTCACCGGCTCGGCCCTCAGTCGGAGAGCCAGGTGGCAGAGGTGGGTACAGGTCGCCCCGCAGCCCCCGTTGGGGCCGGCTAACTTCGCCCACGATGCGCCCGCCCGCCTAAGCGGCTTCACCTGAGGAGTAATTGGCAGATTCTAGCCAAGAGGCTGTAAATCAGCGGTCTGGTGTCCTTCCTTCACTCTGACTTATTAAAAGCTTCCGTGGTAGAGGAAACCTTATTGAATTTTCATAAACCCTGTCTGTGGCCTCCGGCATAGGCTCGGAGTGGGCTGGGGGTCTGAGCGGAGGGTTCGGGGGTGTGCGAGGGGAGGTGTGTGAAGGAGGGGTGACCACGGGCTGTGGGTTCGTCAGGGATGCGGTTGACCCCTTATCGGAACGCTGCCATCTGCCGGGTGGTCTGCAGGGCGGTCTTCAGGGCCCACATCCCCTCCTTCAGCCCTGCGAGGGTCAGCTCGTCACTGAGGGCTGGGATTAGGCAGAGCATCTGAGGACAGGATTCAAGGGCAAGCTTGTTTGGGAAATGCTCTCGGATGTCACCCCTTGGGGGTGGCAGCGTGAGGGGAAGGGAGAGGCCCAAGGGAGACGTATCAGTGAGTGTGTTCCGCTGTGGGCGCTAGGGGCGTGCTGCCACAGGCAGCCCCGGGCACTCCGTGGTGGGTCGAGAGCTGTTCTGTAGAAGGGGCGACCAGGGGTGGGGGGCCTCAAAGGAGGGAAACTATTTTCAGCCGAGTCTCACAGCAGAGAAAGAAGAGCGTTTAGCGCATTCGAAACCCCTGGGGCTTTCAACTCTGTAAATTTTCACTAACTGAATTATCAGCAAATAGCAGAAGCATCACCGTGCCTGTGCGCGCAGTGCGTGTGTGTATGTACGTGTACGTGTGGTACATGCGTGTGAGCATCGTGTATATGATATACATGTTGTGAACATATAACATGGTATGTGTTTATCATGGAGAATTTCAGATACACCAAAAGTTGACAGAACTGTGAAGTGGACCCCGGTGGCCGCACTCAGCTCCAGCCACCCAGATGCCTGTTCAGTGGCCACTGCTTCCTTCTCGTCCTCTACTTCCCTTTGTTATTTTGAAGACAGTCCTAGGCATACAGCCCTTTATCTATAAATGTTTCAGCATATATTTCTAAAAGATAAGGGTTTTTTGAACGTAACCACAATGTCATCATCATATCCCTCCCGGAATAATTCTGTGAGGCCATCACACAGCCAGTCGACGTTCAAGTTCCCATTTTCCCCATAAACGTCAAGCTTCTGTAGTTTCCTTGTGTTCGAATCAAGATCCAACCAAAATACACAGCAATCGTTTTTTTTTTTTTCTCTATAGATTTTCCCTTCATTCTTTATTTTTTTCATTTTGCAGTTTTTTAACTGATGAAACAAGATGGTGTTTTGGTCTCACAAAGCTTTCCACAGTCCGGAGTGGACTAGTTTAATAATTTACACGCCGCTGTGTCCTGTGTCCTGTAGACCGGTACGTGGGCCTAGAGGCCCCATCAGCTCAGGTTGGAAGTTTCTGGCGAGACTTCACAGGTACCGTGTGCCTCCATCGGGGGACACGTGATGACTGCTGATCTCCCCTGTGATGCTCCTGGTCTTTGATGTCTGATGCTTAGATCAATTCGCACATCAAGAGAGGCAGCTGGTGCTATTCCTGTTCTATTGTTTGTTTGTTTGTTTTCTAACGTATTATCTGGAATGCTTCTACATGCAGAAATAGCCCCTCTCTTACAGTTGAGACACCCAGTGGCACCAGCCACACAGAAGGCAGGCCACAGACACGACAGTCTCTCCCTCTGACTGTTTTCAAGTAGTGACTTGGTTTTCAAGCAGCTTACAAAGATGACTAGATGTTTTTGTTTTGTATGATTTTGAAGTCAATTTAAACACATTGGATGTGTTTTAATAGAGCGCAGTTATTTTCTTCCTTTAGATGCTCAGATCGTCTTGTCATATGCCCATAAGAGCCTGTCCTCATCGACCCTGAGAACCTGACACCAGCCTAGCAATCCCCCAGGGCTTCCCGCTCTTTGGAATGACAAGACGTTCTAGATTTGTGCACAGTCCTTGTCCAGAATCAGCCACTTCTCCAAGGAGTTGTAGTTCCTTTTAGGGGAAAGTGGTATCAGATCAAAATCTGCACGTGAGGGTACGATGACTCCTGAGTAAACACGCCTGCGGGTGTGATCTTGGAAAAGAGGGTGGTGATTGTTGAAAAGGCGTAGGTGTCAGATTTAGGCGTGACCCTAGGAAGTCATGATTCACCCTTGCGACTCGACACACTTTTATGTTTTCCTAGAAGTCGGCAAACAATCGCTGTGGGCATGCCTTTCGCGGCCAGGAACCAGCCCGCTTCTCTACTTAGAGTGCCTTCTTTTATTTCCGATGGCCCGAGGCAAGGCGGCCTCTGTCTTTGTACTTCCATCGAGGAAACTGAAGCTCATAGAGACTAAGTGACTGGCTCAGGCTGAAGCAGCTAATAATCGATAAAGCTAAGGTTTGAAGTGAAGACCTTTTTGATAATAAAATCCAATGACATCACAGAGGAATTTGGAACTTAGTCTGATGAATGTGTTAAATGCTTTTTGTGGGTCCTGGAAGTTAATTTGGGAACAAAGGGCGACTGACTCTAAGATGATATGGCAGCATTCCCCGGGCCAGTAAGAAACTGAGTTCCTTTCCTTGAGGAATAGACAGTCTTTGCAAGGAGCAGCATTCAGATGTGTGGACATCGGTCCCCGTGTGCCGTTGACTCACACCTGGACGGAAGCAGTGCGAGTACTGCAGGGAGCAGTGACTTCTGAGTTGGACGGACCCCAGATGGAGTTCTGAGGCCATCATCCTACCTGCTTGATTTACCTGCTTGGCTTCAGGCCTCCGGAGATCCCAATGCTTGTTTTAGTGCTCAGCTCTATACTTAGAATGATGCTTATTCTGTTTTACCAGGCAGTTCTGGGACATATTTAACGGGCAGGCATTTAGGTTACCTGGCGTGTCATTCTGCCAGAACTTGTGCATGTGTGTGACATCTCCCCGTTGGGACTGTCTAAGGACGGTCTGGCGGGCTCTGCTCCTGGGCAATGGGGTGCCGGCTGGTGGCCCCTGGTGTGGCTTGGGCAGGTGTCTTGTTCCCTCCGGGCCCTAGTTTGCCCCTCAGGGAAATGGAAGGGTGATTACAGATGACCCCCAGGTTCTCCTCGCACTTTAAAATTTAAAATTCGATGCGGCGCTGTTTGCTATGCTTGGCCGTCCACGTGCGGGCGCCGTGCTGCGCGTGCAGACTGCCGAGCGAGGAGCTTGGCGCCCCGTCCCATGCAGCGTGCGGTCCATTCATCGGGGAGGACAGGTGGCCGACAAGCAATGGTCGCACTAAGCGTCACGTCCTGAATGGGGTGCACAGAGGAGCCAGAACACCATCTCTAACAAGCATCCCGGAGAAGCCAGGATGGCTTTCTGTGTATGGGCGGTGACATCTCAACAACCAGAGTGTGACAAGAATGTGTCCAGGGAGGAAGGCAGGGTGGAGCCTTGCACACGGAAGCACCACAGAGCAGAGGCTCGGGGACAAGGAAGGTGTTGCTCCCTGCAGGGCCCAAAACCGCACGAATGCCCCGGTCATGGAGCACATCTGGGGGGCTGTATCTCGGACCCGAGTGTGCCTAGGCTGGACACACTCATAGGAGTGCAGACCCGTGTGTGTGTGTGTGTGTACGAGTGCGCACAACCTCATAGGAGTGGGGAGAAGCACCAGTGCGGCCTCAGCCATCCAGGCCATGCTGGGGAGTCTGGCCCTGAGTGTGTCCCCAGCCTTACCTGAGTAAGAAGTGGGTACAGCAATAGGATACTGGGGTGCTGGTGCCCACCCCACACCAGAGTTACAGACTAGGGATGGACCCAGGTGTCAGGAACCAAGCAGATGCCAAGGTGGGGCGGGACCAGCTCAGGGGCAAATGGAGCAGGTTCCAGGCGCATTTCCACGCGTAATGCCAGTGGGTGGGTGGCGACAGGGTGACACAGTCCGGTTCAAGATGGGAGGAAGTTCGCTGCCCCTCTGAGGACAATTAGAAACCTGGCTTGGGCAGAGCATTTGAGATCTTGTTTTCCATCAGTTTGGCTCAATAAACTCAAAAAAAAAAAAAGGAAGGAAAGAAAAAGAAAGAAAAGAAAGAAGGAAAGGAAAGAAAGAAAAGGAAAAAGGCAAAAGGAAAGGAAAGAGGGAGGGAGGGAAGGAAAGGAGAGGAAGAGAGAGAGAGAGAGAGAGAAAGAAAAAGGAGAGAGGGAGGGAGGGATGGAGGGATGGAGGGACGGAGGGAGGGAAGAGGGAGGGAGGGATGGAGGGATGGAGGGAGGGAAGAGGGAAGGAGGAGGGAGGGAGGGAGGGAGGAAGAAAGGAAGGAAGGAAGGAAGGAAGGACGGAAGGAAGGACGGACGGACAGACAGACCTGGCTTAGAAATAAACACCTCAACGCTTTTACGCGAATATTTCATTCCTACTTTGCTTACTTCTGTTCGTTTGTTCTTCAGGGCCCGGCTGGACCCGCGGGAGATAAAGGACCCCCGGTACAGTATGACTGAAAGGGCTGGGTTTCGACGGGAGAAATTCTGCCCTAACCAAATCAGCTTTAAATTGGAGTGGCCGGGAACTAAAGTTGTTTCAGAAAATCCCTAGCGTTCACCGTGGGACGCTGCCACATGCAGCGCTGACCTGTTGACGGACGCACTGGGAAGGGGGTGGGGGCCATCTGATCCAGCACGCCTGTGTCGTCATCGGCCAGGCCGAGACTGGCTTTGCTTCGTGGCATCTCCGCATCATGGAAGGACAGCCATGGCTTCATGAATTTATCACATTGCCAGAAGTACTAGTTTTGAATCCTGGCCTTATCACCCCCAATCACCACAAGCAAATGCCGGATCTCTGTAAGGCGGGCTCGGTCGGAGCTGACGGACTGAATGCAGGGGACGCCATGGGCGAGCCCTCAGGCCCGGCGGCAGCCCCCGCTGATAGACACCTGTGCCCGTTCATCAGCACAGCGTGAATTCCCGTGAGCTCACCCAGCGCAGGAGCTGCCTGGTGACAGCTGGCGGCACCGTCCCCTGTGCCATGTTGCACGTGTTTAATTCTGCTCACTCGTGTGATTTCTGAACTCAAGAGGAGATTTTTATACCCGTTTTGTAGATTGGAAAACTGAGGCTCAGAGCAGACAGCTGATAGGCGTGAGAGCAGAGGTGGAGTAGACAGACCCTGGTGGAGGGGTCGGGGCGAAGGGGAGGTTCACGAAGGCCCCGGGAGAGGCAGGGTCAGCCCCTGAGCAGCCGCACGGCGAATTCTGCCAAGACACAGAGCCTTTGCCGCCTGCAGATCTATTGAAGGAAAATTCCCGCAGGAAGTGAGGGCCGTTAGGAGAGAGATCTGTGCCAATTCCTGGTAGTGTCCTGAAGTTTTCAACGGAATGGGAGTGATTCTCTTGAAAAAGGAAAACGGCCAGCGAGGGGTCAGGCACTGTGCTGGGTCAGCCCGGGTTTACTCGCTTAGCTGGTCAGCAGCCCCCAGGCCCGGTTATCCCTGGGACGCAGGAGTGGGGGTGAGCCAGGGTTCGAGCTCAGGCCTGCGTCCCTGCAGGAGCTGTCCCTTTCCACTCACGACAGGGCCCTGCGGATGGGGCCTGGGCAGCAAGGCTCACCGTGCAGGTTGTCCGGCACGTTCTCTGTGCGCGTGTGCATGCCCACCCCCACGAGGATAGTGAGATGAGTCAGCGAGCACCACGCTCCATATCAGACTCCTCAGAGCAACAGACGCTTATACAGGAGACACAGCCCTCGCCAAGGAACGGGGGCCTGATTTTGCTTAAACTGTTTTGGGGGCTTCTTCTCTTTCCTCAGGGATCACGAGGCTTACCTGGATTCCCTGGCCCCCAGGGACCAGCTGGCCACGATGTAAGTAAAGAGAGACGGTGCGGGCTCGGCCGAGGTTCTTACAGACCCCCCCGGAAGCCCGGCCTCCCTCGGCCAGGAAACCCCCGAGGACCTGTTTCCTCCACTAACCCCGCGCATGAACGTTCTCAGGTGTTCGCTCTTCTGTGATTGTGGCCTCTAATTTTGCGTGGTCTGGTTTTATTTTTTATGCTTTTGGGTTACACGTCGAGGACCCCGCCAGCTCCCGGCTATCCCATTCAGTGCTTCTGTTTTTCGGTCAGTCCCGCTCAGTGAGGCCCACCTTCTCCGTGGACTTGTTCCTGACCCCAATCTGGAATGGCTTTCTCCCTTCAGGGGCCTTCCACAGACGTATCTGGTGCTCATTATCCCTCACTCACCCCTTCCCACTCATCTCCACAATCTGGCTTTCACTCGGGTAGACCTGAGCTCCAAGAAGATAGGGAGGCGGGTCTCCTGCTCCTGGATGCGTAGCAGCAGCCAGGGCCGTAGCGCTTGCTGGATTCCCACTCCCGGAGCAGGCGGGGAAGTGGCAGCCGTGAGTTCTCCTGGAGCGAAGACGTCTGGCCCCAGAGCGGTGGCCTCTATTGGTTAGGCTCGCAGCTGCCCATCTCCGTAGTTTCGGTTCACGGTCAGCAGGCGCAGCGCGTGACCCTCCCGTCCTCTCCTGGGGTTCCGTTCCGCACGCTGAGATGTCCCCGCTCCACTCTGTGCATCCGGCTCTTGCAGCCAGTGCGACAGGAGTGGCGCCTCCTTGTCGAAGCTGGTCCTTCCCGCTGCGTTTGGAAAAGGACGGTGGGAGTTTAAGATAGGGGTGTGTGTGCATGTGTGTGCGCGTGTGCGTGCGTGTGGACGCGTGTGCGCGTGGTGTTCAGTTTCGTGTCTTGGATAGGAGTTACGGGAGGGGTCGCTCACTGTTCTAAACGTTTGTACAGTTGGCATTTCCTGGGGAGCCTTCAGTATTCAGCTGAGATCAGACCGCGGCTTTTGGCGGGGCCCGTCTTCACGGCTGGCTGATGTTTCCCACTGAGTTAACGCTTGGCGGACTCGGGTAGGGGAGGCGTGGGTAGAGCGGGTCAGGGTTGTGTGCTGAGCACAGCTAACGGTTTCTTTCTTTCTTCTCTCAGGGGGTACCAGGCAGTCCGGGAGGAAGAGGGCCGCCCGGCAAGCCAGTACGTCTCTAGCTGTTCCGGGGGGATGTCGGCTCTCAGTCAGGGCCCCAGCGGGGATGAAGTGTCGCTCAGATGGTCCAAGAGACTTTTAAAAAGGGACTTGCTTTAAAGCCGTGGGCAGAGAGAACTAATCTGAGACGCCGCAGTGCCAGAGATAGACCGCGGTGGGGAGCCAGTGCCACCGCATGTCTGCTGCAGAGCCAGGTGATGGCGGCAGTGGCGGGAAGGGACGCGGGAGCTGCCTCCGTCCAGCTCAAGCGCAGGCCTGCAGGCGCGTTAGCTGGTGACCGATCCCCGGGGCTGCGGCCTCCGGGGACATGGAGCAGGACAGAGAGGCGTAGGCGCGGACCTGGGCCGAGCAAGTGGACAGCAGCAGCGTCCACTGCCAAGTCCTCCCTGCCGTTGACTCAGCTGGGCAGCCCCGCCCAGGGGCCCGCCCTGCGTGGCACCAGGAACTGGCTTTTGCTCTCTCGTGGTGAGGACGGCGGAAGCTGTGACAGGTCGAGCAGGAGGGGACAGTCTGAGTGTGGGGTCGTGGCGGCCTGGCCACACGTGCAGCCTCACTTCCCTGAAGTTAGCAGTGCCTGGTGACCCCACAATGTCTAGCCATGTCGATCCTGGAGGACACGGCCCAGAGCCTCCAGTCCCCCCGCAGCGGGCTTGCGAGGACGGCCCCTAATTCTCCCAGCAATCACGTCATCGAGGGCGTGGGCCGTGACCATGAGTGCCCGGGGAAGACGGGAAGTGTAGCCGACGAGGGACACTCGCCTGAGCCTCGGCGACCGGGTTTCCGTCGGGGTTGGTCTTGCCGGCGTGGCTGAGCTTCGGCGCTCGGCC